>NC_133034.1:6167291-6477187 GCF_048771995.1 Taeniopygia guttata
CCAAGAGGAGCACAGAGATACAAACACACTTGTGACTGTTTTCCAAACAGCAACACAGGGTGGAAAGCACTCTTCTGGATTTGGATGGTGGAGGAGCTTGATGCCAACACAACAACTGGGCCTGACCTACTGACATTTCTGCAGACTCCCGATTCCTGCATAGTGGCTGTCACTTTAAATTTGAATTGCCTGGATATTTTCTATCACAACAGCCTGATATTTTTTTACTCATGAAGAATAAATATTTACAAACCTTCACTCTCGCCAACAAAAGCATTCTGTTCCAGAATTTTCTTGGGGTTTTGTTCTGTTTTTTAACAGTTTCAGAAATCATTGCCCAACAATTTAATTTCTCTTACTAGAACAAGCAAGAGAGTAAAAGGATGCACAAACCAGGGGAAGGATCACAGCAACTCTCGGCTCGTGTTCAAGGGTTTTCAGTGATGGGTTGAAAACTGGCTGAGAGCATCTGTAGGAGATGCAAAGGATAACAGCACAATATCTCCAGCCAAGGACAGGTCACCAGGCTGTAGGAAATGTGTTTTCTTGGTAAACTAATGAGGGTTCAACCATTTCATACAACATGACGTGGTAAACAGAGTAAATAAAACGTGGCAGCGCTGCTCCTCCAGCCAGAGCCGACTCCACATTCCTCAAACATCTCAAGAGCTGTAAACAAAAGCAGAGCCCAGCAAAGCAGTGACCAGCTCACCCTTCATCCACCCCAAAGTCTGCCATCCCTAGGGACTGACAGCCCACCCACATGCAGTGTCCCTCCAGTGCAGCTCACTTCAGTGGGACACGGGGGGGCTTGGCAAGGGAAGGTCAGGGTGGGCACCTGGCTGAACACGAGCTTCCTGCACCAAGCTGGGCCACCCACACCCCCCTGCCCAGTGGAGTACAAAGGGATTCATGTTTCACATCACTACCTGGTGCTGGCAGGAACATTTTGTCCAGCTCTTGTATTCACACCTACAAAAAGAAAAGTATTGTCAGAAACAGTGAGTTCAGACAATAGCTACAATAATAAATTTTAGGTGAGAAAAACCAGCCTTGAGGTGAGAACCTGAGAGTTCAGTCAATTTATTTTGCTAAGAAGAAGGTTAAAAAGCAACTTGACTCCAGTTCAGGCATTGCTACCCAAAACAATGTTGTGGCTCTTTGCTCTTGCTCGCTGCAATCCAACAGCCGCAGGCTGGAGTTGCAATGTCCAAATCCAGACCTGAGGTGAAAATTGCTGCCATATGGGTCCATGAGACTCAGATGTCTTTCCAGAGGAGATGTTCCTGCTCAACTGACCACACAACCAAAATTTGGGGGTGTATCCTCCTGCCTATGTGATGATGAAGCCAGGACAACTCTTCCTGATTTCCCCAAAGTCCCATCCTTCACCCATGCTGGCTCCAGAGGTGATGCTGGAGACCAGCTCAGACCCTGCATGGGCTGCAAAGCCCAGGGTGAGGAGGTCACCCAGACCACACAGCCACAGGAGCCTCTGCTGCCTGGGAGTTTGTTGTAGGATAACCCACAGACAAGTAGGGACGTGGCCATGGCTGAGCTGCTGTGGGACAGCCAAGGGACACCCAGAACCAGAGCAGAACTCCAGCACTTTTCCATTACAGTCCCTGCCAGAATGGGCAACCAGGCAGCTCCTGTGGACAGAGAGATGGAGAGCCCAGGCTGGGAGCGATGAGATAAATTCTGGAGATAGATGATTTATTGCATAACCCCCACAATATGGAGCTGCTTGACTCTATTAGGTGGATGGATGGCAGGGAATTTAAGAAGAGAAATAGATTTTTTACTCAGCTAATTAGCTAAAAAGGCTTGTCTGGAAACACGGGCCCCATTGTGTCTGAAGTCTGCTGACACACGGCTCAGAGCCGCATTTTTCTTCCCTGTTATTACTCTGCCTCACAGAACATCCCTCAGAGACAGAGAGTGGAGTGGGATCCCTGCAGCAAACCACTGACACCCAAAAAACATTCAAGTGACATAATAAATACACGAGTTTATGTTTATACATAAATAGTTGCACACACTTTCAGGTATATTCATGCACCTACAGATATACACAAACATATTACTTATTAATTCATCCTATAAAAGAAAATATCAGTACACTAAAAAAAAGTCCATGAAAGAGCCAAGTTTACCATCAAAACCAGTTTGATGCCTCACATTAGCCTTCCCCATAATTTAAAAGCAAACTGGGGGCACCTGATGAAACAAAAGAGCTGTAGATTGAAGAGAAATAAAAGAAAAATATGGTTTGACCCAGCAGAGTCACTCCTGGAATCCACTACCCCAGGAAGTCATGGAGACGCACACCAGTGGAACAGACATTTTAAAGGACTGAATAATTTTATGAGCATTAATAACATTTGCAGCTATGCAAGCTAATAAAATGTTACAAGGGTAATCAAACTTCATGCTTCAATGTGTAAGTTGATCACCTGTGAGCGCTGGGAAGGAATTTCCTCTCTGGTGCTGTTGCACTGAGCAAGTAGCCAGCTGTGCCACATGGGTGCACTTTCAATAAAAAAAAATCAAAATACTAAAAAAAAAAATCTGTGTCACTGCTGTTGTTGCAATGTCTTTGCTTTGGTTTTCTCCTTCTTCAATAGTTGGCACACACCAAAGACTCTGAGTATCAGTGAGATCTTTGATGTCAGCTTCCTAAGGTTTCCTGGTACAGTTTTGGGGCAGCATATCCAACAATAATTTCACTTTACTCCTGGAGGGTTGATCCTATAAGCTGGCAGCAGGAATTATACCAAGATTAACCTGTCATCCCCACACCATAGATCCCACATTGATTCTTTATATTTCCATACTGGACAAGTTCTGTTGGCCACAAAAGCACAGGCTCTTCCAATAATTGAGCCCCATCACAGAGAAGCTCCAGGTGTTCCCAGGAAAACTTGGCAGCTTTCGAGCTCTCTACCAATTCAAAACTATCCAATATGTTGTTTATAACAGGCAAGCAGCAACCTTTGTGCTTCCAGTGTTTTCTAGCCTCGGAAGTTAATGCCCTTGTAATTAATGAACTGACAGCAAACCCTGCAATCTGCTGCCACAAGCTCTGCAAAAGAAAGACAGACTTTGCTCCTGTGCCTACCCTTCTGTTCCAGGGAATCCAGGCTCAGTTCAGTCAGCTGGGGACGAGGCTGACAGGAGGATGGGACATAGCAGAAGCATCAAAAGAAACCTTTCAGTTCAAAACAACAAACACAGGGGGGTTACAGATACAAATTCAAAGGGCTGGAGAGGACAAGGGTGTGCTCAAACAAGGGACCTGCTCCTGGAGCCCGTCCTCTCCAACACAAAAAGAGAAAAGAGGCATTGCATGGAAGGAATATTGGTAAAACACATGCTCTGGGCTCTCCACTATGGGTAGACCACAACAGGGTCTGGTGAGCGCCCCCGTGAAGTCCAGGCCTTGGGAACACAGGTTTACAGCTCCCTGCCACAACCCCTCCCTCCACCATGGTTAAAACCTGTCACAGCATATGGCACAGACAAGAGGGCCACAAAACACAGAGCACCACCACCACACCATTTCAGAAAGCTTTAAGCACTCACACATACAGAGCAACACCTCACCTCATCAGAAGGCTTCAGGCATCTGCCCATACAGAGTAACATCATGGCACTTCAGAAGCTGCAAGCATCTGCTCCCCTTGTTCTTTAGCCCAGCCTTTTATCCCCTCACATTGATGCATGGCACCTGTGTGCCTCTGCTCCCTTTGGTGGTTGCTCAGTGTCCCTGGGCACTCCATGGCTCATTGTGTCAGTGCTGCTCACCTGCTGCTCACAGCTGTGCCCATGGGGATGAGGCTCAGCCCATCCCAATCACCACAAACTGTGTGCCTACAAAACCCACATGTATCACCATGGTAACCATACCTGAACCATTCACGAAATCTGAGCAGCCAACACCCAGGCCTGGCTTTGCTGCTTGTGCTCCTCCTGCCCTTGGGAGCCCCTTTCCCTGAGTCCCAGAGCCAGAGGTTGGAAGAGGCAAGACACTTTCCCGGGACAGGAGGAAAATTCATCTCATCAGAACTAAGAGCTCCACCACTTATCACCTGGGGAAGGTTATTCACAAATTCCTTTTTTGGGCACAAGTGTGTTTGAAGGAGGACATGAGGATCCATTAACCAGCCTGGCCATGCATGAGTCCATATTTCCCCTCCTTTCTATTTGTCCTTAGAGAAAAGCAGTTCAATATTCCTTTGGGAGAGAGGAGGCAAAGGACACAAGGATTACATGCGTCAGTCACGCTCTCGTTCCCAATCATTCTCGCTGTGACAGTGTCCTCCAGGCCAAAAAACCCATATTTTTCTGAATACACAGCACTGAGAATTGCACTCACTGCCCTCCAAAGACCTTTCCAAATGACATTCTCTCCTCAGCCACGACAGCATTTGGCCTGGAACACGATATGCCCCAGGACAGCCGTAACTTTTCCATCAGGACAGGAAAGCAGTTTATATCACAGTTAGAAGAGCGCCATCATCAGAGACCGGAGCTGAAGCCCCATGTGATGTCACACACGTGAACCCAGCATGCTGACAACAGCCATGGGGTTTAGAATTACAGCCAATAAAGTATGACATCATGATGACATCATGAAAGGAGAAATTAAATTCCCAGCCCAGGGGCTATCAGTTACTGCTTTATTCGAAAACCTGTCACTATGTGCGTGAGCAATGAGCAGAATCCATCATTTCCACAGGTTTTTATGGCCACCATAAATTTGGAACACTTAGGCCTCAGCTGCCTCCCCTGTCTCTCCAAGCCCATCTGTCGGTTCCTGCAGTCCTCCCTCCAGATCCCAGCACTGCAAATCCCTTTTCAGGGAAAACCAAAGCAGGTCAGGGCTTCTATGAGATCACACAGATGTGGCTTTGGGGTGACCAGGTACCTGTCAGCTCTGCACGTGGTTTCCCTCACTGCTGGATGCACCATGGACAAGCCCTCTGACACTGGCACAACCACTAAAAGCCATTTAAAAATCTGTTTTGATGAGCACTCCCAGGCAGATGCTTTGAGAAGATCTCCTGGTGCAGGCTGCCCCTGCCAAGGCACTTCCCAATGTATGTTAATAAAGGATTCATTTCACGGATATTTAAAGCATGCAGCCTAGCAGGTCACAGAGGCAGAGGTGAACATGCTCTTCAGTGAGGCAGGTGGAATATTTTGGGGTGTTTTTATGATTAGATGATATCAATCTGTCTACTCTCACAAATATGATCTGGCTCATGTGGTCATACACACATTTAACTCAGTCTTCATAACACCTCAGGCAGTGATAAGGGATGGATTTCTCATAAGATTCCTGACATAGAAGAGGTGTCCTTTGTCTTTGCCTCCTTTTATTGCTTTTATTTCACCTGTTCCTGCAAAAAAACAAAGCAGTGCCATGACCCAACAGATATTTCCTGGAGTATATCAGAGACTCTTGACTGTGTTATTTCCAGTCATGTGCTGGGAAAGTTCTCCACTGCAATGAGCCCCTACTTCCAATTTCCTGACCTCCATAGCATCAGATTAGACTAGTCTGATCTTTACCAGATACTTTGAAAATACAGAAATGTACTGTGCTTGCTCCCACTCAGGACACAATTCCCCTGAGTATTAAGATAAAATTAAAATTACCCATTTCCATCCACTGCAGCTGCATTTGTCCTGCTCACCTCTTACAGGTTCCCTGCAAAAATGTCATCCCATGCAAAAGTGACCTCCCTGCATTATCAGTGTGCCACTTGAGACCTTCTGGATATCCTTGATTCAACCCCAAAATCCCTGCCCAGGATGCTTAAAGGTAGTGCCTTTAAGGGAGTTCAGCTGATAGACATCAAACACCATATCAAGTTATGACACATTTTTAACTGTTGTTGATGCCCAGAATAACCTTGTTGATGCATAATCCCTGAAAAAAAAAAAGTCACAGTGACAGCTGGGCACAAAATATTCGAGTTCTGCTAAAGATCTGGCAATATCAGCTGGATCATAACCCAGAGCAGAGTTCACTTCATTTTCAAGACATTTCATGAGACAGTCTTTACACCATCTCAGTTCATTACTTCTGCGGAAAGATCAAGGATAACACTGGGGTTTGGAGATGAAAGAACTTGGCAAGTCACCTTCTCTTTTCTCTCAGGAAGGGAATAACCAAAGAACAAAGCCACCTCGTTTAAGAAGGGCTGTTGGACAAATCACTTTTGAGGGGGTCTGTTGTACTTAGAGCTGCTAAAATTCCTCACATAACTACCCACTTCAGTTCCCAGGTCTTGCAGTCCCAAAATCCACTGTATCATTTCAGCTCTGCGCCTCTGATTACTTGTAGGTTTTCCTGAAGTGTGACTGTGCACTAATACCCAGCGCTGAGAATGATTTTAAAATGCCAGTGAGTTTTTCTTAACCCAATTTCCACAGTCCCCATCAGTTACACACAATTAACAGGTAATTATAGGCAGGTTCTGAGACAGCAGCCTGCCTGCAACACTCCCCTTGCCCAACATGCCTAACACACCGTGCAGCTCCACCTTCACCAGCCAGGAGACAGGAAAAATGGGAACGGGATTGACCCAATAACCTGAGACTTGCTGTAAAAATGTATCTCTGAGTTAAACATTCAGAGCATACACGACCAGAGCACCAGCAATTACTGGATTTGTTACTGCCTCAACTATCATGACAGGCATTGAAATAAATCTCATTTATATGACACACAGTCATCTAGAAATGCTTTTTTTTTTTTTTTTTAAGAAATTCTTTTAAGATGTCAATGCGCTACACATGGCTCCGTTTTGAGACCTCTCCAGACTGGAGATCAGACAAGATATACAAGCCTTTCAGCCTGCCAGGTTTCATACTTGTTAGGAGTAAGCTGAATTCAGAATTTTCTGCACGGTGCCTCGTTGAATGCGATTAAGGAAGGCCTCTTGCCACCAAACTTTGGCTGCAGGGATCCAGCTCCCCCTCTCCCATCATCCTGCAGCGTTCCCTAAAGGCCGGGCTCATCACGGCTGCGCTCCAGACGTTCATGTGCATTTCCCTCTGTAGCTCAGGCCTGGGATGTTTCTCTGGAGCCTAAAGCACAGCCCAGATGTTTCTCCTGGCCTTCCAAGCATCCCCACAACATCTGGTATCCCCCGTGGCCTTGCTCACCACACTGCCACAACCACAGCGGGTTGGAAGGCAGAGCGGGCTGGGGAGGCTCTCGGTCGTTTTGGTGCATGGATGCCACGATCTGAGCAGTAGGGTACTGATGTCCAAACCTGTGCCAGGGAAGGGTGAGCTTGGATATCAGGAAAAGGTTCTTCCCCCAGAGAGTGGCCAGGGTTTGAACAGGCTCCCTAGGGAATGGGCACAGCCCCAAGGCTGCCAGAGCTCCAGGAGAGTTTGGACAACAATCTCAGGGATGCCCAAGGTGGGATTGTTGGGGTGTCTGTGCAGGGCCAGGAGTTGGACTTTGATCCTTGTGGATCCCTTCCAGCTCAGCCTATTCCATGGCTCTATGAAACTCAAGAGCATCTACCTCAAGAGGTCCTGCCTCCGAGTTCAGGGTGCTGGCACTCCTGAAAATCATAGTCCTAAGGCAACAGCTTCACCTTCATGTCACTCTTTCCTTAAACACTTTGGAAAGGGTCATTCTGGCAGATGGGAATCATCACATCCACCCACCGAGCAGCAAAGAAACCACTTGTTACTTTCCTCCATTTGTGTATCAGGCTCCCACAAATTACAGCTCAATTAGGCTCTCCTAGAATCTATCTCACAGCTCTAGGAGAACGTGGTCCCAGCAACTGCGCTCTACAGGCAAGCTGAGGCAGTAAATAGAAAGGGCTAATTGGGGAAGGGGGGAGATGCTGTTTCCTGATGTAAAAATAACTGACACTTCCAGGAAATAATGGTATAAATAGAAAATTAAGCCATTCCTCCTCCAAAAATATTTCATAATTATGTGTCATAAAAATAATTAGGTTATGGTGAATTAGTACAAATGTTTACAACAAAATTGCCATGCAAAACATTATGGGTAATAACATGCTAATTGCTGTAGAAGCAAAAGCTGATTATGTTTCAGCAATATTAAAAGTTGCCAACTCAGCGCTACCATCCAAGCTCCGATATCTCTGAGCAGCATTAAGGACACAGGAGAACTGGTGAGGAGAGAAGGACACGGCAGGTGGGCGGTCTGAGCCCTGCCCTGCCAAGCACTCCCCTTGCTGGGTGGCAATTCCTAGAAAGCTCACGCCAGGAAATCCTCAGGGAGCACCTGCAGAGGAGGAGGCGTCACCCTTGCCCCCTGGTAAGACTGAGTGAGCCTCAAACAGCCAGGAGGGGACTCAGCTGGGGCTGCCCAAGGCTGTCCTGCACAGCCAGCTCCCAGCCAGAGCCAGATGGGATCTGGGTCCTGTTCTGTGCAGATCCTGTTCCGTGCAGAGCAGCTGCTCTGCCCCAGGGCAGCCGGCCAGGCCTGCAGGACCCCCTCCCTAAGCCTGGGCAGGATGGTGCTGAGGCTGAGCTGATGTGGATTTTTCACCCCAGGAGCTTGCCATGGGATCTGTGGGATCTGCAGCAGCAGCAGCCACTGCTTAAAGATGGCTTTTCCCAGCATCAGTGACCTCCTGAGAGCTGAGCTGTCTGCACACACATCTCCAACCCACTGCTCACCCAACCCAATGCTTTTTGGGTTGGATCCCCTTGATCCAACATGGCTCAGGAGAATCGGGGTCTGAGTATTTCTAGAGCTTGGGCAGAGGTTTTTCACACATGCCCATAAATCTGTTTGGTTCCTTGTCCCCTTGTCAGCAGATGTGGCAAACTGCTCAAGGGAAGCACTGGGTAAAGTGAAAGGTGTGAATTTAAAGCGCATTGCTTTAAAGTTAGGAAATCCCTGCAGACTCTTCTCACTCAGAACAGAAGTGACATTAATTGGGTTTACCAAGCTCATTTCCAACACAAATGCTAATAAACCGGATTACATTTTAGTGGGGGTGTTCACACAGAACTTCAACATATTTTAGCTAATCCTCTTTCTGAGTAAATTTTCCTTAAACTCTCTAAGTGTCCCATATTACAGTTTCTCCCGCAAGGGAGTTGCTGAGTTTTACCACTGAAAACTTGATCATCTTTGTCCTTGTTTTATTAGGTTGGAAATAAGTATCTTTCCAAAAGGCAGAAATTTCTCTTTCTCCTTTTAGCAGTGCCTGGAGCCGAGGCAGTTCTCAGACCATTACAGACCTGGGGAAATTGTCCCAGGAGCAGGTAAAGCTAATCCCTAGTGGGAGGTGTCCCTGCCCACGGCTCGGGGGTTGGAACTGGATCATCTCTCAGGTCCTTCCAAGTCAAACCACTCTGTGATTCTTTGTGTGGACCCCTGACACCTCCGCAAACCCCGCAGGCTGCCGCGATCACCCTTGTGTGACACCACGGGCATTGACGCCGCTCCCAAGTTTGCAAATACTGGATGAAAGGCGCCATGGAAACGAAATGGTGGGGTTTACTTTTTTTTTTTTTTTTTTTTTTCCTTTTTTTCTTTTTTCCACAAAGCGTGGTTTGAGATGCTAATTGAGCCGCTGTTTGAGGAGGGGCTGAGCGGTGCATGGGCTCGGAGCCGCCCCTCCTGCGGCTCGGCGGCGCTGGAGCCCGGCCGTGCGCTCATTATGCACCGAGGCACACCGGGCAGCTCCCGGCAGAACGCCGGCACCGAGGTAAACCGCTATTTGGAAACAAAGGAGGGCTCTCTCCATCCTAATTAGCGGCAGGTTGCAGGGAGCAGCGGAGGAAGGCGAAGGTCACTTCCCACAAGGCTCGGCTCGGGATGCCAGAACACCCACTTAATTCAGGCGGCTCAGCGGGCAGAGTCAGACCAGGGCAATTACACTCCCTGGATTTCCCCACGGAAGGGTTTAACAATGCAACTCTTGGAAAGAAAGGTGACTGCAGGAGCTCTTTATTCTGCCACCTTGGAGCAGGGGAAGCGCAGCCCACCGCGCTGCCGGCTCGGCAATGGCACGGCTGTGTCTTTGTGCCTCTGCGCCGGGAGCCGAGCTGGGAGGGCCGCCTTTCTCTCCGCTTGCTTTCTCTTTATTTTTAACTTGAGAAATGAATAAGAGCAAATTTTAACATTTAAAAAACAAAGACAAAAAGAACCACAAACGTGAAGACCCTTTGGAGTGGGTTGAGTTCCCTCTGAGTACTCGCAGTTTTCTTCCAGATGCTGCCGGTGAGAATTAACCTTTAAAGGAACCATCTAAGCATGAACCCTGGGAGCCTTCTCGGGAGCAGCAGCTCCTCTGCTGGGGTAGTCCTTGCGTGGTGCAGCCCAGGAGTTCAGCTGTTCTGTTCAATGGCTCACTGCACCCCAGCCACCTCACACAGACAGCTCTTCCGAAAGGTCAAAGCGTCTTTTTTGCCCTCAGCTGATATTTCCTCCCTGCACACACTGCGGGTGATGTGTGACCACATCTGCCCTCCTATCGCACCTCTCACAGCTCCTTCACACAGCAACTCCCCCTCAAAGCATCTGCACCGCCCCTGGCACCTTTTGCTGATGGCAAGAGCATCTCTCGGGGCGGCTGTGCAGGAACACAACCACCTTCATCCCTTCCAAAGACTCCAGAGCAGGGAACTTTCAGTGGGAAAAGGAAGACTGAGATTTTTCTTTAGTTCTTTATTTTTAGCCTGATAAACAAGGGATACAGACACCATCTGGATCCTCCCTCAAAGGTTTCAGATCCAACATGTTGTCCAGACCCCCCTTCCCTGTTTCAGCTAACAGCAAGGGATCACCAGCACATACTGGATAAGATCCACCCCAATCCGTCCTTGGATGGGAAACAGCTTCAGCCAGCAGCTCAGCAGGAGGCAGAGCAGCCATGGGGTTAGTGCAGCTTTCTTTGAATCATTTGTGAAATACGTTTCAGATCACAACCTAGAATCCTAGCTCTTCTTTCCCCCCAACATGCTCCACACTGTTCACAATCATCTCCCAGCATGGAGGAATCCAGCAGACCTTCTGCTTCCCACTCCTGAGCCACAGCTGCCTTGTTCTCCACAAACTCACCCTTGATGTTGGACCAGAGATGCCCAAAACATCTTTCAGAGCTGAGATTCCCCTCTGTTTCCTCTCCCAGCTGCATCAGCAGTAACTAATACTGAGCACTGGCATTACAGGGCTTTCCAACTGTTTCCAAGCAGCCCATAAAACAGCTGGCAGTGCTTGAGAGAGCTCTGGTGTCCGTGTGTCACAGCCATGCTTACTGTGCCCAGCACAAGGACCAAGTTGGCCCTGGCACAGGGCTGGGAACACATTGGGTGGTCTCAACAATGTGCCAGTCCTGCTCAGTCACAGGCTGGCACCTATCCTGGCATATCTCTTGGCATCAGACTGACTTTGCAGATCTGTGTGGCTGGAGATGAAAGTTGGAGTTTTCTTGCCCAGGACATGTTTCCGGGTCCTTTCAGAGAGTGCTGAGACTGTTTTAGGTGCAGGCCTGCCAGGAGCAGAGATGCTCAGTGGGGAAGGGAGGTTTTCCAGCAGGGATGTACACCTCTCCACCAAGCTGGAGATCCCATCATGCCTCCCTTATTCCTATTAAAATGCTGTTTGCCCTCTGGCTGCACTCACAGTGCCCCCTAGCCACAGCACTGGCCACTGGTTCCACTGGGATCCTATGGGGATGTCAACAGCTGCCTCTATTTCTGGAGGTCACGTTTGCTCCTCAAACCTCTCCCAAGTGATAAACCTTCAGTCAGGTGAAAGTACATCAGTACCACCACCATTCCCACCCCCAGCACACAGGGAAAGCACACCTTTGCTTCCAGGTCCCCGTGTCTCCATACGATCTGGTTATGGCAGATCAACCAACACTCACAACAACCAAACTTCAGCCAGGGCTCCCTGTTTGCCTCTTCTCCCTGTTAAAAGCCAATTCAAAAAGTCACCAAGTACCTCACAACCAGCAATTCACAAAATTGGCCCCCTGCAGCTTCCTTCTCCTTGACATTCATAGCCTGCAGAGCCCAGATGAAGAGCTGTTTATCTCTCCTCTTCCTCCTCCACACCTCCAGAGCCTCTGCTCCAAGTTTGAGCTGCTCCCTTTTTCCGGGCAGCACTGCTGCTTCTTCACCCATGTTCTCCCCAGCCCCACACGTTGCTGGGAGATCACTCAAGAGACAAGAAGCTGCTCTGCTCACACAACTTCCTCCAAGCATTGCACAGGGCATCTGCTGAGCACAGCAGCCCATCCCAACTCCACTCATGCCCTTTTTTTAGTGCATCTCTTGCCCCTACCTGGTTGAGGAGAGGAGGCAATTGCAGCCCAGCTCCCTCCCTTTGCACAGCACCAGAGCCAGGGAAGGCCCCTGGTGGATTTTTTCAAGGACAGAGGGTGCCAGTAGGACACGAACAGCAGCAAGGAGCATCCCACACCAGGCCAACACTTCCAGGGATGTTCCTACACACAGCTGCTGGAAACCACCTGGGACTTCCACCTGCTCTCCTGATGGAAAACACTCTGCCTGCTGTGTCCAAGCCTGCAGGTGGGAGGAGATGCCCATGCTCAGTGCTCTGCTGGCCAACACAACCCTCCACGCTGATGGACCTCAGAAACGCCCCTTCTCCACCGCCCACTGCTGCTCCCGAGCAATTAAACCCTGTCTGCCAGGGCTGGGCAAGATAAATGGTGTTTATTGGGATGGCTTTCCTGTGTGCCAAACATAAAACAAAATGCCGATCAATAGAGCTGCCTCACCTGATGGTTTTATTTCTCTTCTCCTCCCGCCCCCACTTTTAACTTTGCAGTGCTCTGGAGCTCTCAGCGGGGTTTGCACCGTGGTGATAAACCAACAGATCCTCATTAACCCGTGGGCAAGAGCAAGAATTTGCCTTTTCTCTCTCTTTCCCTTTTCCCTTTCTTATTTTTTTTAAAAACTCTCCCTCTATCAATATTTGATGAGGGTAATTTCAAAGACTTGTTTAGTATGATCTCCACATAAGGAGTCCTTGGGAGTGTTTATCACGTTCGAGGTATAATTACATTCAAATGCTGAGACACAGTTGCCAGGGTTACAGCTGCTGGTGGTTCCTCCAGCTTTTGTGTGTCTGGGGTTTCTCACCGCCCCCCGCGCACTCGCACACCCCACGCACTCCCCTCCTCCGGGGAAGCAGGGGAGGGGGATGGATGGGAAGCTCAAGGACCAGCAGTGGCCAGGGCAGGTCCCACCAGCACCTCCCAGCCCGAAGGGAAGTCAGCATTCCCTTCAGGGTGTACCCAGTGCAGGGGTTGGGGTCAGGGATGGGGTAGAGTTGAGCAGGGAGTTCAATGCTGCTGACAAAAATATTACAGTAAATCTCTCCAGCCATTCTCTTGAGTCCTGTCACTGGGGGAGGAGGGAGGTTTAGCTTGGATATCAGGAAAAGGTTCTTCTTCCATGGGGTGCTGGGGGACTGCCCAGACTCCCCAGGGAGTGGGCACAGCCCCAGGGCTGCCAGAGCCCCAGGAGTGTTTGGACAAGGCTCTCAGGGATGCCCAGGGTGGGGTTGTTGGGGTGTCTGTGCAGGGCCAGGAGCTGGATTGATGATCCCTGTGGGTCCCTTCCAGCTCAGAATGTTCTGTCGACTCAATGAACCTGCATGGCTGTAAAAGCTCCATGGAAGGAGAGGCAGCAATGCCTTTCCTTCATCCCTGGAATCCCCAAGTGAACTCTAAAGAGCCAAGGCACGAATTGCCAGTGACAGAGGCCTGCAGAATCCAAAGGGAAAGGTCCAGTGGTGCCAGCACTGGGACCTCCTTGCACTCTCAGCTTTCTCCACCCTGCCACAAGCTCCTCTGCTCTCCCCAGCCCAGGAGAATCTTCTCGAGAGGTACAAGAGTTGAGTGGTGCTCAAGGACACCAATTCTGTGTGTGCCAATGTGGGGACACAAACCCCAGCTGAGACAACACTGCGGGCATTTACCTGGCTTAAAGCAGATACACAGAGATGGATGGATGGATGGATGGATGGATGGATGGATGATGGATGGATGGATGGATGGATGGATGGATGGATGGATGGATGGATGGATGGATGGATGGAAGGATGGATGGATGGATGGATGGATGGATGGATGGATGGATGGATGGATGAGGGATGGATGGATGAGGGATGGATGGATGGATGGATGGATGGATGGATGGATGGATGGATGGATGGATGGATGGATGGATGGATGGATGATCTGGGCTGCCTGCTGGAGATCTGGTCTCACACTGCTGGCCATGCAGAGGGAAGGAGCTGCCAGCTTGAGCTCTTTGCTGTCATATAACCAAAGCCCAGCCACAGCAGCGCTGTGTGTGTGAAGCCACCTGACCACCAGAGCTGGAAGCAGCCCCTGCCCCAGTCCCTGCTGCCGGTGTGGACCTACTGGAATGTCCCCAAAACTCTGCTGTACTGGGAAAAAATTAAAACCTGAGCCTTTCCACCCCAACACCACATCCCATCCCTGTTGCAGCAGCGACTTGGAGATCTCCAGGCCAAGGGCAGTGCTTAAGGAGGCACTAACACCAGCCCTCAGGGAAGGGGCACCCAAGGATGAGCCATTCCCTGCTCCTGCCCAGGCTCTGGGGCTGAACTCGGGCTGCCCAGCCAGATTGACCCCCCTTCCCCAGCCTGCAGACAGGCAGAGGCTCAGCTCCTACCTGGCACTTCCTGGACAGCGTCAGTAAATGCAGTTTCAGTCAGTAAATGGCAGCAAGGAAGTGGGATTGAATTGCCTTTGTTCTAGTTCCAATTTTAAATAATATGAACCTTCCTACAATAGGCAGTGTTATCACTAATCCCCACAGTTGAGCCTGAAATAAGCTTACAAACCATGCAGTAGCACTGTGGGGAGAACAATTATTCCAACAAAGGATGGAGAGGGGAGGAAACAACCATGAGCTCCTTGGATTCGATGGAGGGTGAACACAATTGTTGTCAATTCACAATAAATAAATAATAATTTTTTTTAAAGCCACCAAAACACAAAACAAACAAACACCAAGAACAAATGCAGTGTGAAGGCCTGGTAAAATATTTACAATTATTTCAATGAAAAAAAAGGTACCTGCTACAGTCAATAGGTTGTAAAACAAATTCAGATGGAAGCTATTGCTTACCCCTAAATCAGCTCTAATGCACTGGCAAATGTGATTATCAGCATTCTGCGGGGAGCAGCAGCATCAGCATTCATTCCAGGTGTGCTCAGTGAAGGCTCTCTTGGCCACAGGTTCATTTGTAATTATTAAAATGCACCTTGTTAGCCATGCAGCAAGTCCCACATTTCTGGGCAGCGGTACATACAGTGTTTGCTTTAATTTATTCTGTGCAATTTCTGCATTATTTTACTGTGTCAATGCCACAGTGCAAATGAGAAACTCCATCTCAAAGGCTCCAGAGGGAAGAGAGCTGAGCACTCCCTGTTACTGGTGACTTGGAGCTGGCATGTCCTTTGTTCCTGGGGAAAGCTTTTCCATCAAGGACAAACAGCCAGAGAGCTGCCAGCCACCGTGGTTGTTCCCACTGCCACGGTGGGAAAGGGACCAGCTCAGTGCCTGGGTGCACAGCAGGGGGAAGGCAGTAATGTAGGGAAGGGGAAGGCTGGGTATCACCCTCAGGACTCACAGCAGCATGCTGGTGGGCCACCCTGTTATCCAAAATAACAGCCAATACACAGAAGTGACAGAAAAACGGGGAGAGAAGACAGTTTGTGGTGTGAGATGTGAGATATTGTGAAATAGTTTGGGTCATCCAGTCCCACCCCTGCCATGGGCAGGGACACCTTCCACTGTCCCAGGGTGCTCCAAGTCCCAGCCAGCCTGGCCTCAGACTTCCAGAGATGGGGCAGCCACAGCTGCTCTGGGCAACCTGTGCCAGGGCCTCACCACCCTCACAGGGGAGAATTTCTTCCTAATGTCCCATCTAAATCTTCCTCTGGCAGTTGAAAGCCTTTCCCTCTTGTCCAGCAACACCCCCAAGCCCTTTCCTCAGGGCTGCTCTCCATCCTCTCCCCACCCAGCCTCTGTTTGTGCCTGGGAGTGCCCCAGTCCAGGTGCAGGACCTTGCACTTGGCCTTGTTGGACTTCACCAGAGGAATGCAGGATGCCTCATCTCACTTATCCAAGAGGAGAGCAATGGCAAACCCAGGTGATAAACCCTGGAGCAGGTCTGCCTCAGCTGGAACCAGGAGCTTTGGAGGAGAGGAGCACCTGGACACAGCTGCAAGGGAAGATTGGCTCTGTTAAAGGGCTCAGCACAGGGAGATAGAGTCATGGGATCCAAAATCCCCCAAAATGCCCATTACCATCCCCAAAGGAGAGGGCCAGGTGGAAATCTGATGTAAGATTTTTAAATATCAGGTAGGGAGGGTGAAGACATTGGGATGAGGGTCCAGAGGGGGGTAAAGAGCACTGCTTGGTGGCCTCACCTCCCAAGGCAGTGGCACCAGGCATGACACTTATCAGGGGAAGGGAATGGGATTGAGGTGAGCACGGAGCATGTCTGAGCATTCAAATTACAAGCAGGGCTTGTAAGGGACAGGATCTGACATTTAATGCCTCTGTTTGCAAAGTGCTTGACATTCACGATAACAGGAGCGGCACAGGCAGGCGGGGAGGGCTCTGGATTCCTGGGAAAGCGAGTGAAAATCAGCCTGGTTTTCCCTCTCCAGTGGCTGGGAACATCCCTGGGAGATGCAAAGGCAGGGAGCTGTGTGCCTCACACAAACACCTGGAGCACCCCTGGGATGGGCTGCCTGCAGACTCCTGGAAAAGTCACCTCATCCCCTCGTGCCCGAGCTTTCCTCCCCAGAAGATGGATCATCCATCCTGCCCCACGGTTCCACAGGAGATGTGCCACGTGTGTGGAGCACACACCCAAAGGAGCCAGGCTTTGATCTTATCTGGGGCTCTGAGGAGCCATTAGAAGAGAAATAAAGTTCAACGCTCAGTCTTTTCTTGGAAAGCTGCAGACTGGATGGAAATAACTTACTTTAAGGTGCCTCTCCTGACAGCAGTTCAGGGAGGGAAGAGGGGAAATCAGAGTTACAGCTAATGCTTGGCAGGAACTGGAGGCTTGGAACCAGTTTTAAGGCAGGGCTCAGCCTAGAGGTGCCACCACTGGTGTGGGCAGCTGGGTCCTCAGCAAGAGGTGCCAAGTCCTGGGAGGTGCCCAGATTGTCTGGACAGGGCTTGGAGCAAGCTGGGATGGTGGAAGGTGCTTCTGCCCATGGCAGGGGTGGGACAGGATGAGCTCTGAGGTCCCTTCCAGCCCAAACCATTCCATTATCTCCTTCCCAGGACAACTCTTATCCCACACTGGCCTCCAGAGGTTCTCCTGGCATGGCTGGAGAGTGGCCTGCAAGAGCAGAGCAGTCTCAGGGTGTCCCCCAATAGTCCCAGGTTTTGCAGGGCAGGGCCTGGCAGAGCTGAGCTCAGGAAAGGTGATGACAAGACTATTCAGTATTGACACAAAACAGTGTTGTGACCACATGTGAACAGTTAATTCGACTCTAGTGTTAATGGGCTGTCCAGCACAGAGACGGGGCTGGTGTGGTGGCAGGGGAGGGGACAGAGCCCAAGGTCCCCAGAGCACAGCACAGATCCTGCTCTCTCAGCCATCCATCCAGCTATGTCTGCTCTTAATTACATTAAAATAACACTCTCCCACCTCATTTTTTATTATTAGAAATGAACAGATTTAAAGCATTTCCCCTCAAATTATGGTTCACCTGAGTAGATAATTAAAGGAGATACACTTCCATGTGTAATTACGCCTACTTCTGCTGCTGTATCAGGGCTTCAAAAATATTTGCAAAACAACTCAAAACTTTTATTTTGTCAGCACAATAATTGCTGCTTGTCAGGGCTATCGGTGCCAGCATCTGCTCAAACAGGAGCAGCATCTCACAGGCAGCCTTGCTGGGAGAAGGAGCAGCATGGAGCTGTAAAGCATCCCAGGAGATCTGCTGGCAGAACAGCTGTGCACACCACACCATGGAGCCAGCACTGAGCTCACCCAGGGAACAGCTCCTGGAAAGGAGAAGGATGCTGGTTTGAGTTTTGTGGGGAGCTGAGAGGCTGGAGGGAGCAGTGCAAGGTTTGTTCCCCGACCATCAGGTTGTGGAGACCCACAGGGACAAATCTCCACACACCGCTGGATGCACCTGGATTGGTTTGGCACACTGAAGGCTCAGCACAGAATCAGAATTCTAGGGTGGTTTGGGTTGGATGTGAGCTTAAAGCTCATCAATTCCCACCCCCTGCCATGGGCAGGGATACTTTCCACTATCCCAGGTTGCTCCAAGCCCTGTCCAAGCTGGCCTGGAACATCTCCAGGTGATTTTGTGCTGCCCCTGGTTACTCTTGTTTTAAGACACTGCCTGCATGTGCAGCCTGGTGAGCCTCACTGGTCAAAACAGGACCCACGTCAAGAACCACCCCCAGCACAATCTGCAGCTGGACACCAATCTGGGGGCCTGGTTGGCTTCCCAGAGCCCAGACTGCAGTCCCCTGGAGGGTCACCCACTGCCACCCGTGACATTGGACCCACCCAGTGTTTTCAGAGCCAAGTGACCAAACAGTCACTGACCAGAGAAGGGAAGGTTCCCTGGGAGGATGGAGCTGCTGGGATGAAGGCTGAGCAGGGACCAGCAGCATGGGGCCAGCACCAGGCTGGACATCACCCTGCTCTCCGTGCTGGGACATCCAGAGCCAGCTGATGCTCGTAGCCACTGCTGGGTGCCCAACACCCCTGGCTGTGGAACACCAGCTCTGCAGGCCACACAGGGTGCCAGCGTGCTTTGAAGTCCCCAAATCCACACTTGAGCTCACTGTGTATAAAGAAGATAAAATATCCCATCTCTCCCTCATAAGGGCATGAAGAAATAAATTCATTAGTGTTCATAAGGAGCTAAGAAACTCTGATTAGAGAGCCAGGAAAGGGCCCACGAGGGAAATGAATAATTTGGTGTGCAGGAAGAGGGTGGTAAATAATGCATGGGCTGCCTGGCACCGGGGAGCAGCTCTGGGTGTGGCACAGGGCCAGGCAGGGAACACATCCCCTGTCCCACAGCTGGGGTGGGGAATGGAATGCACCTCCCAGCCTTGCCTGGGACTTGAACGAGAGGATATGGGCAGGACTGCTGAGCCTGCCTGGGTCTTGAGCCAGGCAGCACAGATATTGGAGGGTTTTAGTGAGCTTTCCACTTCCCATGTTCCTTCAGAGGGGCATCAGCATCTTCCATTGGGTCCACAGGCAGCAGAGCCAGTCCCCAAAGCTGGGGTGGCAGCAGAGACATTTTCTCACCCCAGGTTAATGCCAGCACCCCAGGGCACCTTACAGGAAAGCACTCCCACTCCTCCAGGGCCAGGTGGGTGTGAGGGGCTGGTCCTGCAGGAAAGCATCCTGAATTGTCCCCATTGCTGAGGGCAGGGGCAGAGGAGAACAGCACAGGAGCAGCTCAAACATGTCCTCCACCCTGCCCAAAGCCCAGGTGGGATTTGCTCAGTCAGCTGGGTGAGAGCGTGTATCTGGGAGCTTCATGGAATCCTAGGATGGTTTAGTTTGGAAGGGACCTCGAAACTCATCCAGTCCAACCTCCCACTGTCCCAGGTTGCTCCAAGCCCTGTCCAACCTGGCCTTGGACATTTCCAGGGATGGGGCAGGCACAGCTTCTCTGGGCTACCTGTGCCAGGGCCTCACCACCCTCACAGGGAAGGATTCCTTCCCCTTATCCCATCTGACAATGCCCTCTGGCAGTGGGAAGCCATTCCCCCTTGTCCTGTAACTCCATCCCTTGTCCAAAGTCCCTCTCCAGGTCTCCTGGAGTCCCTTTAGGCACTGGCAGTGGCTCTGAGGTGTCCCTGAAACCTTCCCTTCTCCAGGTAAGCACCCCCAGCTCTCCCAGCCTGGCTCCAGAGCAGAGGGGCTACAGCCCTCGGGAGCATCTCCGTGGCCTCCTCTGGACTCATTCCAACAGCTCCATATCCCTCTTCTGCTGGAGGTCCCAGACCTGGATGCAGCACTGCAGGTGGGGTCTCACCTGAGCAGAGCAGAGGGGCAGAATCCCCTCCCTGGGTGCTACTGGTGGCTTTGGGGCAGCAAAGGGGGCAGCTGTGCAGGTTGAATCAGGGTAAAATTAGCTGCAATCCAGCTAAAATTAGCTGAGATCCAGCTAAAAGAACTGCCTGGAGTAAATCCTGCCCTGTCCCCGTCACCCTGGAGCAGAGGGAGGATGTGGTGTCACTTAGGAGGGTTATGGGGGGTGACCACATAAACAGGAACAAGTCCCTTGGCTGCAACAGGAGGTGACTTTCCTGAGAGCACCCCTTAAAACTTCTCCAGAGGGCCTGGAGGAGATTTCAACACTGCAGCAGCCTCAGACTGGCTCCATCCGAGCCCTCCTGGCTCTCCAGCACTGCTGAGCCTCCCTGGCTTGTCCTCCAGGAAAATCCCACCACTTTTAATAGGCTATGAGGCATCTCCATTAATTCCAGCAGATGCTGCCAGTTAATGTGGGTTGGCACAGAACTTTATCATCGGCCCATATTGCTCCAATTACAATTTAGCCTATGGTCCTCTTGGGCTCATCTTTTATTTGTCTTTCACTGCCAAGTGTGGGAGGGAGGGGAGGTGGGAGAGGCCAGGAGATGTGTGCCTGACCTCTCCCTCCTTCACTGCCACATGTCCACACAGCCAATACATCCCCAGCCACTCTCTTCCCATGGGAAGGGCTGTCCTTGGGCCAGAGCTGTAAATCTGGAATAAGAGCAAGAGTGTCTCACCAGACCGCCCAGTGAAGCCCCTCATTGCACCCCACGGAGCTGAGCACAGTCCTGCTCAGTTTTCTCCTTGCAGTGGGGTAAATAAGGATTTATTCCAGCGCCAGGGCTGGAGTTAGGCTGGCAGCACTCTGCTGTGCCGGAGCACCGGGTGCGTTGGGATTTCTGGGAGCTGCTGCGGGGTAATCGGAGCCAGCACGCGCCTTCCATTTTTCAAACCTGAGAGCCATGAAGGAAAGATTTTTCATTTTGAGGGTTAGGCGCTGTTCTGGCTGTGACAGTTGCCTGTGTCTGTATTGAAAGCTCAGGGAAAGTTTCTTTGGATGCTGTGTGGCCTCATAAATGACATCTTGCTCCAGCTGGGACGCAGGCGGAGATGGTGACTGGTTATCCCTTGGGGGAAATAAAGCGCAGCTTCCAGAGCCTGCAGCTGTGTAAACCTGTATCAGGGAGTGAGGGCCTGTGAGGGACTGGCTGGCCATATCCAGGCTCTGCCGAGGGCCCTTTGGCTCCCCAGGGTCCTTCAGAGCCCCATTAACCACCACACTGACAGCAGGGCTCCCCCAGACCCTGTTAAAAGGCTCTCCAAGGCAAACTACTTCAGGAACATCAAGCTGTCAATGTCTCTTGGTTACTAAAGGGGGAAACCTCAGAGAGCCTGTGTGAAGGACACACCCTCCCAGCACCCCAAATCCCAGAGGATTCAACAAACTGATTTAAACCACACCAGAAGCCCATTAAATCAAGTGTCTACTCAATTAAGGACACACAACTTCACTCTGCCCTCCATCAGCTGCTGCCTATTTGCATCTTGCATATCCAAAGATAGCAGAGACTCTCTGCTTTCATTTGTTGGGATGGGCTTGGCAAAAAAAGCATTCAAAACACCCAAACTTAAGTTCTACCCCTGTGTAAAGTGTGAGGCAAACCTCACTGTGGCATGTGAGCCTGGGACAGTGGAGTACTGCCTGCAGGGACCTGGAGCAATCCCCATCAGCACACAGAACTCACTCACTCAAAAATCCCTGTAATAAAGACATCCCAGCTATAATGGCCCTGGAGAAGCAGAAAGGATTGGAAATCTCCAGACATGAGCCAGGAGAACACCCCATATCAACACCACCACTGGTGGGACAGTTACAGGATGCCAGAGACTGCAGGGCTCTGCCAGTCCCACCCACAGCTGAAGCACTGCTTGTTTCCCTCCCCATGGCTCACCCCAGAACCATGGGAACCCCTCACCCCACCTCCAGAGCTCTCCCAGTAACAGCTCTCCTTTCTGAACCCCAAATAACTTCCTGGTGGCTGCTTATTTTTAATTTACAAAACCTTTAGCCCCTGTTTCAGCCCCTGGTGTTGGCTGGAGGATGTTCCCAGTGCCAGGAGGACCAGCTGCTCTCAGCATCACCTGGATCTCAGAGAATCAGAATATCCTGAGGTGGAAGGGACCCACAAGGATCATGGAGTCCGACTCCTGCCCCTGCACAGGACCACCCCACGAGTGTGTGTGACAGAGCTGGATGGGCTGTGGGACTGATCCCAGCAGGATAAAACACCCAAGTGCAGCCAACGCACGAGGAAGAATCCATTTGCCAGCCATCATTTACAGTAATCCTTGAGGAAGGCAGGTTGCAGTGGAGATGTATGGACAGGCTCCAGCAGGACGGGAGGCTGGGAGCCAGCAGGGACGGCTCTTTGATCCCAGGCAGCGCTTCCAGCGCGTTTCCCTGCGCCATTGCACACCCGGGCTTTGAAAGGCGCTCCGCACAAACAGCCCTGCCAGGAAAACTCCTTCTCCCGGCTTCTTTTGCTGCGAGCAAGCTCCGATAGGGATCGCCGAGAATAAAGTCACTTCATTTACAAACCGGGGAGCCAAATCTGATAGACATCAACATTCGAGGTAAGTCAAGGAGCGGTGGAGCGCTGCCAGCTCCCCAAATGAATATTCATGGCAATACTCCCCCAGCTCCGAGCTGAAGAGAAGCCGGCAGCAGGAAGGCTGCCCCTGGGAAGGGGAAGGCGAGGGACCAGGCTTATTTCATCCTTTTTATTGAGTGCAATTTTCTCTTTAGTACAATATTCTCTGAAAGATACTGTTACAAACTCCGACAATTTCAACACAATCAACAAAGTGGGGAAGAAGGGGAGGGGAAGAGCAAAAAAACTTCCAGGGGTTGAAATCTTTTACAGACATCTCACTGGTTATGTACAGGACAGGGTAGGGCTGGCCCGGGACACGCCGCGGCTCGGGGGGACGGGGACCGGGGCGCTGCGGGACCTCCCGGAGCATCCTGCGGTGGGAAGCGGCCCCTGGGGCTCCTCTCCGTGCTGCTGCCCCGCTGCAAGGCTGCACTCCACGCCCCTGCAAGGCAAGAGGAAGACGAGGAGAGGGTGAGAAATAGGCACGTCCAGAGCTCAGAGAGCCCCACCGAGCCCCCCGCACCCAGAGAAACCCAAAGGCTTCTTACAGCACATCCAGCCTCTCTCTCAAAAAAAAAAAGAGCAGGGATTAATTAATATGCTGTCAGAAAAGTGATGATTTCACTGAAAGCTCTCCATTTCTCTTCAGGGGGAAAAGGAAGGAATGGAAGAGATGGAGTTCTTTGTGAAGCTGAGTTGCTTTAGGGAGCAGAGGCTGGGATGCAATTTTGGGGGC
Organism: Taeniopygia guttata; assembly: GCF_048771995.1. Taxonomy (NCBI): domain Eukaryota; kingdom Metazoa; phylum Chordata; class Aves; order Passeriformes; family Estrildidae; genus Taeniopygia; species Taeniopygia guttata. The sequence continues at coordinate 6,190,768 of NC_133034.1, forward strand.
GGGTGGGTACCTGTGTCCCCCCGCAGCCAAGCTGCCTTTCCCCCTCCTCCCACTGCAAAATGAGCCCCCCTGGGTGTAAAGCAGGAGCAAACCACCAGGCACCATCAAATAGCTTTTTCCAATGTAACAAAATAAAATCCCCATTCTCTCTGCTGCCAGGGGAAAACAGAAGGTCTGGGAATCAGAGGAGCAGCCCCAGCAACACCTTCTCCACACCCTATAACCAACAAGTACCACACAGCAGCAAAATCCCATTATTTAGCCACTTTGGAGAGGCAAAGATGCTTTTAATATACAATTGCACCTTGGAAACATAAAGGCAGCACATTAAATAACAAAGCAATTGACTGCTGGGTCCCTTTGCTGGGCCACAAAAAAACGGGGCTCACTGGCTAATTATTGCTGGGCATCTCTGTGCCTCTCCAAACATACCAATGCTTTCAGAAACCCACCCCAGCTGTGCCTGACATTTCACTCCTATTAAAATTCATCATTCTCCTGAATGGAAATAATTTTTTTCTTTAGCAAACCCAGGTAGTAATGAAAGTTTTATTTAGTAATGTAGTGTTTGGTGGAAAAAAGAGCAGAGAAAAGGGAAGAGAAATTGAGATTATCTTTCAAAAAAGGGAACTTCAGCTGGGGGAAAATATATTGCTGGATATTTCTTGGGTGCAGGGGGCCACTCTGCAAAAGGAGTCACACCTCAGCCCCTTTCCCCTGGGGCCTCCCAGAGCTCCATCCTCACCCAGGCACCAGCAGGGACATGACATGGCACTGCCACCCAGGCACTAACCCCAGCCTGAGTCCCTGACCACAGCAGCCTCTGGCTGGCTCCCAAATATTTAGGCTGTGGAATCTGAAGAGTTCAGCCAAAGTACGGTGGGGAAAAATAAGTGAACCAAGTGATTTGTGCACGTTCCACATCTGCCTGTCCATGGAAGCCCCAAAAGGATGCGATGTGAGGCTCACCTGGCTCCTCAGACAACACTTGCCATGGGCTGCACCTCCTGCTGTCAGTCCTGCTTGGCACTAATTAGCATAGATAATTGCACTGATGGTAACCATAATTTTCCTGCCTTCTCTCCCTACCTTCACACAAGGGTTCAATGGCCTAATGAGGCCCCTGAGGATAATCAGAGAGGAGCAGGTTCCCCCACCACAATGGCAGGTCCCGCACAACCTGAGGGGATGGGAGAGCAGAGAAGGAAAAGGCACAGCCCAGCTGCTGGATGGGGAAAGCTGCCGAGTCTTGTTTACTTGGGGACACAGAGAAAAGTTCACTCCAATTAATTTTTTTAAGTGGACGGGCGTTAATCCCCCTACACTTATCTAGAATTAATGCAGCCTTAAGTAGATTTTTGCCTAATCCACTTCTACATCCGCCCAAAAGGGCACTGTCTGTTTTGGGAAGGAGCAGAGTTCAGCTAATCCACTTAAAATTCACAGGGCTGGTTTGTTCAGATTAACCTCCTCCAGCATTAATCCTCCAGAGACAGGCCAGGAGACCTCACCACCATCCTGCCTCTGCCACTGATGGGCCACCCCCTCCATGGCTGTGTCACCTGCAATGCAGCTGCCCACGTGCTGGGCTCTGCAAGGACACGGAGATGTCCCCAAAACAGCCACTAGAGCAGAGCAGGGCAGCAGAGTGGGATGCCAGGGGCCTCAGGGCTGTTCAAATTCCATGGCAGAGGAAGGAGAGCAGAAGCAGCAGCGATGCTCTGACACAGACAGGGAGCAGGGGAGCAGCTGTGCCCGGGCTGGAGGGGTCTCACAGTGCTGGTCTGTGGAGGACAGCCAGCCAGAAGTGACAGCCCTGGGACACCACCCAAGTGCCAGCAGCTCTGACAACCCCAAAAGGCACACGTGGAGGGCATCATGGTCACCAAGACAGGTGCACTTCCCTCCAGAGCACTGATCTGCTCTGACAGGAACCAAGACACCACACTGATTGCCATGGATGCTCACAGCTCCCACCTCACATCTCCTCCTGCCAGGAGAGGAGGTCCTCTCCTGTTTGGAGCAGCTCCCCTTTCCATGTCAAACCCTGGGAAACCAGCACAGCCCATCAGGGCCCAGTGGTGGAGATGAGCCAGCAGATCTCCCCTGAGACACAGAGTAAAACTCTGAGGACATCAAAAATAGGAGAGCACAACCCAGCAGCAGCTCTCACACCTCCCAGACAGGCTTTGGAGGAGATTGAGCTCAGCTGGGAGAGGCAGAGTCATTCCCCCATGGCAGTACAGTTGATGATCCAAGATGATCCCAAAGGACCCCTCCAACACCTAAAAATTGGAAAAATATAAGCCAAAACAGGAGCAGCAAAGAAATCACTGACGGTGTGAAACAATTTGCCACAGGAGTCCTGTCAGTGTGGAGTTGGCTTCTCCCCCATCATCACTCAATAAGTTTCTGGCACTTCCAAAATTCTGAGGAGATTCACTGGGAATGATCCAAGTATTGGATCACCATCCACCCTGGCAGGATCCTTCACAGAAGAGGCACCACAGCAGACAATGACCTGAACATTGAATCCCCCTGCAGCTCCTCATGCAGCAGGGACATTGGGGCAGCAGGGATGAGCAGCACCTGGATGGCTGCTGGAGCTGGATGGGACTCCCTGGGTCCCCCCTTTCCACCAGCAGTTCAAGGAGGACAGGTGGCCTTGGAGCTACAGAACATTCCTGGGTCTGTAAATCCATTCCTCGCCTCAGAAGCTGATTGATCCTTTTTTTTAAACTCAAATTCAATGTTTAAGAGTAATGATTTCCAAGTGAACACAGAGTGGCTCAGATATATCGGCAGTTTTTATGGATCAGAAGCAAAAGCCTTAAATCAGACTTTAATGAAGAGAAACATGTCTCTCCCCATCTCAGAACAACAGCAGGGGCTGATAGCAGTGCAAAAACCCTTGCATAGGTGATGCCTAGTGATTTATCCCAGAACACAGGCCAACTGGGATGTTTCCACAGAGATGTCCTTGGGATGCAGGCAAACTTATTGGTGATATTCTGCAACCCAACCCCAACCCAACTCTGAATCAAACACCTGGAAAAGCAGAAAGCAGAAGAGATCGCATGGGACTCCGGCAAGGGGGAAGAATAGCCCTGTTTTCTCCTCAGCAAAGGAGCATTAGAGGCACCAAAATCTGACAGGCTCAGAAATAATGGTTTGAGATCACTCTTGTTTAAAAACCACTGCCTGCTGTTTTCATTGCAAGCCCTGCTCCGACTTGCAGAAATATTTAAAATTAAATATACATAAGTGCTTTCAAAGAACTGTTAATTTGAAGGTCATTAAATGGCATAAAATACATTCCCTTTTTTTTTCTGGAAAGAGGCACGTAATTATGCCATTAATACACGCTCTTCTTCCACATTCAAGCCTCAGAGATGCGAGGGGTTTGGGTTCACCTTCCCTGGCAGAGGCACAACATCTCCTTTTAATTACTGCCGTTGAGAAGCCTGCTGCTCCTCCATCACACCCAGGGATGGGGCCGGGAAAAAGCATGGAAAAGCCCCAGGGGAGAACAATGCAGCTGAATTGCAAATGGGGATTTTTGGGGGATGAGGGAAGTAACAGTGGGGCTGGAAATGTGGAGCCACTTGGCAACACCCAGTCCAGTTGTGAGGATCCTGCCCACTGATTCTCACACGAGACCTTGGGCCAAGCTCAGAGCAGGGGTTTGGTAGCCAAAAGTCTCTTTTTCAATTTAACACTCTATGCAAAAAGGATAAAGCAAACCCAGACACACACAAAAAAAAAAACCTAAAAAGACACAAAAGGGTTGAGGTTTTTACAGTTGCCATAGAAATGGAGAGAAGGAGCTGATGACTGCAGAGCACAAAGTGAAAGGCCAGGATCAGGGGCGAGGGTGAGGTGGGCTCACCCGGGCATGCAGCCTCATCCATGCATGGATATTCATGTGGGATGCAGCCAAAGGAGCAAGGCACTGTGACTGAGCTTCACTCAGGAGCAGTGGCAGCAGTCAGGATCCACCCCAGCAATGCCCCCCCCAACACAGAAACCCATCAGGACCCCGTGTGATGGACAGAGCCCAGCCCAAAAGAAAGGCCTGTGCAATGGGTCGTCTTTGATCCAAAACTCCCTTTTCTTTCCTTTAAACCATGACTCTGCAGGGAGAAAACAGCTTCTGAGCCATCCCTTCTCCTCTGTGATCAAAGAAAGGAAGTCCAACACCAACCAGCGTGGATCAGAAGACGTGAAATTGGACTGTTCATCTTTAGACCAAGGAAGAGACTCTTGCCAGAGTAGGAGCAAAAGAACAGCATCAAAGGCTGCCACCCAAGTCAAGGTGAGAGTCTCTTCCTTGGCATCTGACAAAGGAAAAGGAGGAACAGGTCAAACACAATGCTGCTGCCATGGCCAGGCAGGGACAGCACTGTCACTTCCAGACAGAAAGGCTTCACAGTTTGGAAAATTGATTTTATGTGGAAGAAAGCCCTCTAAAGTAACAGAATGGTCTGTCAGAAATCATCTGAAATTTTTACGCTGTTTTTCTCAATAAAAAGCAAAAACCAAACATGGCTATTTTGGATTTTCCCCTTTGTTTTCCACTAACAGACTGATGGCCTTTCATGAAATCTTTTGGTTGGGAGGAAACGACTTTCACTGAAAGGCAGGAGAACAGGAGGCCCGTGGTGACCCTCCCTCAAGCAATTCCCTTGGCCCATGATGGCTCTTCGCTGCAGGGATTTGGCTGAGCCCACCTGCTTGCTCTTTGCTCTGCCCAGAGCACCACCAGTCTGCTGCTGGGCTCTGGCATGACCCTGGAGGGGACACATACAGGTCCCAGCACAAGGCCAAGATGTGGGGACAGCTGGTTAGGAGTGGTGGCATATGGGAATCATCTGCCCTGACGCAGCTCAGGAGACATCAGGTGCTGGACAGCTGGGAAAGGGCAACAGAATGGAAAGGCCACCAGCCCTGGCAATGCCCAGGGCACTGCTGGTGGCCCAGAGCCAAGGAGCATCATCCACCCTGGGAAATTGAACCAAGATAGTCTTGGCATCTCTGATAGCACCTGAGCACCAGACAGCCTGGTTGACCCCTCAGGGGTACTTGGCCTGCTGGGTGGGATGGGCAGGACTGAATGGTTCATATTTCTTATTCACAATTAAATGGCCTCAAGCTGTGCCAGGGGAGGTTCAAGTTGGACACCAGGAAGAATTTCTTCACTGAAAGAGTGATTAAACATTGGAATGGGAGGTGGTGGAATGCCCATCCTCTGAGGTGTTGAAGGAACGGTGGACATGGCACTCAGTTCTCTGGACTGGTTGACACGGTGGGGATCAGTCACAGGTTGGACTCAATGGTCTCAGAGATCCATTCTCATGCTGTGACACTGTGGTTCTGTATTAAAGGGCTGCTGTGGTGTGCTGGGGCAGGGACAGCACCGAGCCGGCAGCAGCAGCTGCCTCACAGGTGCTCGCAGGGCTGGCAACAGCGGCAGGGGAGCCATAAAGGTGCAGTATTGATATTTAGCCTGTGTGCCTGTCACTCGTTCCTTTAAACGCCTTTAGCTTCCTTCTAATAAAAGAGAAATCATAAAAAAACCCACAAAGGACCCGTCAGTGCCAGCGAATACCAATGTGGCGGGGCGGTGCATTAGCATGCACGGCGCCCGCTCCATCTGCATGTTGTGTTCCGTGTGACAACATCCCAGAATGCAGATTTGGGCCGCCAACATCCCGAGAGGTATTAGCAATCGTCTATCAGACAGGAAGAGGAGCAGTCCCTGCTGTTGTAAACAAGGGGGGGTTTTCTCTGCCTCTTTCTCTGGGGGGAGTTCAGTGAATTGAAACAAGCTCATTCCTGCATCTTGTTAGTTCTTGTTCTTCGGCAGAGCACAGGTCATCTGCCTTGGGCACTGGAGAAAAAAACTGGAGGTGTAGAGAGCACCTCAAAAGGTCCTTCAGCTGCTGGTGGTGATGAACCATGAGCATGAACGTGTTCCTCATGAACCACCACGAACTGAACGTGTGCTCCTCACAGGATACACAGGGGTCCACCCAGCCACAGAGGACCCTAACAGCCCCAACACAGGAGGAACAGTGGTCCCACTCAGGAGATGTGCACAGTGATGGCAGCAAGCAGAGAACAGTGGCAGCAAGCAAATCTGGTGAGGCATCTCCAGGCATAGATGGGAATAAGATGGGGCAGATAGACATGGAGCAATGCCATGGTGTATCTGGATATGGGCAGCCCCATGACAAAGAGAGACATGGGGAAAAACCACAGGCCAGGTGGGCGTGAGCCATCGTCACAGCACTGAGGGACACAGAACATCACCTAGCACAGACAGACACGGGCTGAGAAGTAAAGCAGCCCCTGTAACACAGCTGGACACAGGGCATCCCTGTGGCTCAGGAACACCCCCAGGAGATGGATGGATGCAGGATGTCCCCATGGCACTAGCAGATGTGGAGTATTGCCACGGTGACGATGGAAGATGAGAGGGATGGAGGGTGAGTGAGGAGGACAGAGGATCTCGGTGTACGTATGAGCCACCACACCACCAAATCCCAGCTGGGACCTGCAGCCCCTGAGGCACAGCCAGCCCAGTGCCACTGCTCCGCCACCACACGGCACAGCGCCAGCAAGAGCACCGTGATGGATCACTGCAGCTCGCACACAGCCCTCTAAGTAAAAGCCTTATTAAGAGTTCATTCGTTTCATAAACTCCTGGGGCGATCCACAGGGGGAAGTCAGATGGCCCAGCCTTACAATATTCTGAGTAAACACTGACCCGTGTTGGGCAATTTTTACCAGATCTATTTGCCTAGGAGACCAGTGGAGGAACCAAAAAAAAAAAAGAATAATAAAGATCAAATTAAATATGGGGAAACATCCACTAAGAGAGGCTATAAAGAAGAGCAGAAAAATACAAAGCAGGACGGATGGATGGACAGAGACACACAAGACACTCAGACCTACCTCTGAAGCCATGAAACCTAAGTCCATAAATCAGTATCAAAATCCTTAGGTCCACAAGATGGGGGAAAAAGTCCTCCATAGCCATCTTCCAGACATCACGAGGCCCTGGAGGCCTGAGCAGTCCACTTCCCAGAGCAACTCTCCTCCTCCAGCAGCCACCAACCCAGTCACAGCCACGCAGTGGCTCCTCCAGTCCCGTCCCATCCCCACCGTGCCGGTCGGCCCTTGGCATCCTCCTCCCCAAGTGCAGGATGCCGAGCACTTCCTTCATCACCAGGTGCTTCCAGGCTGCCTCCTGCCCTGGGGGCTGTGGGTACAACCCCTGGCCCCCGGGGTCAGGGACCGGCCGGCCGCTGGCTGCAGGGTCAGCGCTGCTCTTCGGTCATGGACAAGCAGTGAGTCCACGGAAGGTTGACAACATACACAGGCGCACGAGCGCGCACACACACACGGGAACACCTCTTTCCATTTTCCAGGATGGAGAGTTTGTTTTTTTTTTTTTTAATCCTTTTTTTCCTTTTTGCAAAAAAAATGCAAGCAAAAGAGAAAAAAAAACCAAAACCCAAGGTTTTCTATTGAAGGTACATCTCTTCTTCAATATGAAGACATTAACTGGATTGAGTCGGATCCCCCATGCAGTGGTCAGCAAAGTCCTTTGGTAGTTGCCAGAGTGGCACCCAGGTGGGATGGCAGGGAGCTGCAGAGACATCTGAGGACACTTCCACCCAGTCCGTGAGCAGAGAGGGGAGCAGGGTGAGCCAGGAGGGCCCGGGCAGGGAGGAAGGGCAAAAGAAGAAAAAGGAAGGTGGTTCCTCTGGACAGGATGCTCCATCTCATGCCTCTCCCTTCCCCAACAGCCCCTTCCTCCTTCTCAGTTTTGACCACTGCTCACTGGTGGCGGGATTGGAGTCTGGTCTCTAGGGTTTGGGTTTGCTTCCCCAACGTACATTGGTTTGTCTTCATTGTTTTCTATGATTTTTTTGTTTTGCTTTGCTTTTTAAATATATGATTTGTACATATTTATACGTATTTATACGCTGTCCCCCATGACATTGGTAAGTGTGCTTCTGTTGGTGAGAAACGGAAGTCACCAGTCAGAGGTGAGTCCCAGGAACATCCTTTGGCTGCAGTCGCAGTCCCCAGGCAGCGGCAGCTCCTCTCCCAGCGCTGCCCCGCCTCAGTTCCTCCCCTCCCACCTCTGCCCTCCGCTGCGCGCCCTCCCCACGAACAAGGGACGTCATGCCATCGAGGTGGGAGACTGGCTCATCTGTACTCGCATGGACTGGACACTGTTCAGGATCTTCTTCTGGTGCCCAGCCAAAGTCACTCCTATTCTCAGGAGGTCTCTGGAAGACAGACAGACAGAGGAAGGTCAATGGAAAGCTGAGGGTGGTGCACCTGTTTTGCTATTGCTAAGGGAGGTGAGCTCAGCTGGAACATCCACAGGGCCCAAGCACAGTCCCATAAGCTTCACTGAGAGCAAGGTGACATCCACACATTGACCCCCAAATAGTGAATGTGGCCACCTCCAGACTCTGGTGACCAATGTAAGGGATGCTCACACCAGTCCTTTGCCCTGAACTGACCTCCCCACCTCCCCAGCTGGGCAGCACCCTGCGTTCAGGCAGCCCTGGCACGGCAAACTCACTCGGATGTCATCTGGGCCACCAGCTGCAGGGAGGTGAAGCCAGCGGTCAGGAAGCTGTCCCGGTACTGGCTCATCTTCACAGCGCTCAGCCAGTCGTCTACTGAGGTAAAGGCAGTGAAGTCGGGGATGGAGCGGTCGAGGAGGGGCTGAGAAGGCCTGAAACAGGACACACCGCTGGTGACACACCTGGCTGGCACCGAGGGGCTGCCCTGCCTGAACCCGGCCAGCACAGGGACACACTCCCCAGTCCACCCCCGGTATCCCTGTGCTCCCCCCAGCACACACCCATGGAAGGCCATGAGGAAGGCCTGTCCCACAGGAACACTGCCATGCCAAGCAGCGCTTTGCAAGCTCACACGTATTCCAGCTGCAGGAGCCACAGGGATGAGGCATCAGCAGAGCAGCCACCACACCCAAATGGTCACACACCATAAAGAATCAATAGCAAAGAATTATTGCTGTTGCTTGGCTGAAAACTGCACGTTCTTTGTCTGACTGTCAGGCAGAGTGAAGGCAGAGCCCCCCTGCCCCCATCTAAGTATTTATGAATTCTGGAGCCGCTCAGGGAGCCTTTCCCCACGGCGTGGGATGGCGACAGGGAGCATCCCCACGCCCAGCACTCACACAGCGGTGATGGTCGCCACAGTTTTGAGGCTTGCCGGGTTGCGGATCATTTTGTCGAGGGTGTTGACGATCTCGGTGAAGCGTGGGCGGGTGTTGCGGTCCTTCTGCCAGCAGTCCAGCATCAGCTGGTGCAGGGCGGCCGGGCAGTCCATGGGCGGCGGGAGCCGGTAGTCCTGCTCGATGGCGTTGATGACCTGAGGATGGATGAGGACGGATGAGTGAGGGGGAGAGTGGATGAGGACTCGGGGAGCTCCCTGAGCTGCCTGTGCAGGGAGAGGGGCTGCAGGCAGCCGGGGAGGGACAGCCAGCCCGGCTGATCAGCAGCCGAGGGAGCGGGAGGAGCCGGGTGCTCTCCGAGGTTAATCTCCGCTCTGATGCTGCGCGGCTGCAGTTCCTCCCAGCAGAGAGCTGCCACTCATTATCTCGGCAGATCTCGCTGGAGTCACACTTCCAAAGCTCCTTCCCTGCTCGTAAACCCTCTGAACATTTTCAAAGGCCCTGCAGCTTGCTGAAGTCCAATTACCAGCCCACTGGCTTTTCTTTCCAATTTCCCTCCTTGCATCCTCTCACTCACCAACCTGTTTCATCTCCAAACAGAGTGCTCCTGAGGCTCCAGAAAGGAGCAGAGAGCCCTTCAGGCAGGGATTTCTTTTGGGAATGAGCACCCCCTGGCCCCCAGAGCAGTGTGGATGACCCCCAGTGCTTACATCTTGGTTGGACATGTCCCAGTAGGGCCTCTCCCCGAACGACATCACCTCCCACATGACGATGCCGTAGCTCCAGACGTCGCTGGCCGAGGTGAACTTGCGGTAGGCGATGGCCTCCGGCGCTGTCCACCTGACAGGGATCTTGCCCCCCTACAGAAAAAGAGACTTCAGCTGAGAAACGTCTTTCTAGGCAGAGGAGGCTGGATGCCCACAAGCCAGGGTTGGGGCCATCCCACACACCCCAAACCATGGGTCCCTGGGGACCCCACCAAGGAGCAGGCAGGTGGCACCTGATGGGACGAGGAGGCAGGAGCGAAAAACAACTGCATGAATCTATCTTGTACCTGCCTAAAATGGCTTAGCTGAATGAAACAAATGGGTTTAGCCAAGGATTTACCTCACTGACTGACACCAGCCCACTCCAGCTGCCCTGCAAGAGCCCAGCACATCAGTGGCCTGTCCCCAGGTCCCTTCCCAGGTAGTCGCCAGGTGACAAGGCCAAGCACAACTGGGCTAGTGCTTGTCACAGGTGAGGAGCCACAGGCATCCCCATCCCTTGGCCTTCAATAGAAACAAGGCTGAACTAAAAGCATCCTCTACAGATTCATCTGGGCTCCCACAGCTGCTAGAAGGTCCTTCCAGCCCTACTGTTGGAGTGGAAGGCAAAAAGCAAAACACCTTTAAAACCCAATGGAAAGCACAGGTGTAGGAAAGTGCCTTTGGCAGAGAGGTCCTCGTTTCTCCCAAAGGCTCCAAATCAGGCTCAGCATCTCAAGCCAAGCCAGGGCAGGTTCTAGGGCCAAAGGCCATGCCAAGGGCTCGGGGATGTGAGGAGGGGCAGCACGCACAGAGGGATCGCTCCCTGGGAAAGCTCCATAAAATAACCACACAAAAAGCCAAGGGATAAGGAAAACCACAGACATGCACGGGAATTTTCTGGGGGCAGGACTGCACTGCAAATCGTTCAGCACAATCATTTTCCATAGTCTTTCCGAGGACGCGTCAGCCGCTTTTGAAGGATGAATGGCAAAAAATTTGATTTGAATAACTACAAATGGAGAAATTAACTGCTAGGTTGTTTTTCCTGCCTTTTCCCCAGAGCAAAAAGCCTGCTGTGGGAGGCAGAGTGATGCAATCGCAGGCACAGCATCACTTCCCAGCTGCTGGGGAGATCTATTATGGCCTAAATTAAATAAAAACACGGATGAGATAATCTCTTTTTATCTCTGAAGGTGGGGAAAAGACTAATTCATGCCTCATCTCAGCAGCTACTGCTGGGGTCTTTGAAGGAAAAATAAAAGCCGGGTGTCTGCTCAAAGGCTGCTGCCTGCAGGAAGGGTCTGGGCAGGGAGCGGGGCAGGTCTGGGGGGAACAGGAACATCCCATTGAGCAGGGGAGGGACAGTGAGGGGCTGCAACTGGGCCAAAACATTGAGTCAGCCTTAAAGGCACATCCCTGGCTTTCCCATTTTGGCAGCTGGAGCCAGCCCTGGCACTTGGGCACAGCTCAGCAGCCCAAAGAACTGCATTGGCAGCAGCTGGTGCAGCCTCGTGCCGGCACCCACCGCACACTCTTTTATTAATCCATTAGATGAGGCCAGGGAGCTGCTCATCCCTTCCCCCTCTGATCATCCCTTCCCCCTCTGATCACCCTTAACACCTCTCAGGGGCTCACAAGCGGGACAATGGCCACGGTGGGGAGCTGGGGGTCCCCTGGGGTAGCCTGGAGCAGGGGGAGAAGAGATCTGCCCTTACCTACAAAAGAGTTAATTAAAGAAGAGAAGAGTGGCTGGAGAATGGCAGAGCTCCCGTTAGGCTTGTCTCTTTAATTTATGCTTGGAACAAGTTTCCAGCAGGAAAAAGCAGACCAGACCTGGAGCACTGGGGGAAGGGGAGTTAAACCTCTCCTGGGGGAGGGAGCACCATTGCTGTGCTTCCAGGAGTTGCTGTGATCTCCCTGCCTCCCACTCCTGTCTCTCCAGGGACTCCTCTGCACCTTTCCTCCACAGAGGAGAGGGAAGAGGCTTATCTGGAAACTGCAGAAGGCAGAAGGGTGATTAGGGAGGAGGGAGGTGGAAAACTTCTAAAAAGGAAGAGAAAGGATAATTTGTGGAAACTACAGCCCGGACCTCTGGAGCATGAGCCTATGTGGTGGGAACATGCATGAGGTACTCCCACCCATGGCAGACTGTACATCCAGCACCCTTCTCCCAGGTTCAGCAGGTACACAGGGAATGCTGGGCAGGAGGACATCCTGCAGGAGGCACCTACCAAGGAGCTGGTGTAGGTGGGGTCAGACGTATCGTCCTGCAGGTAGCGCGACAGGCCGAAGTCAGACACTTTGCACACCAGGTTGCTGTTGACCAGGATGTTCCTGGCAGCCAGATCTCGATGCACATAATTCATCTCTGCCAGGTACTTCATCCCAGCAGCAATCCCTCTGAGCATTCCCACCAGCTGGATCACTGTGAACTGCCCATCGTTTTGCTGCGAGCAGAAAGAGCAGGCACTGGGGTGAGCATGCAGAGCCCACAGTGGGACCAGGGCCACCCACCCTGACCTCAGGAGGATGCTGCACCTCCCCAGAGAACTCCAGCTCCCCTGCCTGATTACAGAAGAGGTAAGCACCCCAAAAGACATATTTGGGAGATGTATGGCACAGTCCAGCCAGCTCCCAAACTAAGCAAACAGGCCAGGATTTACAAACAGGACACCAACATCTCATTCCCTCATCCCACAGCCCACGTGGCCCCGCCTCATGGGGCATCACAGCACCACTTCCCAGCTGCCAGGGAGCTCTGTAAAGGCCTGAATTACCCGCAGGAACGAGTCCAAGGCCCCGTTCTCCATGAACTCGGTGATGATCATGACCGGCCGGCTCTTGGTGACCACCCCTTCCAGGCGGATGATGTTGGGGTGGTCGAACTGGCCCATGATGCTGGCCTCGCTCAGGAAATCGCGGCGCTGCTTCTCCGAGTACCCGGCCTTCAGCGTCTTGATAGCCACGTAGATCTCCCGCTTGCCTGGCAACTTCAGGCGCCCTTTATACACCTCTCCAAACTCCCCTGTGAGCACAAGATGGAATTAGGTTCCTCATTTAGGTTGGAAAAGACCTCCAAGATCACCAAGTCCAGCCTTTGATCAATCAACACCAGAGCTACCTCCTCCTCCTCCTCCTCCTCCTCCTCCTCCTCCACACTAAACATTGCAAAGAGCAAGGAGTCTTCACCCAGCTGAGAAATGGCAGCTAATTCACACTTCAACAACGCTCTCCTCTACAAATCTGCTCTCCTGTCCTCCTTAAAAGGGCCAGTGTCTGCTACTGGGGACATGTTTAGGTTTGCAACCTTCTCCAAGTTGACAGAGCCCAACATGGACACAGGCAGAGGCTGCAGCTGCCTGTGCAAACCCCCACAAGGAGGATTTACAGGGAAAGTGCATCCACATTTAAGGACTACCTAAAATATCACATGTCTGTATTGTTAATCTCGGCTGCCTTTCTGCACATCACTTATCTTGGGGTGGGAAATAATTGGGCTGTTTACATTGCTGCTCTCTGATTTAAAATACAGGGAATGAAGGAGAGCTTTCACTTCACCAAAGCAAAATTTGCCTGTGGAGGAATTATATTTAAGCCATGTTTGCAGCCACTTTGCCTTGATGAGCAGCAAAGGCCAGGTGACACATTGCTGAACTTGATCCCAAACAAACTGACTCATTGCTTCCTCAACGCTTCCCCTCCCCAGCTTCTCACTTTCTCCTCTAAGAGTATGACACAGTTATTTAAAAATGGCAATAAAACAGCACAGATCACACACACACACGTGTGTGCATATATATATATGTATATATATATGTAGGGGAGCATGGCACAGACTACAGTGAGGTCAAGCTTTTCTTGTTATCTTATGGAAAATGCCCAAGAGGCCCCATGGTCAGACAGTGAATACATTTCTGGAGCCTTTCCCACCTCAGAGGAACTTTGAAAGCATGAAACAACCTCATGTCCACCCTAACTCACCACAAACCCAGCAAAGCCTGATGCTTCAAGGCTTCACTGAGGCCTTCCAGGTGAAGGACCGTGTGTGTTCCCCCACAAAGTTGCTCCAGGTGGGTGCACAGCCACACGGGAGCAGCAGAGAGGGCAAGGAAGGATGGGGAGCAGGACACAGAGAGACCCACCTGCCCCAATGACTTCTTCAATCTTCACAAAGGACACATCGATCTCCTTGGCGAACTCTCGGACGGCTTCATTGGGGTCCTCATAGGTGAAGGGATCGATGTAGATCTTCATCCCTGGAGACCCTTGTTACAGGGAAGGCAGGAAGAACAGCAAAAGGGAGAGAATTACAAAAAAAAAGAGTTAACAGAACTGTTTGGGTTGGAAGGATCTCAAAGTTTACCCCATACCATCCCTCATGAGCAGGGACACCCTCACAGCCTCCTCTAAAACCACTTTGCCCCAAGCCCCATCCAACCTGGCCTTGAACAATGCCAGGTACAGTGGATCCCCACAGTCTCTGGGCAGCCTGGAAAACCAAAAGCAGTTGTACCATGGCCCAGAACTGGAGACCCTTCTGTGCTCACACTCCCCACTAAGTAGCTGCTATCACTGTACTCACCTACACCACTCCCACAGACCCTTACCATTCCCTTTGGGCCACCAATTCACCCAACTCTCTCCTGCACCTCCTCCTCTCCCTCTCTGCCCTCCACTCCTCTAACATTATCCTTCCTCTTTCTCCTCCATGGCGATGGGAGCAGTTACAGACCTGAACTACAGCGTGCTGCCTTCACAGTGAAGGCTTTACGAGGCTCCACGCGTTAGTGAAGAAACATTTATTTACCCAAAAAGGCCTCTGATGGCTTTGTGGCAGCTACTAAATTGACAGAGTGCAGCAATTATAACCAACAACTGCTATGGATCTGTGAAATACGGCTTGGCTGGACGCCGGGACACGCGTGCAGTCCCTCGCCCGGGGCAATGTGTGGCCACAAGATCTGGCCACGCTGCAGGGACACACAGGAAGTGGGCTCTTGCCCTTTTCCAAGGGGGAAAAACCAAAAACAGGTCCCCAGATTTCCCAAAGGGGTTTGCAGATGTCACGTTTGGATGGCAGGGGCTTACAGAGCTGACAAGGGCACGGTGGTGAGGCACAGTGAAGACACAGGGCTCAGCTGGACACCAGAGCTGTAGTGCCACCCAAAAGGGACCTACAACAGGCTGTGGCATCCCCCGGGGTGGATGGGGGCAGTCAGCTTCCTGTGCCATTTCTCACCCAAAAAGGGGGCTGTGGATGGCATAGCAGCCCCTCAAGGTCATCTCTGGAGGAGACCAGGAGGGACATTACTGCCTGGTCCCCTCCCCAAGGAACTTCACCTTTATAGGGATTTACATCCCTCAGTTACACTATTCAGGACCTTTCCTAGGCCATGATCCCATCACACCAGTGCTTCCCAGAGTCCCCCCAGACCCGGCATACAGATGGATGCATGGACAACAGCATCACCTCTGCACTAGGAATCTAAATCAGCTCCCAGCTGATTATTTCCCAGCTGTGAAATAATCCAGGAGGACACATGAAAGCCTCACAGTGGGCACTGCTGGTGCCAAACAGCCACCAGAAGAGAGCTGTGGGGCATTGAGGACTCAGGAAGGACCAGGCAGGAGCATCCTCACCCCTAAAAGGGGCCTTTGGGGCAGAAGTTCTGCACTTCAGAGGCAGAGGAGGCTGCAATGAAGCCATCTGTGCATCTCCCAGTTCATAAATCCCTTTATGGCTCTGTCTCATACACTTTAACTGCCCCATAAATTCTTTTACAAGAGCAGCTGATGCTCCAGCCAGGATTACAAAGGGATTTACAGGATCGTAACGGAGACTAGCTCACGGATCAAAATATTGAAAGAATAGAGGAGAAAACAATGCCCAAGTTTCCTGTTCCCTGTCAACACAGGCTGGTTTTCAAACACCCTCTGATGTATTCATAGGCTTGGTAATCACCAGGATGAACTCCCCCCTCATCCTCATCTCATCCAAATGAGGAATTGGGCACCTAAACCCACTCCTCACCTCTGCCAACATCAGCCCCTGGCTCACCATTCCCACACCAGCAAAAGCTGGGTGAAATTCCAGGTACTGGAGCACACCACCAAAGGCACCCATGGTGAGCCCACCTGCAAAGAGCTTTGTGCTCTTAAAATCATCCCAAGAATCCTGAAAACTGGATTAGGCCACTTTTCACTACTGCAGACAAGGGCAAATCTTTTATCACTCTTCAAAAGTTGAAGCGCTCTGCACCACGACCCCGACTCCAGCGGCCAATTCCTTCTGGCATCTTGTTTCCTTGGCAATAAATATCATGGGGACAGAGAAGAACACTTCCTGCTGAATTGCTGGTGCTTCTAAAGGGCATTTTTCCTATTTTCCCAATCTCAATGCTCCCAGTAAAGCTATGGAAGGGATAACCACAAAAAATTACACTCCAAGAGACCCCATCACACCCCAAAATCCACTTGGAGCGCTCTGCCAGCAGCCGGTGATCCCAGGGGGCTGCTGGAGGGATGGCAGAGCTGTGCTGGGAGGCTGTAATTGCTGTGCCACTGAACACATGGTGATTTGTTCCAGAGGATGCTCTCATTTCTCCATTAGTTGCTCACCACAAATTTCCCACCTGTTTTGCTCCAGCCTCTGCACTGACAGAGTGCCCAGAGGCTCACTAACCTTGACAGGGTATTGCTGGCACCCTGGATTTCTGATGCCAGGTTTAGAAACACAGGACAGGCACATGCTTCAATTGCTCCCCCACCTAGGTTGAGCATCCTGGATTTTGGGCTGCCTGGGGATGTGTAGTAGGGAATGCTTCAAAACAGGGGGAAAATGTGAAAAATCAGTCTGTCTGCAGCCTGATTTAAGTTTATCCATCAGGCATCAAATTAACCTTGCCCTGCCCCTCACAGTGCAGCAACATGGAGAAAAGAGGGAGGAAAAGCACAGGTCTGTCATCACCCAGTGATGTTTGGAAAACAGTTTCTTGTTTGCCAGGAGGTTCAGGGCCCCCCAAAGTACTGCCACCACGTTGGGAGGGTTCAGTGTGATGTCAAGGTGCTTTGCTCTATTGGCTGGGCTCTCCTGCTTATCTCCACTCCCTCTTCAGCTCTCTCCAGCCCTCCTGTTCTTCTCAGTCAGGCCAATTGCTCCATCCTCATTCCTCCCCTTACTGCTCCCTGCCTTCCCCACCCATCCTTCCTCCATCCCTGCATCCCACACCTCCTTCCCCCAGGGAGGCACCCAGGACCAAGATGGTTCTTCCCACAAACAAACTGGGAAGCAACTCTAGGAGAGAGTAAATGGGATTTTCATCCCACAGGGATGAGGCATGGAACCAGTGGACACCAGGAAAATCCTGGCCCAAAGCTGCTGCTTTGCCGCTGTATTTTCATTTGCAGCGCTGGCTGCTGGAGGGGCACCAGAGCAGACATTACACACAAATACACCAGGAATTAGTTCTGGTGCACAGCTCCACCAGCCACAGAGATCTCCTAGGAAAAGCTCAGGCTCTCCTAATTGTTTGCCAAGGGGATCAGCAGCCCAAAGCCAGTTAAACATTCCCAGCCACTGGCTGCACATCCTTCCCAGAGCAAGTACAGAGCAAGCACCAGCCACACAGCCAGGACAGCACTAATGCCAGCAACCCCAACCATGCTCCCAAAATCCAGAATCCCTGTAACAGCTCAGCATCCACCCAGACCCAGGCAGAGCCTGTGGCAGGAGATCAATGGGATCTTCTGAACTTCTGAACACCACCCTTCTCCCTTCTTTCCTTCTTTGGGAGTCTCCACATCCCTTGTTCCCTACATCCCCCCTGCCCCTGACATACCCCCAAATCCATCATCATTCCCCAGATCCCTCATGGTACTCTTTTTTCCACCCACAGTGCTGCACCACTGCAGCCTGCCCTCCCCCACACCCTGACAGGCACACGTGGACATCTCCACTGTGGTCCTGTCCATCTGCCATGGGGCTGCCAGCACCCCGCAGTCCCCTTGGAAGGGGAGGAGTGGGGCAATGCCAGGTGCAGGTTTGGGATTGTCACCCATCTGCTTTTCCCCCTTTCCCTGCTCACCTCTGCCGGTGCTGTAGTGCTGGAGTTTGTCACTGTACACCGCCTCCTTGCTGTAGGCGCGCTTCCTGGGAGAACAGGGGACACAACAGGCAGCCTTCAGCCATCAGCAGCTGCTGGTGGCCCCAGGCTGCTCCTCTGCCACCAACACTCCACGAGCTGTGGCATCATGCTGCTCCCTCTGGCCTCCTGCGTCCCCCACCCCACCCCTAATCTGCACCTTACCACCTCCACCTTCCAGGGACACTGATCCACGGGGACCCACCTGCTGCAGACGATGGAAATGGCCACCAGGGAGACGATGAAGACCACCCCGGCCGCTGCAGACCCCGCGATCAGGGGCAGCTGCTCTCTCAGCTCTGACTTGTAATCGTCTGTGAGAGAGGAGGGATGAGGTCAATCCTCCCTGGCACACTCATGGAGTGGGAGCAGCCTTTGGGAAGGGATCCCCTCTGATTCCAAGGGTGCAGCTCCCAAGGCAGTGGGACAAGGGGGATCCAGGCAAGGGGATCAGCTGAGGCAGGGGATGAGCCAGTGCCATGTTGCACTGGGTAGGACTGTCAGGCTTGGCTCACACACCTTTGGCTTAAAGACAGGAGAGAGAAGATTCTATGCTATTCTGAAATAATGTCAGACCAATGTGCGTGGGCCCAGTTTCCCAAAGAAATGAGGTTCACAAGGGGGCTTTGTCCATGGCTTTGTCATTTCCCTTTCCTCAAAAAATTCATTTCTTGAGCAACCTGATCTACCAGAAGGTGTCTGCACATGGCAGGGGGCTGGAACAAGATGAGTTTTAGGGTCCCTTCCAACCCAAACCTTTTTGAGACTCTATGATTTAAATCTGTTGGCCACTTGGACCAATTTTAACATGGGGTCTCACAGATACAAAATTCCTACAAAGTTGTAGGAAAGGAGGAGAACACCATTAATAACCAAGCCAGCCAGAGAATGCTGTGCCAAGACTTCACCCACATCAGACATCAGAGAGTCCACACAAATTATATCAAAGTTCATACAATGGTGAACTTTGGGAGTGAGGCTCAGGAGAACCTGGGAACCCTCACCACAGGTCCGCTTGTAGGTTTTAATATCTCAACATTTGCAGAGCCATAAGCTTCCCTTCCCCACCAAGCATCCCTTGGAACCTCCTTTGTCTGCTCAGCCACTCCCTGCATCCTTCAGCAGCAGGCCATGGTGGCACCAGGAGGACTGGATATGCCTGGGGGAACCCCCAAAAAGCTACTGGCACCCTCCCTGTGTCTCCCCCATCAGTGGTGTGGGTACTCTCAACAGGCAGCATCCAGCAGATCCCACATTCCTGGGGCTTCTGTAGCATTCCAGAAATACCCCTCTCTCCAATTACCCCATTTAGGTCTGCCAGGCTGTGCCAGCAGCCACATGCAAGGGTTAAAATAAAACTTACCCAAAAGAAAGCATTTAGCACTCTTTTATCTGTATTTTCTACTCTGCAGTTAATTACTGGCACCTAGATTTATCTCTTGCATGCTGCTTAAATCCTGAGAAATTCTCATCTAACAATCAATTATTATTTAATAAGCTACACAATCCATTCTTATTAAATTTCAATTAATTGCTTATTTGAGGCAGGATTTTTCTTCTTGCTTCTCTAATCCTGAATTTTTGAGGCATTGGAGGGGGGTTTATTACCATTTCCTTCCCTTTGGTCACGCAGCATGGCTTTCCTCTTCCCACCCCAGCTGGCACTCGACATTAACGCATGCTTGGGGTGACCCGTTTTAGGAAAGAAGAAAAGCTTTAGGAAAGAAGAAAAGCTTTAGGAAAGACAGGCAGTGAGGCTGGGAGCCATGGATGTCACCTAAGCCAGCAGCAGCAGGGAACAGGCTCTCAGCTGCCCCAGGAGTAGGAGGATGTCGTGGTTTTGGTTCGCTGATTTAAGATTTCCCCGATTAAAAAATGTCTCTAAATTCACTAATTTCACTTCCCTAAATTTCCTCCCAATCCAAACCATGACACAGGACCTGCTTCACTCACCAACTTCTAGATAAGTCCTGAAGCTGGGATTTATGGAAAACATTCCCATGAGTTAGTAGCTTCTAAAGGAAGGCAGTGTTTGTGGGTGCAGGGAAGGACTGGGGCCAGAAGAAGCCATGAAGGTGATGAGCGGACCCAACACACCCCTTTGGCACGGGAGATCAGCTTTCAATGGGTCTGACCATCCCAGCTTTGCCCTGATGGCTCAGATGGACTCCAAGTATCCCAGGAAAACATCCCAGAGTCCTCCCTCCAAGGGACTACAACCCTCCTCCCACCCCATCACACCACGCCAGACTCACAGCTGGTGCCAGGGGCTTCTGTCCCCACAGCTCAAGGCAGCAGAGACAGAAATAAATAGCGGGGACAACCTGGAGCCAGGAGATGGAGGGCGGATCGCTCCTCCCGCGGGCGTTAACGAGACACCGCCGTAAATCACCCGGCTCCGCCACGCTGCCCTGGGACACAGGTTGGGCTGTGCAGACATGCTCCTTTCATCCCCCAGAGCAGGAGGCCGGGCTGGAGGCACGGCCGGGCCGCACTCACCGTCGGTGAGGGTCTGGAAGCACATCTTGCCGCTGTACTTGCCGTAGCCGGCCACGGTGCGGGCGCGCACCTGCACCACGTAGACCATGCCGGGCCGCAGCCCCTCCAGCCGCGCCGTGTTGGTCTGGCTGCGCGCCATGGACGAGTTGTACTCGTTGTGGTCCTGCGGGCACCCCAGAGAGCCACCGTCAGCGGGACAGGACAGGGGACAGCGGGAGGACAGGGGGAACGCAGCCCAGCTGTCCCTGTTGAGGGCAGGATGGGGCTCGGCTGCACGGGGATAAGGGAGAGGCTCTGCTTCTGCTTTAGAGGATCCCACAGGAAAGGCTGAAAGAATTGGGATTGCTCAGCCTGGAGAAGGCTTTGGGGTGACCTAATAGTGGCCTTCCAGTACCTGAAGGGAGCTACAAGAAGACAGGGATGGACTATTTATAAGGACCTGGAGTGACAGCACAAGGGGGAATGGCTTTCCACTGACAGAGAGTACGTTTAGGTTGGATATTCAGAAGAGATTTTCCCTGTGAGGGTGGGTAGGCCTGGCACAGGGTGCCCAGAGAAGCTGTGGCTGCCCCATCCCTGGAAGTGTCCAAGGCCAGGCTGGATGGGGCTTAGAGCTGGTCTAGTGGAAGGTGTCCCTGCTCATGGCAGGGGGTGGAACAAGATGAGCTTCAAGGTCCCTTCAACCCAGAACATTCTATGATTTTATGAAACAGGACCCACAAGGAACTGGGGAGGCCCCTGCAGCATGTGCCTCCCAGGCAGCCCCTTGGTCCCACCAGAGCAGGGAGCATGGAGTAGCAGAGGGAAACAATATCATCCATAGCAAAAATAATTTATGAACAACAGATTTGTCCTCTTCAAATGACTGACATCCTTGTGCATGTCAGAAATATCCCACAGTAATGGAAACCTGGTGTCCCTGCCCACACCACAGGGGTTGGAACTGAAAGAGATCTTAAAAGTCTCTTCCAACTCAAACCATTCTGTGATTCCACTAAACACTAAACGTGCCCTATGAGACCCTGCCCAAGCAGGTTCAAGAGCAGCTCTCTGCTGAGATCCCCAGCCCCTGCAGTCCTGCTCTGCTGCCACAGGTCCTTGGCCTAAACCTTGCTGGAAACCTCATGCCTGTGTCTCCACTGTCATTTTTTACCATGTTCCCCAATGCTTTGCTGGTAACAGGCTGCTGGTGAGATCATCTAATTATTCATACTTAGAGGAATTCATTAGAGCTGGCGAGACACAGCAGAAATGGAACAGCTTGGGCCAGGCACGGTTCATCGCAGGGGTTGGAAGCGTGTCCCCTGCAGGACAGGACAGCTGCCAGGGACAGGACCAGTGGTAGGCAGTGACCCAGGGCAGGGACAACCTCCATAACCTTCCCTGGTCCTCCCCAACCCCCTCCCCTCCTCCTGATGCTATCCCCATGATTCAGGTCCCTGCTTATCCTACGTGGCCACTTCTGTGCTGGTTGAATGCTGCCATGGGGAAGGCTGGCTCAGCTGGACAGGGCTCTGAGCAACCCGCTCTAGTGAGAGGTGTCCTATGGCAGGGGCTTGGAACTAGATGAGCTTTAAGGTCCTTTCCAACTCAAGCTGCTCTGCGATTCTGATTCTGGGATGTGGCATCTGCAGTCACAACTCACTCCCACCTTCTGGATGCAGCTCGGGCGAGCTGGTGCCCATCCTACCTGACCATTCCCAGCAGAGCCTGTCTCAGAGCCCACTGATGTTGCCCTTGCCCCCATGCCCCCAGCCCAGCCCCCAGGGCAGGGCTCCCCGGGCTCACCGGGGCCGGCCTGGAGCCCACGGTGCTGCCGACGTCGGGCGTGCAGATGCGGCTCAGCTTCTCGTAGTAGCGGATCTCGTAGTCCAGGATGATCCCGTTGGGCTGCTCAGGCTGGGGCCAGGACAGCGTGATGCTCCTCATGGTGGCACTCACCTGGTGCATGATGGGCACGGTGGAGGGGGCTGCCGAGGAAGCAGGGAGTGAGGGAAAATTAATGGAGAGGGCTAGGAAAAATGGCCTTGAGAGGGGGGAAAATCCTCACAGCATCCCAAATCTCCCATGCCTGTGGTTGGCTTCCCCATGGGAGCAGCTCACTCATTAGCAGTGGGAAGACTGGCATCTCAGCAGCTTTATATGGAAGCAGAACAGCACGTCACTGAGGGAATTCTGCAATTTAAACCAACTACTCCTTTTAATTAGGGGCTTGGAAATCTTCGGTGTTCCTTCTCCCTGGGACTGCTTGCTCCAAGGATGTCTCCCATGGTGAGAGAAACACAGCAAAGCTCTCCCCAGCAGGGGAAACGAAGGTTTGGTGACAGGGTCCAGCTCTGTGTGACATCTTTTGCTGTAACAGCCTCTCTGGGGAGCCAGCACTCAGCACCCAGGGAGCTGTGCCACAACTGCCACCCCACATGCTCTCAGAAATGGGATGTGGGAGCAAAAATCTCCCCACCCTGAGGACAGTGACATGGAACCAGGGCAGGGACACCCCAGCCCAGCTTTGGCTCCAGAGAAGCTGCTGGGGCTGCTCTTAGGGGCTCTCGGGGGGTGCTCATCCTCAGCACCCAAGTGTGCTTCTCCCAGGAAAACAGCAACACTGTCTTTCCACCACTGGGGACAATCAGCCACTAAATCAGTCAGGAGACCCTTTTCCAAATGTTTTGTGCCCTCCAAGCTACACTTATACAGGCAGAGCCAGCCAATACAGCCCTAATCCTGCACTTAATCCTATCAAAAGAAAGGCATCCAAGCCTGTCCACACCCTAAGGTGCATACAGGCATGTCCTGTATGCAGAGTCAGCTCCCAGTCCAGCCACCTCTGCCTCCTCCTCCTCCTCACCATGCCTACAGTAAGGGCAGTGCTGGGCAGGGAAAATGCCTCTCTGTGTGAATCCAGGATATATCTGAACCCAGCACAACCAGCCTGGGGCACGGGATCATGCCACGGAGGGAATCTGGGGGTGGCAGGAGCCCTGTTTCTCATGGTTCCAATGGAAGATGTGGATAGTTCAGCACTGCCTTTGTTTACCCAGAATATTTAATCCTATATATATATATTTAATCTCTCCACATCTGGTCCAGGAAGATGCTCATGGACTGAAATTAAACACTCAGATTGACTGCTGTTTTATTAACTCCCATTAGTTTGGATGGGGCTGGGAAGATGGTTGGAAAAAACCGCTGCAAAGCCAAAGGTATTTTAGAGGGAGAGCACCAATGCCCTGGATATCCCTGGTGAATTTCCATCAGGTGACCCCAGAGCCCAGCATTTTCATTTTTGTAATCAGCCTTTGCACGACAAACAGGGACCACTGGGGTACAGACAGACAGATCAGGGTCACCTGGCTGTTCTCAGCTCTCTATGGTGGAAGAAGAGCTAAGAAACACCCCAAAAATCCACCCTTTTCTTCCTGAAAAAAAAGGCCTAGAAACAAGAGACAGGTTTGGCAGCACGTGGTTCAGCAGACAGCAATGCCAGCCAGGCACAAGTGTAGATTTGTATTCCCTGGAGCCAGAAGACTGAAATATTTACACTGGTTTACACTGAAATATTTACACTGAAGTATTTACACCAGGTTTCTCCATTGTGCTATCCAGAGGGAGCAGGATGGTGAAGGCTGCCTGCCCTGGCACAAAGCAGGAATTCCCATTCCCTTTTTAAACCCAGAGCACTTGAGTTTCCATCTCCTCTGATCCTCAGTGTAGCCCAGGAACAGTTGCTCCCTTGCCATCTGCACACCCACTCCCCCAGCATCCCTGTTTGACCCAGAGCTGCTCATTCAGCTCCTGATGCAGGGGAGCCTGGAAAAAGAGACAAGAGGAAAATGATGGGAGAGGGATGTGCCAGAGGAGACAGAGCCTGGACTCAGCCCTGGGATGCTGCTCCCTCTGTGCTGTAACACAGTCAGACTGTATTTCAAGGCTGGATTCACCCCATCTCTTTTCTCCCAACTGGGAAAATGGTGATGCCATTTCATCCCCAAGCAATATAGAGAGGGATAAAAGCAGGTATCAGATTGATATTATTCCACAAGCCAACTCTCACCCTGCCCAGGGCACAAGCAACCCTTCCCTATCCTCATTCCTTTTCCCCCTGCTCAGGGCTGGGGGCACCACAGCCATCACACACCCTCACACCCCTTTGGGCACAGAGCTTGCAGGCGGCGGCGGGGCAGCCACGCTCCGGCACCACGCGGCACTCACCGGCCTGGTTGGTGGTGATGTTGACGGAGACGTGCTGCTGCGGGAAGGGGCTCTTGCTGGACACGCCGTTGACCGCCTGGATCTCGAAGGTGTAGGGGGTGTGAGCCCAGAGGTTGCTGATGAAGACGCGGGTGTCGGTGAGCCCCAGCTGGCGGGGCACGAAGTCCACGTTGTCGTCGCAGCGGGAGCAGGCGCGCCGGTCCGAGCGGCACTTCTTGCAGACGATGTTGTAGGTGACGTCGTCCCGGCCGCCCGTCTCCCGCGGCGGGTGCCACTCCAGGATGATGGACGTCTCGTTGACGATGGAGATGACGTTGCGGGGGCCGGATGGGACACCTGTGGGAAAGGAGAGGTGCTGAGACACGTCCTTGTCCTCCCCTGGAGGCTCCAGCGCAGAGGAGGACACCCCAGGGCTCTGCACTATTCATCAGCTCCTCCCTGAGGAGGAATTTGGTGTCCCACAGATTTGCTTAGCTCAGGGTCAGACTTCCCACACTGGCAACACTGACCAACTGCACTGCAAACAAGTTTCCCAGATGGAGGTGACAACTCCCATGCCACATACCCACTTAAGCCTCCAAAAAAACTCCATGTGGAATGCACACAGATCCATGAAGCTGGACCCATTTTAATCCCACTAGGAGATGCTGAGATAACTGCAGTGCTCACATGGAGAAGCAGATTATACCAGCAAGGGAAAAATCACTTAGCCAGCACCATGGAGAACCAGAGAAGGAGCAGGAGAAGAGAGAGTCAAAAATGGAAAGTGGTTATTAAGGGTTCAATATCTCAAGTTGGAAACCCAGGAATTTCCCAGCATGGAGGAAAGACATCACTAATCCATGGTTTGCAAGCAGCTCCCATGTTGGACAAGAGATGAAAATTGCATTGATCAAAGCTGCCAGGAGCCATTGCAAATACTTCAGAGGATGGGAATTGAACAAAAATCCAATTGCAAGCACTGCTGGATCAGGGCTGCAGTCCGTTCAGGAGGAACCCAGGAGAGCAGTACTGAGGTACAAGCACACAACTGCACAGATCTAGGGAAGGATTTGGTGTCAGCAAGGACGGCTCTGCAGCCAAAACCACAAAATTCAGCTGCTTGGTTATATTAAATAAGGGAAGCAAGGAATTCCTGATGTGGGCTGGGCTGGGGCCTGCACTTCCAAGAAAGAAAAAGGACTTTGCCATGATACAGGGAGCAATAAAAATGATGGAGGACTTGACCTTCAAGGAAAGATTAAGAGAGAGAAGCACGCTCTGTCTTGGGGAAACCCATCCCACAGGAGCCCTCCTCTTGTATGTGCCAGAGAAGATCATTAGGGCTGTGGATAAATCAGCCCTGTTAGTGGCCAGGGATGGGCTGGACAGGGACAGATCCATCAGCACCATGGTGACATGGCTGATGGGATGGAGAGGTCATTCTGCATGGAGACACTCTGGGAGCCTCTCTAAGCTGCTGCAGTGGAGAATGCAGATGAAAGATTTTGTTCAAATGCCCAGTGAAATAACAGCTTAAAAAAAAATTAAGATAATAGAATTCCAATCCCTTTAACCCTTTTCCTCTTTACAAGTAGAAGTGTCTGTTGTGGAGCAGCCATCAGTGCAGCATCCTTCCTGGAAAGGGCTTTCCTGAACCTGAGGCACCACAGCATTGCCAGGCTGCCCCATGGCGGAGATGCCACAGAGAGTTTACAGGAGGGTTGTGGGGGCCACAGCAGGGGCAGGAGCAGAGAGAAGAACCTTGGTTCCCCAGGGGGACAGGACTGCAGGACTCACACAGGCTCAACGGGATCAATATGAGTTACCCCCTGTCTTTCACAAGCCTTGTTCCAAATCCTCCCTCCATACCTTAAGCAGTTAATACCTTTTCAAGAAAAAGGAAAAAAACCCACATTTCTTCCATTTCCCAGTAGCAAACTGCTGCCTCCCCAAATTCCTCCCACTTTAATTGCAGCCCCTTCCCTCCTCCACAGGGGCCCAGGAACTGCAGGGATCACCCTTGGAAGGGTTCCAGTCCAGGGCACTGCCAGCAGCTCCACAATGTTATGTACTCCTCTGACACAGAGAAACTTTGTGGGTGAACAGATGGCACCTCAGATTGGAGCACTACAAAATCAAGCACTGACGAGAGGAAATAAAAATCAGTAGAGACTTTTTTCCTGTACTCTTATAGCACAGCACGGTTGTAAATCAGTTCTGTAATGAGGCATAATAAAGATCTGTAGATTATCTGTAGTTGTGCAACCTGCTGAATACCTGTATGAGAGCTCAGGTGATCCAGCAAAACACACAAATCCTTTCCTTGTTTCCTTGACATGTGCTTTGGGCACTTCCCAGCATGGAGGGTCCGGAGCATCCGTGTGCTAAAGCTCCGTGATAGGCTGGCTCAAGGGCCTGGAGTGTATCTGGGGGGGTAGTTGAGGCCTGAATTTCCAGCAGGATGAAGAGCACAGCAGCTCTTTCCTCTCTCCTGGGCTCTTTTCCCACCAAAAGACAGGCTTGAGGACACTGCTGCCGTGCCAGGCAGCTCGGGCAGGCAGCCGAGCAGCAACGCATCACTGAATACCAATGCTTGATGCAGCCTTCCCCCTATTAAAAAATACTCCATCTGCAAGACTATGAACAAGACAACCAGAGCAGATAACTTTAAATCCTAATTTATCCTGGGGACTATCTCCCTGCCATCACCGCTGCCCGGGTGATGTATAAATTCCAGAGGCTGCCAGTGAGGTGGGACGTGGGGCCATCCCATCCCTCCGCCTTGCCCACTCACCGCGCTCTTGCTGCCATCCACAGTGGGACAGGGGGAGAAAATAAAGCGACGTGGGGATTGAAACGTTAGCCCTGCTGCTGCCTGGAGGGAGGGGAGAGGCTGCAGCCCCCAGGCCCAGCCCCGTACTCACTGGTGCAGGCGGCGGCCGGCGGGTCGAAGTCTGCCCGGTAGTAGCCGTTGCGGCAGGCGCAGAGCGGAGAGGCCTCGGCGGTGGAGCGGCTGTTCGGGGGGCACGGCACGCACAGCCCCGCGCCCTGGCTGGCTTTGAACGTCCCTGCAGGGCAGGCTGCAAGAGAGAGCACAGCAGCTGGGTCCTGAGCCGTTCCAGGACACAGGGGAAAGCAGGTCCTGTCCTTGGAATGGGGTGGAAAGGAAGGAGAGGAGAGGAGACACAGAAAAGCTTCAGATTTGTAAATGGCTTAGCACCTTCCCATGAATCTAGGATGGCCAGAATTTTCCATGTTGGCTGTGGATTATTCCTGAAGCCACTAGACAAACACTGCAACCACATGGCAACAATCTTTAGCCAGGCAGAGCAAGGAGTTGCAGCAGCTGCTTTGCTCCCTACTGCTTGTACCCAGCCAGGGGTATGGCAGGGGGCTGTGGGACCCCCAGCCCCAGCAGCACCCATGGGGATATGGACAAGCAGGGGCATGACAGCACTCCTCTTCTCCTAACCAGTCCCTCTCCACCACCCCCAACAGCCCAGCTCAGGTCCCACAGCTCTTTTTTAATGCGAAATTTAAATATTTAATTAAAGAGTCGGTGTGACGCCCATGACAGTGTGTTATGGGTCCATCCTGTTCATCCCCCGCAGCCTGGGGCTGGAGCTTCCCAGCCTCTGAGCTCATTCAAGCAGGAAATGGCATCTAATTCATAATGGAGAAGATGTTCCAGTTACAGTGAGGGTTTAATCAGCCACAGGGGAGGTTTCATTAATCAACCATCTCGCTGCTCTGTGGAGAGAGGGCGAGGATGGAGTGACAGGGATGGGGTCCCTCATCTCCGCCCCACCCCACCCATCATCAGCAATGGGCACTGATGAATGGATGCTCATCCATCCCTGACATCCAACAAAATCTGATGGAACCAAAGGCTGCAGAAGGGAATATCTGTATTTTGGCACATGCACCCAAGGGATCAGACTTCCAGCTAGCCCAGGAGAGACTGGTCCTGGCCTCACACCAGGGTGGTCCCAGCCCTGTCTGGCTCCTGACCTTGCCCCTGTGATACCATCCCCCCCAAGGCACAGCTCTGCAGAGAAACACCCGACGTGTCTCATAAACACGGCGATGATTGAGATAATGGAAAGTGCCTCTTAGCCCCTGTCTGCTGCATCAGGATATGAGGCATCTCCTAGCAGCCATGAAGAGGAAATTAATAGGAGCAAGCAGGAGTAACCACTTTGATGCAATTTCCTTGGGAGATAGTGGACCATCTAATCTTTATTGGAGCCCTTTAACCTGTCATTCAAAACTCATGAAGGCCTCCTGCTCACACAGCCTTCCCAGATATTAACAGATGATAGAAAAGAATAAATCAAAACAATATTTTACAATTTTATTATTCAGAAGATTTCCACTCCCCCCCACACCCAGCCTGAGGCACACAACTGGCTGCAATGAACTGTCTCTTTCCAGTGGCTCTGACAGCTGGGTGGGGATGTGACATTCCAAAGGAACCAGCCACCATCTCCCACTGCCCTTCCTTTTCCCCATCAGAGGAGGACTGCTGAGTCCACCACAGCCATCCCATGCATGTGGCATCTTAAGGAAGACTCGGGGCCATAATCCAGCACCTCATGCAGTGGGCAGTGAGACACACAAGGTCACCATGCAGTCCAGAGGGTTTGAGGAGACCTTCAGGATGCTCCACAGCAGAAGGCAGAGGGATGCAGACCCTTCCCCAATACACACACAGCCCATAACAGCACAAGGAGGCACAGAGTTACACAGACACACAGGGCAGGACACAAAACCACAAATGGACACCAAGGCTTTGAGTGCATCTCCAGCTCCTCACCTCTCCCTTCCCACCACTGCCTCCCCACCGTGTCCCGGCAGCCTTGTGCTCCCACAGGAAGGGGGAGCATCCATGAGACATGCAAGGGGGACCTGTGGGCTCTGGAGCTGGAGGATGTGTCAGAGCACACCTGAAAGATGCCAGATTCTTTAGAGGAGCAGGAAGGGGAAGGCATTGGAACCAGGGAACAGCCACCTGTATTTTGATGGAAGAGAATGGAGGAAGGAAGGAGGATGATGAGAGGATTGCAGTGCTATGAGCAAGCCTCAGTTTTAAGCTTGAGGGCATGTTGGTGGGTTGGTTGAAGATTGTTAATGTTTAATTACAATTAATCCCAGTGGTGCTTTGTCAAAACACCTGAACATGGCACCCTGCACCCCAGTGTCCACTGGTTATCACTTCGCTTATCCACAAATTCCTGTAATCTGCAGGCACGTGGCTCTTAATTGCTATTATTACCAATTGGCTTTTCTCTCCTGTAATTACACTGTGCTTGCCTAAAGTCTCACACAGTTTCAGGGAGGTGGATGCTTTCTCCTCCCTCCCAAATATGCCATGGGTGCAGCACTCCCCTTTGGCTGCTGCCCGTGCGTCCTCTCTTTCTGGGGGAGCTGAGCCATGAACCTCATGCTGAAAACACAGCACAAACCCCCAGGGCCCTGCAACGCCATGGTGGGATCCATAATCCTTCACATGGCAAACCTCCAGTCCAAGTGCAAGGCTCAGATGGAAGACTTGAGCCCAGGAGGGAGCAATAAATCACCCTACTAATGGCAGTGCAACATTTGCCCTAATTTAAGGGCTGCTCCAAGAGCTTCCCAGAGCTGGCAAGGCCTGCATCCATGACAGTGTGTCAGACAAGTGCAGGATGAAGCTCTGCCTCAGCTTTCCCTGTGGACAGGGACTCTTTCTGCCAGTGCCCAGGCTATGGCACAACTCGCATCCCTTCAGCCCGGAGGAGAATTAATTGATTGTTGATTATGGGGCTGGATAAGATTAATGATGTGCTTAACTATCCATTTCCTCACATTTAGGCACCAGGGGTGTGTTTGTAAATGCTGAGGCACAGAACTCCTCCATGCTTCTCAGCAGGGAGGATGCTCAGCACTTAACCCCCCCTCAATCCAAAGCTGCCCACGGATCCATCATCCTGCCTGCACACTAGGAATGCTGCACATCCCAGGTGTCAGTTTGCCAGCAGGACTCCTTTCCCAGGGTTGACATGTCTGGGGGTGGGAGAGAACATCATTGAGGGGCTGGTAAAATTCAGGCTTCTTGCAGCAAGATGTCATCAGTGGAAATTTGGGGAAAAATAGCTGCAAATTGCTGTCACCTCCAAGGGGTGATTGTAAGGACATGGCCATAGGGCTGGATACAAATGGGACTCCCAGCCAGAGCTGAACCTCTCCTATCCCCCCTCAAAGGCTCAGAGGAGGGATGTGTCACATCTCTCACACAAGGCAAACACCCAGTGAAGACACCACAAACCCCTGTCCCATCTGCAAAGCCACCTCCATCTGCAGCTCCCAGAATCACAGAACCTCAGAATCTGAGACTAACAGAATCACAGAACCACAGAATCATAGAATCACAGAAATTCAGAATCTGAGAATAACATAACCACAGAATCTGAGAATAACAGAATCACAGAACTACAAAACATGCCGAGTTGGAAGGGATCCCCAAGGATCATCAATCCAGCTCCTGGCCCTGCACAGACACCCCAACAATCCCACCCTGTGCATCCCTGACAGCATTGTCCAAATGTTCCTGGAGCTCTGGCAGCCTTGGGGCTGTGCCCATTCCCTGGGGAGTCTGGACAGTGCCCAGCAGCAGGATGGATTATGGAACCACTTGTGGCACACAGCAGCACTCTGAGGGCTTTTAACTGCTTAACACTCTCCTGTATCCTGCATCATAGTATTCCAGGTGCCAGGAGCCCTAGAAAGAGCCAGAGATAAGCAGGATCTCTCGGCTCATCCATCCCTGCTCCTGCCCGAGGCAAGCCACCATCACAGCCTCTGTGGAAAGGGTGCAAGTGTGGGGATATTCAAGCATGGGGGCATCCAAGCGTTTCACTCTCAAACTAAATCCTCTCAGCACCTGGAACTTGCACTTTTTAATTACTCTCTCAGGGAAGCTTAAGTCAAAAGAGAAGAAAAAAAAAAAAAAAAAAAGAAGAAAGGAAGAAAGAAAGGAGACATTGCCTCGACATTAACTTGCTCTAAAACTCCCTGGGGATGCAGAGTGGCATTTTTCCTTCTCAGATTTTAAAAGAGGAGCTTCTTCAAGGAATTACAGATTCAGCAGCGATTCAAAGAGCCCTGACCTGCCCCAACTCTCACCAGCACCCAGCAAACCAAGTCAGCAGTGCCTCATCCATCCCATGCCCCTCTGTCCCTGCTGTGGCAGAGCTAACCCCATTTTCCAGATCTCCAAATTCACACTTGGGTTGGGTTCCCTTTTGGGTCCAGCGCTTTTCCAGGGCACTCCCAGTGTCTTTAAGCACACCTGTGGCGCTCTGGCACAGCAGGTGATTAAAAGCTGCATCAGAAGCAGCAGCGCTGCACAAGATGATGCCCTCAAG
Source organism: Taeniopygia guttata (assembly GCF_048771995.1). Lineage (NCBI taxonomy): Eukaryota > Metazoa > Chordata > Aves > Passeriformes > Estrildidae > Taeniopygia > Taeniopygia guttata. The sequence continues at coordinate 6,222,980 of NC_133034.1, forward strand.
CAAGCTGGAGGTGTGGAGAGCACTGTCAGGTGCAAAGGCACTAAAGAGCCTGGATGATCCAGCCTTGCTCCAAAAAGAGATGTGGAAGCACCAGCAGCATCCCTGGGAAATGGGCAGCAGGGCTGGAGGACAGCACAGGTCAGGAAAAAAGGAGAAATTGTGGCTCATTGTATTTGCAGCCTGCCAGAAAGAGATTCAAGGCCCCACTTTCTGCAAACAATAGTTTCTCTTTAAGAAAAAATACTGGTGCCTCAGCCCAACAATGTTACACAATGCTCATAATTTTTTGATGAAACTCCCCCAAAAAGGGAAGAGTTGTTTGCTAGAGACCCCTTCTGCATTTTGTAGACACCACCAACACAGAATCTATCTTTAAATACATTAAAAAATAAAATAAGAAAAAAAAATCAGGTTTTCAGCCTTCAAGCTGGTTAGCCCCAGAATGGGTGTTTTGAAATGCTCTCCTTGCCATCCTGCTGTCACCCTGAGTGGCCGAGACGCTGGCTAGGACACCCTTGCAGACACTGTCAGCTGAGAGACACCATCCAGGCAAATTAACACCCACACAAAATCGTGTGCTACAGCAAAGTGTCAGCGGGAGGATGCTGTGACTACAGGGGCAGCCACTTAGCACAGCCTCCCAGGGCTGCCACTTGCCCCTTGGGGCAGTGCCAGGGGCACTGGGACACTGTGTTCCCTGGGGACACACACAGACCCCGGGCTGCCACCCAGTCCATGCATTTGGGCTTCAGTGCTTTGATGTGATGATGACACAGGCAGCAGGTTGGGGGGAAAAGCAACAGGATCGGGCAGGTTGTCACCTACAGGCAGGGGCTGTCATCTCCCACCTTCAAAGCATGACAGGGGCGCTGCTTTCCCACCCTGCCCTCATCTCCCTCGTTATCCTCCCTGCACACATCCAAGCAGGGAGGAGGCATGTGGTGCCAGAGGTTTAATTGCACCCCTACATGGTGCTCCCCTGTCATCCCTTCCCTCCTGCCTCTCTCTTGGGGAGGGGCCTGGCAGGTTGTTTTGTGAGGATTTTGCCCCCAGACCGACTTTATAATGATCTGATTGCCTTTCATATTAAGCCAAGTGTTTCTCCAGGAACATCTCAGCCTGGCACGGCCACGGGGAGCCCAGCAGGCAGCCAGCAGTGCCAGGGGGTGTTCTGCCATGCCACCCTCCGCCAGGCATCCACAAATTAATCCTGAGAGCTTGCTGTACTGGGGGCAATGCCAAGCCAGGAGAGCTGGGAGGGTACCTGTATCCCACCTTCCTGACCATGCCAAGAAGAGACACTCAGCCCTTAAACACCCATCAGCCACCAAATCCCAGCGCCCAGGCCTCAGCACAGAGAGCAGAGTGTGACCCGTGGAGGAACAGGCATGTCCAAGCATTCCAGCCCTGAAGTACCCTCCTGCTCCCACGGAGGGAGCTCAGCACAGGACCCCAGGCCATGCCAGAAACCACAGCACATGGGGACAGGACAGCCAGCAGAGCCGTGTCCCAAAACCTCATTTTGGTGCAAACTTCATCATTTTGTAGCCAAACGCACAAATTTTGGCTCACCCAGAGATGCTCCTGCCCTGGGGCCATCCCAATTACAAACAGCACCCTCTGAATTGTGTTCCCTTCTTTCAGCACAGGCAGGAACTCAGGAGATAAACTCATGAGATAAACATGAGCTTCCCAGCACCGGGCTGGCATCCTGCGGGCACGGGCTCCGTTAATTAAAGCAGCCCTCCCCCTCGGGAGGAACAGGCTTAGATCCGCCTTGGGACACATGTAAATTAAAGTCAGAGCCGGCCTGCCATGGTTTATTCATGGAGGGAAGTAATATTCAATGTGGTTTTACCTTTCTCAGGTTTTTGGGTTTTTTTTCTGCTTTTCTTCTCATGGATGAGAAATGAATTGGAGCAGGGCAGGATTTTGAAGGTGCTTGCAGGGTAGGGAACTGTTCAAGGCATATTAGAGGCAACAGGATTGGATGCATCCGTATTCACCTCTCCCAAAAACCCACCCCTCTCCCAGAGGAGCAAATACCTGGTTGATGGAGCAAGGTGCTCACAGACTGAAATGCTCACCAGAATAAGCCCCACGTGCTTCACTGGAAGCAAAATGTTGCCCATGCTCACTCAGAAGCAGTTTTGCTCCAGAAAGGCTTACATGGAAAAATTAAGGGTCTCTGGATGCAAAGGAGTTTCAACACCAACTGTTTAGGTGACATCATGGCCCTAAACAAGGAGTTTAAGCCTCAAGCAGGGCATGGAAGCAGCTGGTTCAGGCTCCCATGGGCCTGGCTGCTCACTGCCTGCAGCTTCCCAACAGGTCCATGCTCACCCATTTAATCACCACTCTGGGCTTCACTCTCTCTGTTTTTCATGGCTGGGAGGATTTTGAAGGTCTGAAGAGAAAATCTGTCCCAGATGGATGGAAAGAGAAGAGCAGGCACACCCTGGGCAGATGGTGCCACATGGCTGCCAGCTTGCCACGGAGCAGGGGACCCACTTTGCTCTCCAGAGCAGCCAGAGGTGGGGGGAAAACCCAACAGTTGTCATGGTCACTTTTCCAAACCACTGTTCCCCACTCGGGTTTTGTTCTGTCTTAGTTTCCACTTGGCTCCAGGCTCACTGCCCAGTCCCATGGCACAGCTCCCTGACCACAGCTCCACTTCCTTGCCATAAACCAGCCACTTTGAGTGATCAAACTGAATAAATTAGTCAAACTCCAGACAACTTGCACACATACACAGGGAGGTTCACAGCAGAGTGAGCAGCAGACACATGGCCACAGCAGCACCAGGCACAGGCATCTCCTCACTATCCTCACTGCTCCAGCTCATTATTCTAAGTCAACAAATCAAAGGGGGATGAAGCTGTCATCAAGGATTTGATGCTATTTAACCTCTTCATATTCTTCTTTAAAAACAGATTTGGCAGCAGCAGCCTGACACAGGCTCTTCCCTCTGCCATCCCTGCAAGCAGGAGCTTCCAGTGACAGGACAAGGAGGAAGGGCTTTACATGGACAGAGGGCAAGGCTAGATTGGATATTGGAAAGAAATTCTTGGGTGGTGAGACCTTGGCACAGGTTGCCCAGAGAAGCTGTGGCTGCCCCATCCCTGGCAATGTCCAAGGCCAGTGCCTCACCACCATCTGTCATCCACAGTGAGCCTCACAATGAATTTGGGGTAAAAAAATGGAGTTCTGAGATTCAGGTCAGGACTTATGTCCCGAAATCAATCAAAACCCCCAGAGATGCTCTACTCCCACTCCAGGCATCAGACTCCATGGAGAAATATTTTTTTCCTTCACAAACTGCAGCAATGTGAAACTCCAGAGTTGTCAGACACAGACTGGAAGAGCCAAGACTCCCATGTGCCACCTAATCCAGGACATCGTGCTCACCCCTCAACACCTGCATGAGCTGTCGAGCCACCACATCAACAGGGAAATGAAAGGGCACAAAAATTCCTGGAGGATCTCCAGAAGATCTTTCCACAGGTACAGAGCTGCTGGCAGGGGCTTACAAGTGGTTACAAGCCCCCTGAAAAAGATGTATCTATTCTTTGCATCTAGGGATTTTGGGAACCACCGACATCACTCTGTAATTCCAGCCCCTCTTCTGACTGGGAAATTGGGATGGCATTGCCACTGGGCTCCCCAGGGCACAGTCCCCTCCTGGCTGGGAAGCAAACATCTCCCATCCCTAACAGAAACTAATTAAGTACCTCTTCCTCCTTCTCCAGCTCATGCCACGCAGTGTCCCCTCAATTTAGAGAGCATCAAGTGCTCATTAATTACATCTGAAGTGGTTCCTCGTTAGTGCTGACACCGTGAAGGAAGAGTCACCCCAGGATGGGGCTGGGGAGAGTTTCAGCCACAGGGCCAGACTGGCACTCACTGCTGGCACAGGCAGGGACATGGGGACACCCAGCTTCCCTGTGTCCCTGCCACAGCACTGCAGGGCATCGTGCCTTGGGTCACACTGGGGTGGCCGAGATGTCCCAGTATGGAGTAGGACATTGCCATCCTGGTGGAGGTGAGCCCTGGGGGGCTGTGGTTTGGCTGACTATGCCCAGGAATAGATTTGCTAAGGGAGGATGGATTTGCCATGGGAGGATGTTCCAACTAAGGCACATTCCTCATCCATCCCAAGAGCACCATGCAAGAAATCAATTAGAAAAACAATTAAGAGAGCTTCCCAATGGATATTTATAGTAGAACAAGCCATAATTACTGTTCCTGGGAGGAAAGGCACCTTCCTACCCAGCTGCAGAGAGGAGAGAGGACACAAGGCACCAACAAGGATCGCACCTTTGAAAAGCCCTTCCAGCCAAACCATTCCATGCTTCCATGATTCCCACACTGGGTCACCCCTATGCCACAGTGGGGAGGGCAGGCAACCTGCTCTAGAGCTCCTGGACAGGAAAGGACCTCCTGCAAGCAGTGTGAACACTCTGGCACTGTCCATTTTGGTGCCACCACTGGGGACAGGACGGATGTCCAGAGCTGCAAGGTGGAAGAACACTCACTGACCCCACCTCTGAGCCCAGACAGCTTCCCCCTGCCTAAATTTCCACCAGTGTCTGCACTGGTGATAGCAACAAGCAGGCACAAAGGAGTGGTCTCCTCCATCCTCAACATCTGCTACACATAAGTCAAAGCCACCTGAGATTGCAGGGATTTACTGTACATAGGCAGCTCTGTAAGCTTTTCTTAGCTGTGAAATATAATTTGCACCTTGGGCTCTCTAAGAATAAGTTGTCTTCAATAATAACACACGATTAAGAGCTCAGGAGCAAATCCGATGTGAGGCAGGAGATCTGTGATAATCCCGGGTCTCTCTTGTCACCCCCCTCCAGCACTGCCACCCTTGCTTGCCTGGTGTGCTGCCAGATGTCCATGGCAGAACCAGGAGATTTGGGTTTAACCAGAGAATGACAGTCCCTGGAAACACCCAGAGGACTTTTCTGCCATGCCTAGAACCATTTCAAATTCTGTTCTGTATCACTGCAAAACCCACAAACATCAGAGTAAAACCTGTTTGGGAGGAGGGTGACCAGGTCCCTCTGCACCATGGATGGGACAAATATCAGTGTGCACCAACCCCTACAAAATCTATGTTCAGGGCCAGGGCAGATCTGTTGAGCCTAGATGCAATACATACTATAATAAAGTACAAAATAAAAAATTAAAGTGTAAGTCAATATCGTGTCTCTCCTCAAGGGCAATTTCCTCTCTGGGCTGCAGACCCAGCAAAGCTGCTTGAGCCAGGATAAAAATTCAATTCATAATTCCCCTGTAGATAATTTTCCAGAATGCCTCTGCTTTTACAGACAAGTTTTAGGCAGCAAATCCAGAGACCAGACCTGAGGCTGGAGCTCTCCATCTTCAGCCTGGCACACAGTTCTGTGCCCCACAGCTCTCCCCCAGAGCAGCAAGGAGATGGCCACAATACACAGAATATCATCATACCTTTTCAGAAGGCTTCAACCCATACACTGTAACACCTCCCCACTTCAGAATGTGCAAGCACCAGCCCTTCTTGTTCTTTAGCCCAACATTTTACACCCTCACGTTGATGCAGTGCCCCTGTGTGCCCTCTGCTCCCTTTGGTGGTTGCTCAGTGCCCCTGGGCACTCCATGGCTCATTGTGTCAGTGCTGCTCACCTGCTGCTCACAGCTGTGCCCATGGGGATGAGGCTCAGCCCATCCCAATCTCCACAAACTCTGTGCCTACAGCAGAGCTCTGCCTGCACCTACCAGAGCATCATCCCAGAGAGGCCCCAGGGAGGGGAGGGATGAGACAAGACAAGGACAGCATTATCCCAGGAATTGCTCCCTGCTCACAGGCGTTGTGCTGCTGGGAGCCCAGCCATGCTCAGGCAGGATGCAGCCACACTGAGAGCACCAAGGTGACCAGCTTGAACCCAAGTCACACCTCTCCTGCCTCAAATCCATTTCATACAATAAACATGACACAAGCAGATGAGTCCTGGCTGAACACAGGAACAAAGTGATGAAGCTCCCCACATGCCATTAATGAAATTTTTGTAGCTGCTGCTGGAGCCCGGGGTGGGAGAACAGCAATCCCCTCTGGGGTGGGTGTGGAACTTAATCTGGGGTGTCCACGAGTCTGGTTTTATGCTCCCACAGCGAAGGCAGGGAGGCTCCTTGGCCATGAGTGCTGGCTGGAGATGGATGGGTTTTCCCATGGCTCCTCCAAGGGCTGTTTGAGAGCGCGAGCGGTGCTTTGATTTAATCGTCCCGCTCCTCTCTCCACGCATCCTCTGCCATCTGAGGCACCAGGCGTGACAAATGACCACTTGTGCCACACTTGGAGCTGACACCCACGGCACCGCTCCATTTGTCACCATCCCAGCGCACGGAGGGATCCGAGAGGGGAGCAAATTAAAACCTCGCCATCTCCACTGATTACTTTTCCCTCATCCCAGCGGGCTCCATCCTTCCAGCAGTGTCCCAGCTGGCAAATCGAACCCACACAAACCTCCAGAGACAGCCAGGGGAAAGCAGGGCAACTCCTTCCACCTGGGCCATGGATTTTTCACCACTCTGGGTCTCTGACTTACTAAAACATCATCAGAGAAGGGCTGTTTTCCCACACAGGGGTTACAGAGACCCACAAAGCCCAACTGCAGCCCAACTCAGCTTCCAAATAATGCCTTGCACAGGGGAGTGATGATGAGTTATCTCATGGCTTGAGGGGGAAAACCCCATTTTTTGATAATTATCATTATTATTATTATGGAATCAGAGAATCATTAGGTTGGAAAAGCCCTCCAAGGTCACTGACTCCAAACATTAACCCAGCACTGTCAAGGCCACCACTAAACCATGTCCCCAAGTGCCACATCTACACACCTTTCAAATACTTCCAGGGATAGTTATTCCTTCACTTCCCTGGGCAGCCTGTTTCAGGGCTTGGCAACCCTTTTGGGGAAGAAATTTCCCCTAATTCCCAATCTGAACCTCTTGAGGCCATTTCCCCTTGTCCTGTCCCCGTTCCCTGGGAGCAGAGCCCAAGCTCCCAGCTGTCTTGTCCCCTCCTGTCAGGAGTTGTGCAGAGCCACAATGTTCCCCCCGAGCCTCCTTTTCTCCAGGCTGAGCCCCTTTCCAGCTCCCTCAGCCACTCCTGGTGCTCCAGCCCCTTCTCCAGCCAGGATAAAAAACTCCTTTTTTCATGTTCTAAATTATTACTGCTATCCTACTGGGAGAGACACTGGCGCCATGGGCTGCAGGGTGCAGCACACCCCCAAACATGGATGAGATTCCCACCCTTTGGCAAGCAAACTGCAGCAAGAAGAGCCATTCCCAAAGGAGTTTTCTCGTGACTGTTAAAAAAAACCCCAAAAAAACAAAAAGGAAAAAGTTATAGAAAGGCTTTAAAAGTCCCTGGCTGAGTCACTGGGCTTGCCAGGTGCTGGCTATTTGCAAACAAGGGTGAAACAATGCGGGTGCCGGACATGGGCCGGATCTGGCGCTTCCTTGCAGCTCTCCCATTGTCCAGGAGAACAATCCCTGCTCCTGCTGGACAGCAAAGGCCCCCGACCTGCTGGCAGCAGGGTGAGAGCCAGGTCTCCTGGAGAAGGCTGGGAATGATGGGTGGGATTCACAGCCCACTGCCGCAGGGATGCTCATGAATATGCACACATGGAGCTCTGCACTCCAAAATTCCCCAAAAATTTAATTTCCCCAGACTCTTTAGCTAGTACAGGAAGTTTCCTAAATGGATCATTAACAGAACAAGGGTTTGGAAGCAGTTTTGTGCCTCCATTTGCAAACAGTTGCAAGGAAAGGCCCTTAGGTGAGTGGAAAAATCAAAGGAGGACTTTTCTCCCTGTTTTAAGGCTGGAATCAATGTTATTAACACTCAGAAGTTCTCATGGTAGGGAAGGAAAATACATAAATGGCCCATGGAACAATTTATAAGTGGGAAATTTGATAAATGGAAAAATAAAGCCATACATGGAAGCTAATCCCTAATCCCTCTGGGGTCACTGCTGCAACAGTCCAACTTGGGAATCCCAACCCTGCAATGCTCACTTGGCCCTCATTCACACCTTGCCTGGGGTATTTTCTGTGTTTCTCCTTTTTTTCTCCTTTGGGTGGGTCTGGATCACAGGGATGATCTGGGACAGGGACAGGGAGTGCTGGCTGTGGTGCCCAAGCCTCCTTCCTGGCAGCGGCCAGGACTCATGGATCCTCCCCATCCCTGTGCTGGGGGAAGGAAAAGGGCCTGAATCCAGCAGAGGCACATTTGTGCTAATAATGTCTAATTAAGAGTTTCATTAAAACCCATCACACTCATTAGAAAAAAAAGTTAACAAGGTTTTCTGGACATTTTCCTTGCAATATTATTACGGAGGTTAATGGATGCCTTCACTAAGGCATAATTTAGGAAAAATCACACTTTTTTCTTTTTCTCTCTTTTTTTTTTTTTTTTTTTTTTTTTTTTTTTTTTTTTTTTTGAGATTCCACTGTTTCTCCTCCACAGTGTGGCCGTGGTAAAACTGGGCTGCCTGTTCCACCCAGTGGTGGAAGGCGGGAGATCGCTTCCAGGCAAAGGCAAAGCCCCTCCAACAAAAGGGGAGCATCCCTCCATCCCTCCCTCCCTCCCGATTCGGCAGGAGCTGGCAGAGCTGCCACTCCCCAGCACAGCCCGAGCAGGGAGAGCGGCTTGGGCTGATGCAGGATGGGAGAGGGGCAGGAAACTTGACACTGTGCCAAAAAAACCAAAACAAAAGGGAAGGGAAAAAAAAAAAAAAAAAAAAAAAAGGAGAAAATGTCCATTTTGAGCAGTCAGAGGTTTGTGGCTCAGCTAAGCCTGAGATAAAAAACCCCTGGACACCTTTGCTGCCGTTCAGGGTGGAAAGTGTCCCAGCTGCTCTGATTTGGGTCTAAAAGCAGCTTTTGGGAAGGTTAGTGGGGTACTGTGTCACAGGTCTGCCCAAGCCCCAGACAGCAGAGGCACAGCAATGCACGGGGAGATCCACAGCCCCAGCGTGCTGACTTTGCCCAGCCATGGGATGCTGGGCACGAGGAAAGCTCGAAATCCCAATTCCAACCCACAGGGAAACTTAAATCATCATGAGCATCACCCACAGACTCTCCTTTCTACCCAGCTGCCAGGCAGAGACCCCAGAGTGCATCAGCTGTTTGTCCACAGCTCTGGAAAAGTTTGGGAACAAACTGGTTGACCTAAATTTGGTCCCCAGTAAAGAGGTTCGGGATGCTGGTGGTTTTTAAGCCTAAATATTTATTTTTTTGTCCCCAGCCCTTGTTCTACCTGGCCTACCCTGGGATGCTGCTGGCCCCATCCTGTGCCCTGCTAAACCAAATCCAGGGGCAGGTAGAAGGGGAGAAGGGCAGAGCAAGCGCTTTCTTTTTACCTGTTTGTTTTCCCTCGCCTGTTTTAGAGGATAAACCCCAAAAAAAAGATCACTTGTAGGCCTGGAATGAGCTGGAATGAGATGCTGGAGTGGTGAGGAGGAGAGAGGTCAGCACAGAGGCTGGAAAGAAAATGATTTCCAACCACACACAAGTGCACAGACCAGCAGATTGGAGAAGTAATAAAAAAAATTAAGCCATCCTTAAAAGCTAAAAAAACCCTTTTCTGCAGCCCCTGCCAATGCCTGGTGTGCTCACCCTGCCCCAGGCATCTTGGCAGCTGGGCACGGAGCTGCAGCACACTGGGATGGGATAGATACAGCTAAGGGCACAGGGAGCAGGGTCTTTTATCCCCATGACCTCCCTTGCTGCCATTCACCCATGGGACAAAACCAACATCATCTTCATCACCAAGAAAACCTCTCCTGGGTGCCCCAAAATGGTGCAGGGGCACCAGACTGCACCATGGAGCAGGGAAAAGGCAGGCAAGGGCACAGCCAGAGACCAAAAATTCCCAGTTCTCAATACAAGCAACAATTTCATTAGGAAAATTTGACAATGCCCTTGTTTTAAGTGATAGCAAATTATTCTACCACTAATTGCAAAATGTTCGCAATTATTTAAAAAATCACTTTATAAATCACATTGTTTCCAATCTTCTGTGATGGATAAGTAGAGGGAATCAATAATTATCACCAGGGCTGCCCAGCAGGAGGGGAGGATAACAGGGGAACCAGCATGGAGCTGCTCACTGCTCAACATTCAAGGTCGGACCTGCCCCTCCCGCTGCTCCTTTCCCGATTCATTCCTCCACACAAAAGGCAGAAGGGAAGGACAAACACGGCAAGGAGACAGAGAAATCAAAGGGATGAAGGAGATCGGGATAAACCCACACAGAGCTTTGGCAAAGGCCGGGCAAAGCCCAGCACATGGGTCAGCAGGTGAGGAAGGGTGGGGGACCTGGCTGGAGATGGGACAGGGGAGCGGCTGCTGTGTGGAAAGCCAGGGATGCCTGGAAGCAAAGCTGCTCCATGAGCAGCCTTTGCACCGCAGGCAATACAGCCCAGCTTTGCACTTGTTTTGTGGGGTTTATTTTGATTTTTTCCCCCCTGCCAGGTCAGATTTCCAGCTGCTGTAGCAGACAGGCCAGCAGCGGCAGATCGGAGGCTCCTGAACCCGCCAGCACAGGAATTTGCCAGGAGGGGAAAACTGAAAGTGAGACAAGGCCAGGAAGCAGCAGGACTGCTCTCTCACCCCTTCTTCCTGAGTTTATAAATACAACATAGAAATTCAGCACAAAGCTTGTTCACTCCCAGACTTTTTCCTTCTTCGTACACCCAAGTTAGTGCCCAGCACTGGGAAGGCCAGAGGTAAAGCCAGCGTGATTCTAGTGAGTGCCCAGTCCTCAAACCCAAAAGGGATGAAAGCCAAGAGACACAACAGCCAACATTCTAGTGAGGGACTTTGCCACCATCAGGTTTCACACACCAGGAGAGAAAGGGTTTAACAATCTTCATTGGGGAGAAAAAGCAAAATCCACCCAACCTGCTCATCCAAGGTTTCCCCACCTCCCAGTGATCCCAGCTGGCACTTCCCTCCCACCTCCTCCCCAGCACCGTGATGCATTGCCCCTTGACCACACAAGGAAGCCATAAAGCAGGGCTGAGGGACGGGGCAGAGCAAGACAAATGGATTTAATATCAGCCCGAGGAGAGCGTGGGCTCTCCTGCACACCAAATGAATTATTCATTTGGGATTCAGGCAGAGCCTCCATCTCACACTGCCCCGCCGCCCACACGGGCACAGGGTGTCCAAGAGGATGGGCTGGGCAGTCCCCTGGGTTTTGGCACACAGCTGAGAGCTGTGCCAGGGAGCCTGTGCCAATCCAGCCTGGGATGGGAACAAATAACAGGGCTGATCCACAAAGACAATTCCCCTCTCTCCCACGCCCACCCTGGCGCAGTGGCGGCAGCAGCCCCCCATCCCTCTGACCCCACAACACGAGGATAATCTCCTCAGGGCCCCGAGTACCCCCAATGAACATGACGTTGTGCCCGTGCTTCCCTCGAGCTGTAAGTGCCGCTAAAAGCCGGGATTAATGAATCCCTGAGTGTCCCAACTCCACTGTCAGCCCAAACCCGCTCCAGCCTAATGGCCCCATGACAGGCACTGCCTCCTCCTTCCCAGGGGAGCGAGGATGAGACAGAGCTGGGGGAGCTAAACAATCCAACCCTATCTTTTTCCCCACCATGCAGGAATTAAGCCTATTTCTTCAGCCTTCAAACACTGAGGGATTTTCTTTTTTTTGTTTTTTTTCTCCTTAGTGACAATTCCCACAGGCTCATTAAGTGTCTCATCTCAGGCTGATGGAGCACATGTCAGGAGTATCTGCTTCCCAGGAGCCAGGGCACAATCCCGGCAGGTTCCCTGCCAGGCACACCAGGCAGATGAATACAACCCCTTCTGAGAAAACAAAGTCAAATAGAAAAGCAAGGAATTTTTATTTCTAAACTTTGCAATGTGCCACCTCCCGCCCACCAACCTTCATGAAGGGCAGCAGTGGGCTTGAGTCTTCCCTCGCCTGCTCCAAGGCCCATGTGGCTACAAGGAGGGGCTTAATGGCCAATGAACTACCACAGAGCTAGAGTCCAACCCAAGGTCAGATTTTTATTAAAACACAGTTAATTTTCCAAAATTCAAGATGTTAACCCTGGATCAAGCTTTTAGGAGGGGTTTTAGTGAACTTCCAGGGGATGAGGGATATACAGGATTTGGGTTCCTCAGCAGCACTGAGCACGGCTTTAAGACACACAGGTGTTATTCAATCCCAGCCTTTTCTCTGTCCTCCTGATATAGGAACTGGAAAATACTTGGAGCTCTCCTCCACAGCCAGCATCTCACCAGCACCCATGGAATCATCAAACAGCACATTCCTGTCATCACAGACATGCTTGGTGCCATTTAACACCTGCTTGCCCTGCACCCACAGCATATTCTGGTGCCTTTCAGGATCCTACATGCTGCCAGTCAATCTATAAAGGATATTCCTACTCCTTGGAGCTGCCAGGATCCCTTAATCTTCGCCTCAAGGAGTCTGAATACAAAGCAAGCTCCCCATGCAAAGGCAAAATGCTCACCAGGAGCTCAGCAGTTTCTCCTTGGAGGCTCAGCAGTTTCTCCTTGGAGATCAGTGCTGAGGAGTGGGAGCACAGCTGGAGACAGGCACCAGGGCACGGAAAACCCTACAAATCCCCAATTTCCTGGGGTCTGCTTGATGTAGCTTTGATGGCATGAACACTTCACAGCCCTGGTGGAGTTTGCACAAGGAAAGGAAATAAGCAAAGCCATGGAGATGGGTCTAACACCCAACCTCGGCAGGTTTGCTGCTGTGCTTCTTGTCCTGATGTTGTCAAGCCTCTGCCCTCCCCAAGCACTGAGAAGGTGCATCACGGTCCTCCCAGGGGTCAGGAGCACTCAAGACCCCACCTTCCTCCAGCTGGCAGAAAGGTCAACACCACCAAAACCCACGGTTTTACATTGTCACTGTTTTCCTCCATTTCTGGCAAAGTGACATTACTTCCCAATTCTAGTGTTTAGCTAAAATTAGTATTTGTTTTCCCATGATGAGAAATGTCATTTTGCCATATAACCATGTGTGCTTTCTGTGTGTTGGTTCAATAGCAGAGGAATGCCTCGCCAGAAACTCTCTGTTTGCAGAGAGTCCTCCCTCTGACTGAGCACTTCGGCTCCTCGCAGGAATCTCCTGGTGGGAACAAAACCACCCTAAAGCTCAACCACAAAACTCATAGGAATCCCCCAGCCATGCTGTTTGAGAAAGGATTCTGGGGGTTTCCTGGTAGTTGCACCCCTGGCACAGGAAGGTGTCACCACCCCCACCTTGGCCAGGTAGGAATGAGGCTTTGCGTGGTGAAAACCTAGACAAGTTCCCAGGTTTAGAGCAAACCATCAAACAAGCTTCTCCACAGTCTGAATCCCAGCTTCGCTATTTCCACATATCCAGAGTTACAGGTGGAGAAGAAACACCCTGAGGGACTCCCCAAGGAGCATCACAGCCAAGCCTGGTGGTACACACATTCCCCTACCTGCATCAAAAGAGATCCAAGTTGGACCTCTTCCCATCACAGCCTGCCAAACCAGCCCTTAAGCACATTGACCTTCTCCTTCTTCCCAACCCTTCCTTGTCAGGAACCCTTCCTTGGAACCCAACCCTTCCTTGACCTTCTAGAAGCTATTTGGAACTGACAAAACAAGGTGAGCAAAAAGCCCTCTCCTCTCCCATCCTTCCAAGCAGCATACAAAACCAACACCTTAATTACAGAGAGGAGAAGGAAAGGGCAGCCAACAGAAAAAAATTACCAACAGTCCAATGGTATTTGGGAAATATTCACCACAAGGGCAAAAGGAGACAAAAAGCAGTGAGCATTTTTTCCTTATTTATAACCTCACACTGTAGGACTCCAGCAGGCAGCAGCATGCTGGCAGCGTGGCTGGGGAACCCAAAAACCAGCACAACAATTCCAATTAACACAGAATCAGAGCAGCCCCACAGCAGCCAGGCCTGATGGCAGCTGCCCAGTTCTGCCAGGGGAATAAGGAGGCAGATGAAAGAGCGTGTCTGGCGAGTGCAGCACTTGGAAGGCACCACATCACAGAGGTGACTTCCAGCAGGGTGGCAGCAGCACCAGCACTGCCACACTGCTCACCAGGTCTGGCCACTGACCACAGCACACCGAGAAAACACAGGCTGACCATTGGTCCCAAATTCCTGCCTGCTCCCTGGAGCAAAATCACATCAGCAGAAGTACTGCCTGCTGCACAAAACAGTCTGCTTGGGGACAAACATTTTGCCCTAAAACAAACACAAGGGGCTTGTTGCCCAAAGCCAACCTTACCTTTGCAAGCCACGTTGTTCTCGGGCTCGTAGCCAGCCTTGCAGGTGCAGCGGCCGATGGGCACCATCCACTCGCCGTCGCCGTTGCAGTACAGCTTGATGGGCACGTCCACCTCCTCGGCGTTGGGGATGCAGGTGCCGCGCGCCGTCACCAGAGAGGTGCTCTCCGCACCCGTCATCGTCTCCGGGAAGATGGCGAAGTTCTGCACCACGCTGGGGCACTTCTTGAAGAAGACCCTGACAGACAGCAGAGACATGCAAGCCCCGTAGTCCTGGAAAGCCAGGTAAAAGCCATTGCGGGTCAGGGGCCCGAAACTTCTCACTTCCGTGTTCACCTTCATCAGCCGGCCCCCAAAGTCCACCTGGGAGAAGCTCTCGTCAGCAGCGATGGTGTCCACTTTGAGGTAGGGTGCCTCTGTCCAGAAGGCAGACTTCTTGGTGGCAATGACAGAGTCTGTCTCGTAGTAGTAGAGGTTGAAGGTCTCCTTGCAGGAGCCGGGGACGTTGGGGAGGCTGCTGCAGTCCCGCACGGTGAAGCGCATCTCGGTGTAGATGCGGTGAGCCCCGCGCCGGTTGATGAAGGTGGTGAGGAGCCAGTTGTTCTGGTTGGGCTCGAAGACGTTGCACACCTGGTACGTACGGATGGTGTTGAGGTTCTCGTCGTAGCCACTGACTTCTTCCCACTGCAGAAAGGAGCAGGGAGAAGTGCTGAGAAAGAGGAAGAGGGAACAGCAATAGCCTGCACAGGGAAGGGCTGGGAGGACAATCCCAAAGCTCCAAAGGGGATGAGGAATGTGGTTATGGGCACACAATGTGATGTACATGCGGAAGGACCAACCAGGCCAGGACCAGAAGAAATCCCCATCCTCTTACCCCTCCATGCCTCTCCCCATTGCTCCCAATTGATGTTAAAATATCTTTTCCACATGGGCAACTGCCTTATCTGCCCTGAGAGGATGTAAAAAATGGGAAGAAAGATGGCCCAGGCATCTGGAGGCAGGAGGGAAGGCAGCACAGGAGGCTACAGCTTCATTAAAACCCGAGCCAGCATGTGGGTGGGAGATTGAGCCTGACCCCAAGCTCTCGGCACAAGGGGATCATTTCCCCCGGCAAAGAAAACCAACTAAATAAAACATTACTGCTGTGGAGAGAGGAAATATGGATTCGCAATTCGATTTATAGAAGGGCATTAATATAATCCAGGCTACAATTTCAATTAAGGGACAGCAGCAAACTGTGAATAGTCTATGATGGCATTAGAGTCCTACAGACAGATTTACAACCTCATAATCCATTCATTTTAACTAATCTATGTTTACAGTCTCCTCATAACAGCATTATTCATATGGCAATCTTTAAGCAGCTCCCTCAGTATCAGTGATAACTTCCAGGAGCAATGCTGCAGCAGCGTTCACGCCTGTGTTTACACAGGGCACAACGGGTGATGCCACCCTGCCCTGTCACACTGAGTCCTGACAAGCTGATGCACCACAACCAACCCTGAAACCTCACAGATTTTTTCCCTCTTCCCTTTTAAATTGAACAACCACATTTCTCAACTTTTCCCCAAGCTTCCCTCCTGTGAACCACAGCCTTGATGTAACAAAACACAGGTTTTTGTTTTGTCTTCAAAGCAGGGTCCTCCTCACACTGCCAACAAATGCAGCAGAACATTCACTCCCAAGCCCACCTACTCAGCTCTGCTACACTTTAGTCAAGATCAGAACTCAAGGTTGCGCATTGTTGTTAAGCCACAGTTACCAAACCAGGAACAAAGCCTCCCTCATCCAGCCCAGTGTTCTTCCTTCTCATTCCATGCCAGGAAAGCACTGCAAAACCCCCTCTCTCCCCTGTGCACAAGGCATGGGGATTCAGTGCCCCTTCATTACCAGACACCTTTTCAGAGCAGGAGCTGTACAATCCTCCCCGACCAAGGGGGTTGCCATTGTTTGCTGCTCCCACCTGGGCTTTGCATTACAGCCCTGCCTCCAATTAAAGCCAGACAAACAGCTCTCCTCCAGCATTAACACCAGCCCATGGCTCCACTGTCTTCACTGCAGGAATCCTCCTCTTCATCCTCAAAAACCTCAGAGCCTCAAAACTCAGCCTAAACCTGCCAACAAACTCCTCTGCATTTCAACGTTTCCTGCATTTAGGAATAACATGAAATGCCCTTGGAAAACCCTCAGTAGAGTCTAGGGCCAGATCCTGGCACTGCCTTGGCACCAGAGCAGTGGTGGAGTCCCCATTTCTAGAGCAATATAAAAGCTGTCCATACAGCTTTTGTGGCACTTGGGAACATGGTCAGTGGTGGCCTTGGCAGTGCTGGGTTAATGGTTGGACCTGAGGGTGTGAGAGGGTTTTTCCAACACAAAGGACTCTGTGATTCTGTGATTTTGGATAAAAGACTTGGCATTTTAAATACTTTGTGGATGATTTAATACACACTCCTGCAAAGCAGAAGCCTCCCCAGGAACTCTCAGGAACGCTCAGAGGAGTGAGAATTGAATGGCTGCAGGGAGGCACAGAGGGCTGGAGGGATGCACACAGTGAGATGCAGGGATGGGGCTGGGGAGGGGCTTCACAGAGCTGCTCTGCAGAGGGTGAGACCACCATGCCTTACAACACAAGCTCCCCGCCTGCCTCGCACAGGCTTTCATTGACAGCAGCTGCAGGCAGCTATTTATATCCTGTCTCCATCACCTGCATGTGCCCCTCCTGCATTTTTCCAGCAATTTATTCGGGTCCAGAATTTTTCCAAAGCAATTCAGTAGCAAAATGCCCCAATTCAAGGGGCTCTGACATGTCTGGAGTGGATTTCATGCCTGCTGCAGGTGTGGCCCAGCTTTGGTGATGGTGTGCAAAATAATTTCTTTTGAAGACTTGGCCAAGCCAGTGACACCCAATCAAAGATGCAGCCTGGCATCCTCTCCCCTCTGGTGCCACATCCTGGAGTCCCCAGGGATGGCCCCTGCTGCTGCTCCCAGCCTGCCTGTCCCACCGTGGTGCCCATCCATCAGCTCACATCCCCTCCCACCCACAGCTCCATCTCTCACTTTTTCTGCCAGGAGGATGTGAGTCAGGTTATTTTATGCTTCCATTCCTCAAAGGCTCATATTATATAAAAAAGATGTTTTAAGTGCCTCAGGGTGTTTGGTTCCTCATTACTTCATAAAAGTGACATTAATAGCCAAGGAAGAGCACTGCCGAGTGCAATTATGGATGATGTTCCAGGTATGAAAGCTGTTTGGAGCCTGCTAATGTTTCCTAATTATAAGCCTTTTGGCACAGGGAGAGGGAAGGCACGAGCAGGGGGATGGAGAGCAGTGATGGGGCTGAACCCTTCACGAGGAAGGAGGACAGGAAGGGAAAGAGAAAGCAAGGAGATGGAGACAAGCTCCATCTTCACCAAGGCCCAGGACTGGCTCGGGGAAGGATGCTCAGCCTGGCTCAGCCGGACAGCGATGCCCTGGCACTCCACACCAGCCCTAAGGGGCACTGCTGCTCCCACTGTGACTCCTCTGGCTTCCCACCAGCGTGTTACCCCTATAAATAGTGGGGTTAAAAACATGGACCTCCCCTAGATCACATAAGGGTCAGCTGGACAAGTGGAACTTACCCCTGAAGGTGGGTTGGCAGTCCAGCCCAGCTCGGCCGTTGCCGTCCGCGTATCCATTAAAGTTTCTGAGGAAACAGAAGAAAACGAAAGTAAAGTAGTTATTTCCTAAGTTTTCAACTACTTTATGAGCACAGAGATGTGGGAAAACACTCAGTTGCTTTCCCAGAGCATGCACCTGACCTTGGAGAGCTCAGGAATCAACAGCAGATGCCCTAATGGACTTGAGGCAGTTTTGCTCTGGAGCAAACGGTGCAGGACAAGACTCTTTGCAAGGAGTCATGGCCTGAACCCAGCTCACACTGCCAGCTCTGCCCCTTCCCTGCCCAGGAAAGGAAAATACTATCACCAACACAAAAAAGATGCTATATTTCACAGAGTCACATCATTCCCTACTTTTAGACGGTAAAAAAAAAAAACAAAAACAAAAAACCAACAAAACACAAGAATAATAGCGAGAGCAACACCATAAAGAAACAGATGGGGAAAACCCTCCAGGTTTTATTTATTTGTTTGCAGCAAGCAGACATGCAGATTAATTGCCTCAATTCCTGCATCCCGACCAAACACAAGGAGCTGTGCCGCTGGCAACTGGCAGAGCTGAGCATCCCCAATCCCTCCCCTTTCCTGCCTGGTCCCAGGTACTCACAGCAGTGCCAGGAAAAGAGGTGCAACCAGAGAAATAAAGGTCAGGAAACAAAAATCAGCCCAGGAATCTGTGCTGCCGCCGGGCTGCTGCTTTTAATCTCTCCACGGCTGCTCCAGCAATCACAAGCGGGAAATAAGGCTCCGATTAATCTTCCAACCCCTCCCTTTGCCGGCTGCTCCAGGATGCGAAGCTGGAGAAGCGTGACCAGGAACTCCCCACCCTGACACGAGTGATAAACGCTCCCAAAACCCCTCCCAGGGGGGAGCGTGGCCTCAGGGCAGGGGAGCAAGGCAATCCCCAGGCATGGGGTGAAAAGAGGCTGGGAGCTGGCAAAGCTTCTGCATCTCAAACAGGTCTCAGGATGCTGCAGTGGCATTGCCAGGGGTGTTCAAAACCCACAGCTCCCCTGCTTTGCACGGAGACAGGCTGTTCCTGCTCTCAGTGCCCTCGGAGAGGAGATGTTTCACTCCTGCACCACTTTGGAAACAGAAAAGTGTGGTGACCTTCACGCTGTCACACATCATTTTAGAGTTTTGGTCATTTTCCATTTGGCAGAAGGCAGCTAAAAATGAAGTATCCCAGCTGCAATTCCTCTCCAGCCTTGAATTATGGAATCCAGAAATGATTTGGGTTGGAAAGGACCTTGAAGCTTACCCAGTTCCACTCCTTGCCATGGGCAGAGACACCTTCCACTATATCCCAGGTTGCTCCAAGCCCTGTCCAACCTGGCTTTGGACATTTGCAGGGATCCAGGGGCAGCCACAGCTTCTCTGGGAAGCTGTGCCAGGGCCTCACCTCCCTCACAGAGAAGGATTTCTTCCTAACAATCCATCTAACCCTGCCCTCTGGCAGTGGGAAGCCATTCCCCTTTGTTCTGTCACTCCAGGCCCTTGTCAAAATGGGGCCAGGGGCTTGTGCTCCATGCCTCCAGCAAATTTCTGCTCGCACCACCCTTCACCTTCCCACCACCTCCACACCTTTCTTCCCTTCCAAACAGCCCAGCCCCTAATTAAACAGCCATTAATCCTTGCAACAGCCCTTCAAATGAGCAGGAAGATGTGTACAGGCATAAATGGGTGTGGAGGTGGAAGCCACAGGCCATGCAAACATTTTCCAGCGCCCCTTGCAAGTGGGCTGCATGCAAGGGATGATCTGAGAGCCCCTAAAACTCTTGGTGTTCTCCCCAAAGCAAACAAGGTGTCCTTGTGCCACACAGGGGAAACTGAGGCAGCACAGAACAGGGAGACACAGGGACCATGGCCAGGCTGGAACCAAGCTGGCTCATCCACCCTCTGTAATACATAAGGACAGGCTCCACTACAGGAAGGGCACCTCTTCCAAAGGTTTATTCAGAAAGGCTTTTCACTCCATCACCTCCCTTCCTGTCCCACACACTCCCAGCTTCCTTCCCCGGGCTCTGACAGAGGAATGTGCTTTTGATAAAGCACGGCCACCCTGTGGGACGGCAGCACGCAAGGAGCAGCTCTGCTCCGAGATGATTCTCACCAGGACCCCTCCCAAAGTCTCACCCCTTCCCTCCTTCTGAGCTCCTCCCCACAGGCTCCACGTTCTGGAAGGAAAGCAGGAAGGCAGCAATGCTGAAGAAGAGCTCAAAATAACTAAGAAAATAGAGAAATTAATTAACAATAAATTAATGAATGGAAAGAAACTGCAGAGAAGCTTTCACTTTGAATGTTTCTGGAGTCCCTGGGTGATTCTGTGGCCTGTGACCAGGCAGGTCACATTCAAGAAGTTTCCACTACAGATGCAGAGCTTGTGATACAAAATGTGGAATATGCAAAATTTTCTTAAGAAAGATGTTTCATAATGTTTGATCTTCATAACTTTCAAACCTAATCAACAAGAAAGGAGATTTAATCTGTGAAACAGCAAGTCACAAGCTCTAAGTGTTGTCCAGGTGTTGGGAAGAAATCCTTTTTGGTAGAATTGCCTGGTTAAGGTCTGGGGCTCCACATGTTTCGATGATCTCAGTCCTAGGGGAGGTTGACAATGCTTGGGAAGAAGGATGTGTGTGATGTGCCACTGAGAGTGGGCATACAGAATGCAGAACTTAGAGGCCACAAGGACATTTGGCAGAACCCCCAAAATAAGGAAGAAACTGATAAAGCCAACCCAGCAACTGTGCTGAAATCAGCCCTGACCGGGTAAAAGGTAATTCTGGCAGGGGCAGGTCATGACCACCAACTCACAGACCACTGACCCAAAAGAAGAGAAAGACTGATCATGGGGACTAATTAGCATGAGAAACAAGATAGTCATTAACCAACAGAATATAGAATATTAATTAATAAGAGAATATTGTAGCCAACAAATGCTAATTCTTTTGATTGCTAAAATGTATAAATAGTAAAAAGCTTTGACAGTTGGAGTGCTTGAACACCACCAAGCATCCAGGCTTGGGCAACTCTGAAATAAATAATCAATGTCTCTCTCAAGTGTGTAATTATTGGCTTGCTGCATACTGGATCCCATTTTTGTGAACAACATTTGCACTTCCATGGCTCCATATTTCCAAAGAAATTTGCAAAGCAAGGGAAAAAGAGGGCTGAGAGCCTGACCCCCCTACAGACCATCTCCTGCACAGATCCTGTCCTATCTCCCAAGGGCACTGCCATAGACAAGATCCGTAAACTGGAAAAATGGTTAATTTGGGAGTTTTTCGTTAAATACAATAAGATGGTTAAATTCCCCTTTGAGTTCAAATTCCTGCTGAGCTCACCCAACCCTGTGACTGCAGAGGCAATGGCATCAGAAGGACATGGCTCAGCAACTTCCTACTGACCTCTCCTATTTCCTCTTGGAGGAAACCTTGGCTTTTACTTCATTTTCTGTGATGAAAAAGTGACCCTGTGACCTTGGTGGGGCACTTATGGCCAGGCTGCTTGGGACTGTGGCTGCTGAGAACCCTCCTTCAACAGGAGAGGGTTC
Organism: Taeniopygia guttata; assembly: GCF_048771995.1. Classification (NCBI taxonomy): domain Eukaryota; kingdom Metazoa; phylum Chordata; class Aves; order Passeriformes; family Estrildidae; genus Taeniopygia; species Taeniopygia guttata. The sequence goes on from NC_133034.1 coordinate 6,244,517, forward strand.
ACAGATCTCAGATCCTTGCTGAAAAATGGGGAACAAGATAGAGATACCACCACCCACATCTGCAAAAAAAATCCCTACAGGTTGGGGGACACAGGACTAACCCCCACCTGTCCATCACTTGGGACTGGGCAAGGAGGACAGGCAGGGAACGCTGGTAATGAGGGGATTAGTGAAGATCAGTGCCAGAGCAGCCCTAATGAGTAGAGAAGCCACATGGATGCCTTGCACCTCCCATCCCACCTGCCTCACCCTTCCATGAGGACCAGTCCTTGTTAATTGACACAGGGTATTAATTAAACCCCCAGGGGAACATCCTTTCCCTGCACCTCTGACATCAGCACAGCATCGTTGGCCAGGTGGAGTGAATGATGTCACCTGGATCAAGCAGTCCCACCATGCCAAGCTCAAGCTCCTGACACTCCTTTGCCTGCCCCAGGCTCGTTCCTCCAGCATCTCCCTCCACACCTGCCCACCTGCACATGGGCACAGCGGGTACCTGGGGATGCTCTGTCATCAGGAGGGAGCTCAACTCATTCACTGGGAGACGTCGGAGGCTCCGCTGACCAGGCTGTGACAGCCTTACCCCTCATTAGGGAGAGAGGAGCTCAGCTACCGAGAGCTGAGCTCTCTTGGAGTGAAGAATCTTCAGCTGTATACAGTAGATTTTCTTTAATGGACACATTACTTTAAACTAAGCCTTCACCATCTGTTCCAGTCCCTAATTATCAATACAAAAACAAACGTCTACTCACAATTACACTCGTAACAAGTAAAGATGCCAGCAATTAGAATGCACCAGCTTCCCTGTACCGAGCAGCGCTTCCATCTGGGATGGCACTCGTGTGATCCAGGCAGGGAGGACTCGCTGCTGTCCCAGGCTCCCCACACCCTCCTGGGCAAACCTGGTCAGAGACGATGCCTGCGGCAGGATAAGCTGCGCCTCAGAGGAGTGAAGGATGGGCTGGCATCCTTCCAACAGCAAGGAAAAAATAAGTTATTTGGGCGAGAATACCCTTCATCTCACACCAGCTGATGCCGTCTTGCAAACCACTCTTCCCGCAGGAATGAAGCCTCTTCCAGAAAAACCTTTTTGAACTGTCCAAAATGAAGCAGAACTTATTTCCCAAAACTCCCAGCCTGAAACCCATATTTCAGACCTCCCAACGGCAGGTTCTTGCCGATCATGCCATGAGAAGGTGTCGCTTTTTCCTAGAAGGGGGTGGGGGCTGGCTGCAGGCAGAGACACACAGAGGAAGAGGGCCAACCCAAACTAACCCAACCTGACCACGTTTTGATGCTGTTATCTGGAAAGAAAGAGATACAACAACAAATTTTCTGCTCAGGGAGGCCACAAAGACATTTCTGCAAGTGCATCACTCCCCAGTAATTGCCTCGGGTCCCTCTCCCGGAGCAAGGAACAGCAGCTCTCTCCCTCCTGCAAGAAGATAACGGCAGGAACCAGCCTAAGGCACTCGAAAGCAAATGCTTGGGCATATGTAGAGAGACGCAGGCTTGTCTAAGACAACCAAGAGGAAAAAGATAGAAATTAAGCAAAATAAGGAGAGAGGAGGCTTGATAACAACAGATGGGGAGAGGGAGATTTGGAAAGTATGCCAGCTGCTGGAAATAAGCCCCCCAAGATACGTGGGGAGCGGGGAGGTGGGTGCTGATAGCTGAGCCTTTGGAGGGAGGGGAGATGGGAGAGCAGGAGAGTGAGGGGTGGGGCAGGGCACACAGGGCTCGGGTTTGGGGTGCAGAGGACGCTCCACAGGTGGGATCCTCAGAGATTCATCCTGATGTGCCTCAGTAAGTGTCAATGGGGGCAAAATCCAGTCCCAGAGCCAATCCCTGGGCACTCCCAGCCCCACAGCATGGTTTTCTGAAGGGGAACAATAGCAAGGCTTCTTATCCATAAGGAAAGAACTATATTTTCCCCTCTATTTCACGCTCATAAATGCCAAGCTTGCTTCCTACCTCTTCCTACCCTTCCGAGAGCTTCAGCAAAATCAGCCCAAAGCAAACGCACAGCTTGGGAAGCTTCTGTCCAAGTTTGGTGACATTACCAGGGAAAGGGAATGACAGGGAAACAGCGCCAAGACGCTTTATTCGCCGAGTGCTAAATAACATTAACTGCTATGGTATCACAAGCTCTGCCTTCCTGAGGCTGTTGTGACTTCAAGCCATGTCCACATGCAGGTGGCACCATCATCGTCACTCCATAAACTCATGGTGTGCATCACCTCCCGATGCCAATGGAAGGAAAGTCCCACAGGTGCCAGCAGAATAATCAGAATTTAATTCTCACTTTTCCCATAGGTTAATTTATCCTCCATTACACACTGGTGAGATCTCACCTGCAGCACTGTGTCCAGCTCTGGAAGGACACGGGGCTGTTGGAGGGAGTCCAGAGGAGGCCAAGAAGATACCTAGAGGGATGGAGCAGCTCTGCTATGAGTTAAGGCTGAGGGAATTGGGATTGTTCAGCCTGAAGAAAAGAAGGCTCTCATATATTGGTGTTTCAGTACATAAAGGGGCTCCAAGAGAGCCGAAAAGGAACTGTGAAAAAGGGCATGGAGTTACAGGACGAGGAGGAACGGCTTCCCACGGACAAGACAGTACATTTATATTGGATATTGGGAAGAAATTCTTCCCTGTGAGGGTGGTGAGGCCTTGTACACATTGCCAAGAGCAGCCATGGCTGCCCCATCCCTGGAGCGTTCAAGGCCAGGTTGGATGGGGCTTGGAGCAACCTGGGATAGTGGAAGGTGTCCCTGCCCATGGCAGGGGGTGGAAGAATAGGAGCTTTAAGGTCCTTCCAACCCAGACCATTCTGGGATTCTATGATTCCATGAAAGCATTCAAGCACATACCAGGAAGTTGCCTGAGTAATTCCAGGTTCCTCTCTGTGACCACATTTCTAACCACAAATCCACAGTTGCCTGTGCAAGTTTTTAATATATCCTGAAATTTAGACTAAGCAGAGAAAAAGCAGGAACACAAAATCCATACAGTTCTGCCACAGGGATTAAGGCAGTGAGCTGCTGGAGGCACATCCCACCCAAAATGTCTCTTCTGCTGGGGGACTCCCCATTTGGTTCCTGCTTGGAACTGTGAGGGGAGTGCTGCTGTGCCAGAGCCAGCCCAGTTCCTGCACAGCAGGAACACTGTGGCATCTCCCAGACGTTTAATTACAGCACTGGAGTGGCAGCAAAGGTAAGAACAGGATCAGCCTCTCCCCTCCAACAAGAGCTGCTGCTCTTCACAGCTTCCTGAGAGCACTGACTTCCCCAAGCCGCTTCCAGCATCTCTGTGCCTTCAATCAAAAATATTACAGCAACAACTAATTACGTCCCATCATTCCCAGGGCTCTCTGCCTTTAATGGTGCATTTTGCTGCTACAGAACGACGGTGGAACAGCTCTGGAAGTGCATAACGAGCTCTCCCCATCAATCTCCTGCGGGTTCGTTATGAAGGATTACCCACCGAGTAACAAACCCAGACACGGAGGGGGAGGATGCGCTAAACAACAACAAGTCAACACAAAATATTGCCTTCCTGTATTTTAAGGGTCTGTGCGAACCTCTCAGGAGAGAGGAGCAGCTGAGCCTGCTCTGCAAAGACATCCCAGCCACTGCCAGCATGAGGAGATCTGTGCTGGCCAAAAAACCCCTCACTTCCAGCTGGAAAGGGAAGGAATTTCTATATATCAGGCGAGAACAAGTGTGCTGTGTCAATTTGTGATGGGATGCATTAAGCTGTGGCTGCACAGCACAGTCCCGGCCTCCTCCGGGATCCCCCGTCAATGCCATGGATTTCAGCGAGCAATGAAGATGCATCGCAGCAGGGCAGGCGATAACTTAATGAAGCTCAGATTTGGGGGTGTTTGCTCAGCAACTACAGAACAACTTTATCAATAAAGCGCTGCCTGCTGCGCCGCGGGATGAAACGCTCTAATTGCAAGTGGCAAATACTCCCCACATCAGGATACACTAAATTGAAATATGCTGGTTGATGTGCCTGAAAGCACCCAATCAAATACCTGCTTCCATTTTTGCGAGCATCCATGCACTCATACCTATGCGTGGCAAGAGAAAAACCCAAAGCAAAACCCCAGCCAAAGAAAGTTCAGGAGGTGATGCAAAGTCAGGACCATAGGGACCAAGTCCTGGTTACAACTCTCACTCCACCTCCAGCCCCAGCATCGCCCCTTGGTTTCCAGGCTCCAAAGGGACTCGACCCAGCGTGGGTACGTGATGTTGGACAAGCTCAGATGAAGCCATACAATCCATTTATCATAATCCTACTGAGGAGAGAGACAGTAAATCAAAGAGACAACCCGCCTGCAAATAAATTACTGAGGGGAGGGAGAAGGGGAGAGGGATAGAGAGGAAGAGAGAGAGAGAACTGCAGAGGGAGAGATAAGGGAAAGGGAAGGAAATGACAGAGAATTACCCAAAAATGCACACATCACAGGAAAAAAACAAACAAAGGAGACCAAATCAAATGGAAAGATAAGAGAAAAAAGATAGGGCTTTCAATACCTTTTGTTTTCTAAATTGCAAACCTATTTTGGAAAATTTGGAAACAAGTTTTAACTATCAGGAACTCATTTGCTCCTGTCATGAAGAATCAGTTGCTGATATCATACTTTTTATAATTGCACACAGGCCCTGGATACCCAAAATCTACACACACCATCCGCACGGGTCACCATCCATACATCATCATTTACAGTCGGGCAACTCAAAGTCAAGGAGCAACAAGGGCTGAGAGAGTATTTTAATGAACATCCTGCCCCCACCCAAGACAGACCCAGCCACACCAAGGGCCCATTCAGGGCAGGCAGATGATACAGTTGTCTTTCAGGAGAACATTTTCCAGAACAATGTCACTATGCATCCAAACCCCCATCCCTGGTTTCTCGTGGCTGGGTTGCCAGCAAACCTCTCAGAATGCCACAGCCTGCCCCAGGAATCACCATATGTCAGGCTTGGCTTGTAACTCACTTCATCCTCCACAAGATGTGGGAGAGGAACTCAGCCAGCCAGGGATGGGCAGAGGCTCTCTGAGCAACCTGAACCTCCAAAAATCTTTGTGAGACCACCTCAGAGAAGGTCCAGCTAAGTGGTGGAGAAGGCCAGGTTTGAAGGAAAGATCAGTAAGGTTGGGCAGAGCACTCATCTGCTCTTCAGGATCCATGAGGTCACCTCTCAGGAGCACAGGGCAAAGCAGATGAAGGCTGAAGGTCAGGTGCCTGAGGATACTCTGTCCCTTGTCCATGTAGTCAGATGGCTCCAGCATAGGCAGGGCACAGTGGCCTCACATCACTGGACTGTTTGGGTGGAGACCAGCTGGCTTGGACACCCATCTCACCAGCCGAGAGAACAAGGAGGATCCAGAACCCCAACCCATCATACATCCTGGGGAAGCACCGAGTCTTGAGAATAATCCAAGCATTGTTGGGTAATAATGCCAACAACTTCCTGTTTTCCACTACTTTTCCATAGCTCACATCCTGGTCAATATCCAAGTACCCACATGGGCTGCATGTGGTGTGCTCCAGCCAGGTTCCATGGAAGCATGTGAGCTCACTCATAAGGACATTCTGCCAGGAGCTCCCCTCTTGGGAAAAGGGAATTGCATCACACTATCAGACAGCAAGGAACTCCAAAAAGAGATAAAAAATAATAAATACAAGCAGCATGTGAGATTTAGCAGACAAGGGCCATTTGAAGCCTAATGAGTTCCGTGGAAGTGGGCTCCTTATCAGCTGGGATTCCCTTGGAAATGAGAGCCTCTAAATACAGAATTAGTCATCTGAGAAGACAGAGCTGCCATAAACATCAATGGCATCTGCAATTACATGTGCTAGGATGAATTACAAGGATCCACAGTCTTCGTGCCTGGATCAACAGGACCCATGGGATTGCAGGGGATCTCCCAAGCAGCGGGCTCACATATGTCTTACAGGGGCATGTGCTTGACTCCAAAGCCAACTTCCAATGCTGGAGTACAGTGGGTGCACTGAGCTTTGGTGAATTCATGCGCCAGACCTCTCCCCACCTTTTCCCACAGCCCTCCTTCCCCGCTGGATTTATTTTGCCTTACTCCAGGGTAGCACCGCCTGTGAGGAAAACTCTAAAAATCAAAACATTTATCCTGCGTTTCCCTACACGCCTTTATCACATCTTTAGAGATTCAGGATGAGTCACTGTCTTGGACCATGTTCTCCAGAAAAGCTTCACGTTCGCTACAAAAACAGGCATCTGACAGAGCCCTAACTCTGAAATGCCAGCCCTGCTGTCAGAGAGCCCTCGCACCCAGAGCTGCACCTGGCACCGTCCGGCTCCTATTTACTAGATCTTATTTTAAAATGTCACAAGGATTCTACATGAGCCACAAACATGACAGACTGCTCAGAGCAAGCACTGCCAGGGGACTCAAGCTTAGCCCAGGCACAACTGTTCCCAGTGCAGCCGAGGGCTTGGTGTTCCCCCAGTCACCAACATTTTTCACCCCAGCACAGACCAACTGCTGTTGGTGACTTTGATCCTCTATTTTTTAATGCAGCTTCTGACACACACTAAAGCCTTCTGGGAGGTCAGCCAAAAATTTCACGAGTAAGAACTAAAAAATTGCATTTCTGGTCCACCCATGCACAGGGGGATCTCAGGGGGAGAAGAGGGAAAGCAGCAAGGCGAGAGTGGAATCGCACCGGGATGCTCCGGCTGCACTGGAGATGACGAGCGCTCCGCAGCTGCGGGAGTGGAGCCGTCAAGGGGAGGAGGCTGAAATATTGAACCTCAAATGGAGCAAGCTGCAAAAGCGCCGCTCCCACGCTGCCCCCCAGCCCGGAGCCGGCCGTGCCGAGCATCGTCTCTCCAGCTTCTGCACCATATGGAGCCAGCTCGGAGTGCAAACAAGGCAAAGAGCAATAAATCTGTGCCACCACAGCGGCACACGGCTGCCGGCAGCACAGGGAAGCCTCCGTCAGGACACGGATGGGACTGGGGGAGGGCTCTGCCTGCATCCCTGAGAAGGTGGAGAAGTCCATCACCCACTGAAACCCCCCAACATCAAAAAGGGACATGGCAAAGCCAACCAGTCCATTGGAAAGAGCAGAGCACCCCATCAGCAGACCCTGCTGGGTTCTTTGCTCTGGCTAAACATACAAATGCCCTGGAATTCCCAAAATGTGCTGGAAACTCACCCTTTGCCTTTTTTTTTATTTATTTTTCTTCTTCTCCACTTTTAGATTTAAACAAAACAAGCAGTGGCCAGGATCTGTAACCATCCTGCAACCTATCCAAACAGCTTTCCTATCAGTCTGAGCTGCCTTTAGGTATGTACACACACAGCTGGTCTGGTGAGTGTTTGCTGAGATTTCCAAACACCCATTCACACAAGGTGCCAGCTCCAGCAGGCGAGTGGGGCTGGGTTAAATCCTTGCCCAAATTCACCAACAACGATGAGCAACTGTAATTGCCTTGGAAGACACTCTTCATCAAGAGGGGTTCAGGACCCTTTGCTGTAAGCTCTTGGTGCATCATCCAAATGGTGCCAGAAGCAATGGGCAAGCAGCTGCCTGCCCCCAGCTTGTGCCAGCAGAGGCAGCACCAGGGATCCCCCCATGCCAGAAGCCTCTTCTGTGAGAAGGAAGAAACACAAGCACTACTTAAATCAACCTTAAATCACAAAATTTTGCTCAGCACCATTCTTAGGCCATGCTTATCCTGCAAGTTGCAGTGCCCAGCTGAGTTGCTACATAGCCACAGCTCCCACAGGCCCTGGAGGTGAGGAAGGGGAGGAGGAAGAGGAGGATGCTGGCAGGAGGTGCCACTTGGCAGCCAGCCTGCCTGGCACACCCCTGCTTCCAGCCCCAGCGCCTGCGCAAGCTGGGAAAAGGCTCCAGCATGAGGACGGCCATCTGCGTGCCGGGAGCTGCGCCAAAGCGGGTTCAGGGATGGTTTTTTCCCCTCTCCTCCTCAGGACAGTCTCCTTCCCAAATGCTGACTTTACACACAGGTGACACCTCACCAAAGAACATCAGCACAGTTGCAGCAGGTAACCAAAGAGAAGTTTCACAGTCAGCCAGCCCAGTCACTGACCAAAGCCCAGGAAGTGCCTGCGACCTGCTGCAGGTGAGGGATGGTCCCGGCACAACCAGAAGAGCTCCATTTCATGCAACACCAGCTCTGCTCATTTTTAAAGAATTGCTCATTGATGATAAAGTTCCCCTGAAGCTCATCTCCATACCCGCCTCTTCTCCTGATGACGGTGACCCATCCTCCCTGATTGTGGTTTCCTTGCTGAAATAAATCACTTTAAGTGCACATTGTGCTCAGGGTCTCATTACTGTTCATCATCTTCTGCGCAACAGAGCTGTCACATCCTCACAAACTCTGTCACCTGGGCGACACAGGAGCCATTTGGGAGGGCAGGCAGGTGGGAAGAAAGCGCCCAGGGCTTGACAGGGTACCAGCTTCCCATCCCTCTCATCTGCAGCATTTGAATAGTGGGCTCGCACCCCTCATGGCACAAAAGCTCAGGAGAACAAAAGCAAGAAGGAGCAACACATGTCCAAGATGGGATCGGTGCACCAAGGCCCCACGTGGATGGTAGAAGGAGTTGGCACATGCACCTGGATGGCCAAGAGGGCCTTCCTTCAGCAAGTTATGTCCCTGCTAGAAAACCTCCCCCAGAAAAAGTGGAAGAAACTCTCCTCTCCCAGTTTGGAGTAGAAACATGCAAAGAAGGTAAGGAGAAAGACCAGGCATGGGGGCAGCAAGGCGGTCACCAATCCTTCTGCAGGTGGATTCTAGGCAGCACCACACTTATTGGTGATGAACTGCCTCATCAAAAATTGGTGCTTCCAATCCACAAAGTTGCTCCAGATCAATTCAGAACACGGGTCATGCTGGGTCATGCTGCACACAGTAAATTAAAAGCTCTTTGCCAAAACTCCACAAGGACCCACCAGACAACAGCAACACAAAGGCACCATCTGCCTGTCACACCACTTTTGAAAGGCAAACACTCAGAAGGAGAGAAAGGGAGTGTTTAAGGCTGCTGCTAATCTTGGAGTGTCCACAAAATGGGTCTGCTGGGTTTTTCTCAAGGACAGAGTGTAAGTACCACCAGCCCCAGATGGCCAGTGGTGCAGTGAGGGCTGGGATTAACCTGGAATGAAAGGCCAACTCACACAGCCAGGAAGGAGCTGCTCACCCATAGCCATGTGGCCAACTTCTGCATCCCTGTGCAGCAGCACAGCTCCTGGGGAAAGAGGTTGTTTCCCAGCCTGATGTTTGGGACGGTGCAAATGTTTGGGTTCCCACCAAGTACTCAACACCTACAAAAATCCTGGAGCACGGCTGTGGAGAAGACACGCTGCTCTCACACCTTCCTCAAGTTCAACATTCACACTTGTCTAAAACTCTTCATCTCCCTCATCCCATCACACCTTCACAGGAAAACACCTCTCACTGCTCTGGTGACCACAGCAGGAGAAGATCCCCAGAAAAGCAGGATAAAAACCCCACAGATGCAGCAGGAGAAGACCTCCAGACATGTCATCCATCACTGCCAGGAAGGATTCCCCCAGGTGGTCCCTGGAGCTCTGCTCAGCTCTCCCAGCACCCCAACCCACCATCCCAGGCATCCTGCTGCAGCCTGGAGACCCCCATGCCCCCTCCTGGCCCAGGGCACTCGCACACATGTTCACACATGCCGGCACGGAGCGGGAGGGGAAGGCAGGCTGCAGGAATAACACAGGCACACAAACAAAAGAGCACAAGCCATTAATCTGGGTGAACCAGAGGAAATGAAATCATTATGTCTGCAGCTACAACATCCCGAGGAACAAATTTCCTGCCTGGATAATAAATGGATTCTTTTGTTTCACATTGGCCCCAACCACGTGACTCTCTTGGCCTATTCCTCATCCAAAACATCTTGCTGTATAAATACCCAGACGGGTTTGAATTTCAGCTGCTAAAAATATGTTTTAATTATAATAATATATAATAATAATAACAAAAAAAAAATCTGGATCCACAGGCTCCCCTCGCCTCCTAAACAACCTCTGAAGACTTTCCAGCAGGCAGGCAAGCAAACAAAAAGTCCCAAATTGCCAAGAACAGCTGAACAGTACAAATGCAGCCTTTAAAAAATGACTGAGGCACCTGAAAGCAGCTCCAGGTTAATGCTTGCAATAAATAATCCCTGCCAGAAAGAAAAATGATGGGTGCATGAAGATTTGAAGCCGATGGCCCAGAAGTATCTCCCAAGTACCTCCCAGCAGCAGGACGGAACCAAAGCTACATGGCAAATCAATGACAGCTCCAGCTTTGGGGCTGTGCAGCTTTTCTTCTGAGCCAGGTTTTCTTCTGGTGGCTCACTAGGGCTTGGAGTTTATCCATTGCATGGATGGGGGGAATACAAGATCTGGCCTCCTCTGGCTTGGCAAGGTGCTCCCCAGCTGCAGGAGTCTCCAGGGATGCAGACCGTGAAGAGAGCTGCATGAATGACTGGTTCCAACCGTTCCTTTAATCTGCAACTCCATCACATCACTTACTTAAAACCACTTTTGCATCTAATTGCATATTTTGCTTCTGCTTTCAGCTTCTTTTCGCTCGCCTTCCCAGCTTCACCAACACATTGCAAGCACTGCAACAAGTTTCAAAACAAGAAGTGGTTTTGAAGCCAAACATCAAAGCGCCTTGGTTCACAAAGTCTAAATTGTTTGGATGTTAAAGAGAGACCTCCACACAGGGAAACAAGCTCAAAAACTCCCTCCAGCTAGCAGGCAGCCACAGGAAGAAGATCCAATCAAGCCCACCATGCTCAACCACAGCTCTTACTCGGGGTTGGACTTGTTCTTCCATCACCCCAAACACCCCAGCATCCAATGACTTCTCTTCAATTCCACACACACACACAGAGGAAACCTCTGGTGCATCACATCAGCAGAACCTCAATTTCGTTTGCCTTTTAGGATCATCTTTAATTCCAATTATATTTTGGATGCTGGGGAAAGGGTCCAAGAACAGTTGCTGCCTTATTTCTGTTGCTTATCTCCGCTGTTACTTCAAAGAAGGGGAAGGGGGGGGAGGGAAGAAAGGGAAAAAAAAACAAAACCAGTCCTTGGAAACTAAATATTTACACACCCACATAAGCTAATCCCAGCAGATCCAAGGGTGGGAAGCCTATTTAAAAAACATCCCTAATTACTTTCCCATTTTAAAGGGAATAATCTGGCCATTAGCTCAAATGCTTTACTTAAGTAATCACTTATTTTTCAAGAGGAATCATCTGCTGGTGTGTGCACAGACAGGACAGAGGACTGAGAAATCATTTTTATACCCTTTCCTCAGGTACAGCTGCTAACAGCCAAGTGGCATGGAGGGGTTGATGGAACCGAGGGGAGTCAGGAACTCAGTGCATGCCACCCTTGGGAAGCCACCCCTGGAACATGGACACAGCCACCTCATGCCCTGACACCTTGCTGGTCCCTGCATTGCACCATAAGGAAACTGTTTGGAAAAGGGGGGATTCTCAAGGCAACATGGGAAATTAAAATGGGAACAGACACCAAACACCTCAAAAGGCCATCAGTCCCCTCACAGCGATGCTCTGGAATATGCCCCCATCCCTCCCAGCAGCGCCAGGAGCAGGGAAACACAGCAGGGTGATACTGCAAAACACTGATTTATCAAGAGCATCTTTCAATTCCTTTTTGCTGATGTATTAACAAAACATTCTCTTATCAGAAAATAAAGTGGTTTCTGCTGAAAAAAAAATATCATTAATCCAGACATAGGGAGGTATTGAAGGATTCCCAAAGTCCCCCTGTAGCAGCAAAGGAAAGAGCAGCAATTTGCTAATTGGCTGTTCAAGGAAAGGGCTGAACCCTGAGGATGGGCAGAAGTTTGATTATAAGACACGCACGGTGGATCATTTAGAAAGATAAAACCGCGCTCGCTCTGCCGCAGCCAGCTATTAAAAGTGGAGAATGTTATTTCAGGTAATAAAGAGCAGGACCTGAGGACCAGCCTGGGAATTCAAATTTACAACTTGTATCAAATTCATCTGCTGTAAAACTCCACCTAGTTTATAAGTTTCTCACCAACTTCATAAAACATGTTTTATTATTATTGTTTTCTGACTCTCCTGCCTTAATAAAATTCCTCTCCCAGCCTGTGTGGGTGTTGCATTATAAACATTTGCACTTTGATTCATTCAAGACTGCAGAAAGCTTTCAAGGTAACCTATTAGGAATACTTTAAATGGTTCAAAGACATCCTAGTTTCCCCCAAATGCTGCAAAGCCTTAAAGAACAAAATAAAAACGTGCCTTGCTGCAAGCCACCTCCAAAAATCTGCTGGGCTGGTGACTCAGGAGATGGGAGTGGCCACACAGGCCAGCCAGGAGGGGTCCAGAGTGGGAAAACACAGGAGTTATCAGGGCACAGGGTAAGGTGGGCACCTACCCATCACTTCCCAAGCCCTCTCGCCAGGAAGCTGGAGCGACTTCTTAAGAAAATATTCTCTTGGGGATGATGTGAGTGCATCTCACTGGTAGGAGGCTGCCAGACCACTTTTGGGGATGCTGCTGAGTGGTTCCCACTGGTGGGAGGCAGCTGGACTACTTTCAGGGATGCTGCCAAGTGGTTCCCACTGGTGGGAGGTAGCCAGACCACCTTCCCACAAGTTAAGGAGCCAGCCATGCAAAAGCGGGGATTTCCTCGTCCCTGCTCAGCCCTGCAAGCGGAGCCCAGCGCTGGCACACAAAGCAGGGCTGGAGGGAGCGTCCTTCTCAAAGCAGCCCCTTTTCTCCTGCCTCAGCCACAGCCCAGTGAAGTTAGGGAGCAGCTTTCCATGGCTTTGAGCAGGCTCTGGAGGCAGGCTCTGAGCAGCCTCCCTCCCGTGGGCACGCAGCAGTGCCGCCAGCGCAGCAATAACCTACGCACGACATGAGAATAAAAGCAGAGTTTTAGAAGGATACTGAACGCAATCAGCTCATGCCCTTACAGCTCCCATCAGCCAGCAGCCACCTCCTCTCCTCCACTGAGTTGGCTGCAGCATCCAGGGGTCAGGGGGACGCCACCAGCCCATGGACAGAGCTCAGGAGGGCTCGACCTGAGCTGGGTCCAAAATAAAAAGCACTGATGCCTTTAATTTCTGCACAGCTGCTGCTTTTCTCCACTTGACTGAGCAAGAGGGAGGTTACCTGGCACAATGCACATGGCTCAAGGAGCCACACATCCCTCCCCAGGAAACACAGTACAGAACTGATCCTCCTTTATTTCATTACACCAGAAATTACCACTTTACAGTCCATCTCTGGTCACAATAACCTCATTGTATCTGACTTCACAGCGCCTCTGTTGAGAGCTTTATGGGCTTGAACATTTTAGACCCCCACCAGCAATTTCAGCTCAAGGAGCAAAGCACAGGCAGCAAAGGCCAGGAGATTCACCCACTTGTGTGGAGCTCCTGGAGAGCTTCGGCCAAACTCCACAGGCTGGGGAGGAGCTCTGTGCTCCAGGTTCACTTGCAGCCAGGTCATGCCCATAATTTCCAGGACTAAATAAAAACTGCTTTAAAAATAATCATAGCAGAAGAGCAGGGATGGAGTGGCCACGTGGTGAGGGCAAACACACATATGGAGCAGCCTCTCCAGCTCTATGGGCACATCATGGGAGGAAAAGGTCCTGGAATAGTCAAAACCATTACAAGAAGCACTTCTGACTATACAATTGTGACAATTTTGTTACTTCCAAACACATTTGTTTCAAATGAAAAGCAAAGCCAGCATCAAACGGAGCACTCCAAGGGCATCCCACTCATGCTCTCTCCCTACATGCCTATCCTGTTCCTTGGGCATTTGGAAGTAAGAAACTACAGATTTTTGGTGAAAGCACCAAGATCAGCCCCAGACTGCCTCCAGTACATCAGGCTGTCTCCCTCTCAGTTTCCCCCGTCCAGAGGGCAGGGAATGCCCAGTGAGCCCAGCGCAGTCTCCCACAGCTAGCCCCATTCTCCTGCCCTCTGAGGACAGTGTTTCCCTTTTAACTCTTCTGCTGAGTTCCCAGTTTTCCTGGGGAAGATGTAATTCACATCCCTCTGCCTGTTCCGAGGTGATTTAATGTCTTTTGAGCAAAATGCAATTATCCTCATATCAACAGGGCCCTAGTGAGGATGATAATGAGGCAGCTCCAGCCCCGCGGCTACGGAAGTGGCTGAAGGCCTCGAGTAATCAAAGGCCCATCCCTGGCCTCTGACTGCTGGAAAAGAAATGAAAAACCTCCATAAAACTTCAAACACGGCCGTTCCCTGCTCCATCCGTGCACCCAGGGTGTGGTTTTAGCAGCAGGAGACGAGTGACCAACACCAGCTCCATCACAGCCAGCTGCATTTTGGGTGTCATCGGCCAGGTCACCCACAGCACACAGACAGCACGACCTGCTGCTCAAAGCAGGCACAGCAGCCCTTGTTTGCCCAGATTTTGGGGCTCAAGGAGAAGCAGTCCCCCCCCTGAGCTGAAGGTGACTTGCCCAGGACATACAAATAAAGGCGTCCCCCTGCTCCGCCCTGAAAACAGGAAGAAAATAGAGAAAGGGAGGGAAAGATGTGGACATGCAGGTCTTGGGCTTTGCAGGACTGCAGAGGTTTCCTGGGAGACAGAGCCAGGAGCAGGGGGCATCCAGTGGGCTAAGCTGCCCATCCTCTCATAAAAATAATATATAGTCAAGGCAAAGACACCAAAAGCTGACTGTGCTTGGAGCAATCCAAGGAAAATGCTGGCTGGGTTTGAATTATCCAAAGCTTGGCTCCCAATTGCTGCTGGGATTTGATACCAGTGCATTGGAGAGGCAGGAGGAAAGGAGGGCTTTTGAGGAGAGAGCATCATAAAACAATCTTTTGAAGTTGTGATGAATGATGAAACCCCCATCAAGGATGGCAGGAAACAGCCTGGAAGTGAGGATTTCCACAGCCCTTTACCTATTCCCACCCTCCACTTTTACTCACTGCATGACAAATTAAAGCTCCATCAGCTCCAACCACCAGTAACCCTCACTGGATGCCTCCCCAGATAATAAACATTTCCTTCACTAACTAATGAGCACATACCTGAGGCTCTACTGATACCTAATTACTTGGCCTGGATACTTCAAATTTTTAAATAAATAAATAAATAAAATCCTAGAATTCCAGAATGGTTTGTGTTGGGAGAGACCTTAAAGATAATCTCATTCCAACACCCTGCTATAGGCAGGGATAACTTCCCCTAGATCTTAGTAATAAGCTAAATAACCTTAATACTGTTAAAAATCACCAAGATTAACATAATACCATATTTTTTTCTTCCTCCCCCCCCACCCAGAAAGACCTTGAAAGGACTCATCTTGCTTATTAAGTGGAATGACTGAGAAGAGGAAAAAAGCAAATTAACATTCATCAATTAACTAAAACAAATCTTAACCCTCACCTCCTCCAAACGACTGCTTGCCATGACCATCCATTGTGACATAAGTGCACAATATGGAAATGTCGACCATGTGATGCTCTGGGACTCCCTTCCTCCCCAGCCAAGACCATGCCTGGTTTCAGTTGGAAGAAGTGAGGCTGAAGGACACTCATCTTCCTTGTCCAGGGCTCAGCACAAGCCCCTTCCCCTTTGAACTGCTGCCTCTGTGATTTTTCACTGCGGGGCTCCCAGCAGGAACTTATTAAAGCCAGACCAAAGCACGTCTTGCTTTAATAGTAATTAGGTCACCCTGGGTTGTGGGCTTAGCAGGCAAAACTATAATTATTTAGAAACATCAAGTTTAAATGCCAAAGAATCTTAATGGAGCTGAGCTAATTAACCAATTTCAACTAAGTAACTGATTAGCTTAAAAAGAAAAAAAAGATAAATCAATGATCATAGACAACAACATTTTCCTTTAACAGCCTTTCTTGCAGCAATCCTCAATTGCACAAACTGAGCCCAACAACCCCTGCTAACCAAATATTATTGTAATTAAATATTCAACAGAAAGCCTCTTCAATTATTCAAAAGACTGATAACACTTGGTTATAAGTGGGGCGGTGGGAGAGGTTTCCAGAAGCAGGGATTGCGTGCACCATCCAGCTCTGGTCGCTGACGCAAACCCACGGCTCGTGGCATCAGCACAGGGCACCTCTCCCGTGCCTGGAACCAACCTGGGGCAGACGGATGCTCTCCAGCCCCGACGTGAGAAAACAGACCAGATGGTGCACAGGCTTTCTGGATTCCTGTTATTAGACCAGAAATTTAGGGGACTAATGGCCAGTTTCCAGGTTTCACACCGTTTTCCAGTGGTAGCGTTATTCCCCTGACAGAGGGCTGGGATGAAAAGCAGGCCCTGGTGTATCATTATAATTCACTAAGCAGCATTACCATAGGAAATTACAAATTAGCTTTTCAGCAAAGGATACGGACATATTTAGATTAGCCATAGAGAAACTACAGAACCTTCCAGCCCATTCATCAAAGCTCTTGTAGCTCCAACTTTCAGGGAAATGAAACAATAATAAATATTGAGCAGGGAAAGTTAATCTCCCCTGAATGCACTTCAATAATTCAAAAGTTGTGAGAAATAAATAAATAGAGCACAGATCCTTTAGTGCCTACAAAACACGTGTCCTGTTTTTCTCACTATTTCTCATGATGTGACTTGGTGGGAAAATGGATGGTGACCAAAATAAAAGAGCTCCAAAAACTCAGCTGTGGCTGTGAGCAACATTTACAGGGAAGGAGGGAGCCCATCCACACTTGCCACTTATCTGGGAAGCCATGGAGCTGATTTGGGCAAGGGTTTGCTCCCACTGTCCCTAAGGAAAGACAGGGCTGTGTCTGCAACCACCCTGTGTCCATTCCCAGTCAGCCTCTCAAGCTGTTCATTTTTGGAATGTCTGTGTTTACCCCTAAAAGCTGAACAATGCAATAACCAGCTCAGGGTCCAGGGGCCACCCAAGGCCCCAGCTCTTTCCTGAGACTACTCTGCCATCACTCCATCCTCTTCCACACCCTTCTGCTCCCACACCAACCTGGGACCCCTGTAAGCAACATTCACTCCAACCTTCTACCATTACAGCTGAGGAGATGCCTTCCCAAATTGCCACCCAGCCAACATCCAGCCTTAATATTTGCCTTGCCCCAGTACTGATGTGTGCATCGACCCTTGAGAGCCCTCTTTGCAGCAGAACAAGGTCAAATTGCAATGCACTTTCAAATCTTAAGGAATATTTGGGGAAAGCATTCCCTCCCACAACCCCAAGTATTTACCCAGCCTTGCTGCGCTCTTAAATGGCTCCTCACACCAACACTGTTTGTTTAGAGGGAACAAAGCACCACGGTGCCCTTTGGGCAGCATCACACAGTTTTGGGGTTCCTGCAGGAAGCCCTTTCCATGTGTGCTGAGCTCAGGGTACCCCCAGCTGGGAGAGGTAAAAAAGCCCCCTGGAGCTGGTTGGACTCACACACACCACAGGAGCCTCCTCAGCCTTACTCTGAGCATCACTTCCATCAGCCTCATCCCACAGCACTCCCACTGCACCAGGACCAGGGTCTCTGAGACTTTACTGACCTGATTAGCATCGAGTTACCCATTGCCCAAGATACCGTTTCCCCCTTTTCATCAAATCTGAGCAATTATTTTCCTTACAGAACCCATCTCTGCAAACATCTATTACTCAGCACCATAGCCTGGATCCAGATCCAGACAAACATATTTGACCTCTTTCATCATCCAACATCCGTATTTTCCTCTGATTTCTAAGACCATTGAAAGGTTTTATTCCCTCCTGTTGTGTCAGGGGCTGCACCCAAGATGGGTGAGAGGACACCTAGCAAACTCTCTGGCAGCTCACGCCACAGCAGTCAGGGCTGCTTAACATACGGGAGAACATGCAGCACTCCAATATCCAAAAGAACAGGAAAACACAGACCTCACCTTCTCCATGAGCAGAGATACCAGGAATTAGTAAAAAAAAAAAAAAAAAGAAAAAAAAGGAAAAAGCAACATAAGCATCTGCAATGTCAAGCCCCTTTTCCATGACTTGACAAAACACTTTCCCTTCAGGCTGACAAAATCTGGGCTCACTCATCATTCCAAGAATAAGGGTTTTTCCCTTAGGGCTTTCTTTTTTCCCTCAGTTAGTCTGAGCAAAGAAAGCAATAAGTGTAAATGGACAGTTGAATAGTAGCACTTGCAAATTCCCACGAAGGTTACCATTTGCACTTTTAAATTCTCTTCTGAAGACTTATTTCTAGCTTCTCCTTGAGAAGGGCTCAGCTCTGGGTGGAGCAGCTGGGCCAGAGGTGGGAGCCCACGGGGTGCTGGTGCTCGGGGAAGCTCCCAGCCTGCTCAGCACAGGCACTGCTCCGGCGCAGGAAGCCCAAAGGATGCAACAGATGTGTGCATCCCGAGCCAACAGGGAGGAGAGCGGGGCAGGCACGGAGCACGAGCCAGGGACTCACTCTCCAGTCAAACCCCATCCCTACTCTTCTCCCAGGCAGCAGTTCTGAAGCCAGTGGATAAGCAGGGGAAGAAAACTAAGCCGGGTCCACCAGCCCCAAGCAGAGCTTTCTACCTCCCTCCTGTGCTCTGCTTATCGTGATGCTGCAAGCACAGAGAGAAAAACCTGGGTTTTAAAAGAGCAGGAACAAGGCAGGGAGATGCTGGAGAGGCGAGTATGTTAGGTAAGTGAAACAGAGTACGAAATGGTCATCAGCCCCATCTGACCTACCAACAGCTCCAACCCGAGTTAAAACATGTAATGTCAGTCCATTACCACCCTCTCTATATGCTAAATGGATTATATTTGGTTCAGCTAACACGAGAGAGAGCACGCGAGCGGCTCCTGAGTGATTGCAGGGTGTGGGAGAGACAGAGTATTTGGTGCTGTCATCTTCTCGCATCCTTCTTCCTCTTTGCAAGCCACAAAAAAAATTTATAAATTACTACAAACGTCCAGGTGTCCAGCAGAAAAGGGTCAGCTAAGCCACAGGATTTAGTAAAAAGTCAAGGAACCATAAAAAAAGTCAGAAAAGTGACTCTATTACATCCAGGTTCGTGTGCCACAGGCAATGAGTTAGCAAGGTTTTATGGAGAATAACGAGAGTGGTTTGGAGGCAGCCTGTGCCCTGACTCCAGCTGTATCCTCTTCCCACTCCAGCCAGGTCCAGACCCCCAGACGCCTCCCCCACCATCACAGGAAAAAGACTTTTTGTCTCGTTGGCTGATTTGGGATGCAGGAAGCCATCCCTGGCTCAGCTGCCTCTGCAGCCCAGGGCAGAGCAGGGCACCAGCCGTGGCTTTGCTGTGCTTTCAGAGAGTGCTGCCGGCTAATCCAGCCTCGCCAATGCTCCAGGGGGAAAGCCAGACCCCAGGGCAGGTCCCAGGAGATGCTCCAGATCCGTTAGAGAAAACCATGTTTCAATCTACCAAATTCAACCTCTGTATCAAGAGATCCAGTAAGATTTAAATAAACCCCATTAAAAAGCATTTTCTTTACATGACCACATCTTTAGACTCTCGCCTTAACTCCAAATCAGATTTGATTGCTCTACCTTCAGAAATTCCCCATCCAACATTTTCCCTGAAATCTGAGACCTCTCCTAGGATACTACTTTACTATCCAAGCAACTTCCTCAGCAGAGTAGAAATATCACCACTCCTCGACAGGTTCGGTCCTGGGCTGAGCCAGCGCTCCCGGGGAGAGGCCGGGCAAGCTGGGGAACACCCTGAGTGACACCCAGGAGTGGCCTCAGACCAGGAGGGAGCCGAAATCTCCGATCCAGCCGCAATTCCAGCAGCGCCTCAAGCCGCTGCCGCTGCGAGCGAAGCGCAGCTAACAGGTCTCGCCTCTTCACCTGCGGCTTGGCCACCGAGCATCGCGCTCCGGCACGGCACCAGCATCCCACCTCCAGGTATTCCCGCAGAGATGGCATCAGGCAGCCCCAGAAATACGGAAAGCAAACACGTGTGCCAGCCAAAAGCCAGCAGGAAGGGGGATGCTGCATCCAGCGGGCCTCCCCGCCACGATCCCGCAGCCGTGCTTGCGAGCAGAGAGGAACTGCGGCCAAGCCCCACCGGAGCAGCATTCAGCTCCTCAACCAGCTCCGAGCTGAGCCGGGGTCTCCTGCCATCAGCTTCCAGTTCAGCCACAGCCATGCCCACATTAAAACCCCCCGAGGAGGGCCGGCCCCACGCCGGCCGGCAGTGGTTTGAGAGCCTGAGCATCATCTCCCCACCGCGCCTCTCGCTGCTCACATCCGAGGGGCTGCACCACGTCCCCTGCTCGCAGCCACCGCTCCGGCGCTGGGCAGCCCTGCCACGAGCTGCTGCTGCACCAGCAAAAAAGGCGGCCGTGGCAAAATAAAGAGACAAAATAATCGAAGCAATACTTCAAGAGCCGTGCCGGGCACGGAGCAGCGACACAGCACCAAGGCTGGGGCGGGCTGGCTGTCCCACCAGGCCACCGCCCGGAGCCTGGGTCTTGGCTGCAGGCACCTTCCTGCTGCCCAGCAAATCCCACGACCAAGAGGGAGATGGGGAAAAGATCCCAGCCCACTGGCACGCACCGTGCTGAGAGGACGAGCACGCACCTGCCCCGTGGCTCCATGGCCGGGCAAAGCGTCCCCCGGCTCAGTTCACCCCCAGAAACAGAGACCACCTGCCCACGGCTCCTGGCGCATCCATCCTCCGCCGGGGCTGCGGGGAGGAGGGTTGGCAGAGGCGGCTCCGCGCACCGCCACGGCCCAGCGAGGCAGCTCCACCGCGGCCCGGGAGCAGAGCAGACCCAGACGGGCTCCGGAGACGGCCCCACCGCGGCCCCGGGGACCAGAAGGGACCTCGGAGGTGACCCCACCGCGGCACCCGGCAAAGCTCCGCAGGAAAGGGGAGGCGAGCCCCACGCGGATGCGGACGGGTTTCTTCCTCCATCCCCGGCCCCCCTCCCGAGGGCACGGGCTGCCAGCACCACCCGCGGGCCGGGTAACCCGGGCTGTCACCAGAGGCCGGGGCCACGGGGCCAGGATCTAGCCCAGTGCCGGTGCCTTCCAGCGGGGGAGTCGCTCCCTGCCTGCTCCCCAGCTGCAGACGCCACGGACGGCGCACAGACCCTCGGCTCAGCATCCCACCCGCTCCCGGTAGTCCCGGTCGCCGCTCACCTTCCACGGCAGCCGCGGCGGCGGCCAGGCAGAGCAGCACCACCAAATCCGCAGCCATCGCCTCCTCGGGCCCCGCAGGCGTCAGCCCCTACCGGCGGGCGGCCGTGAGCGGGCATGGGGGGTGCGTCCGCGGGCCGGGTGGCTCCGGGGCAGGGCGGGCCGGGCCGCGGACGGGACGGGCCGGTGGCGGTGGCGGTGCCGGTGCCGGTGGCGGTGGCGGTGCCGGTGCCGCTGCCCGCCCGCCCGGGTCACATCGCCGCCGCGAGTGGCGCGCGCGGCCACGCCGCCGCCGGCCCCCGCCGCCGCCCGGCCCCGCCCCCAACGCCGCCCCGCCAATCCCCGCGCCCGCCCGGCCACGCCCCCGCCGCCGCCCCGCCAATCCCCGCGCCGCGCCCCGCCTCGGCCACGCCCCCACCAGCAGCGAGCGCCCGTGCGAAGGGGGACGGCGCCCCCTGGCGGCCAAAGGACGCCCTCCCCCCCACAGTGTCTCCCCTCAGCGGGACCCGCGACGGGGCGGACCCGGCCCGCAGCGCCGGGACACGGGCTGGGACACGAGCAGGGACACGGGCCGGGACACGGGCAGGGACACGGGCCGGGACACAGGCAGGAACACAGGCAGGGACACGGCGGCGGGGACGTGCCGGCGGGATCACAGCGCCGCAATCCCGCTCCCCTCTCTCACCCACAAAAGGAATCTGGAGCGAAACGCCGCCCCACAGACGTGGCCCCGCTGCCCAGCCGCCCCCAGCGGGGCCGCTCCTCTCAGGCTCAGACCTGCGGCCGCAGCGGTCGGGCACAACGCGGGTCCCCTCAGCCTCCTGCCTTCTCCACCGCCCTCACCCCTCGCTGGGCACCGCTGCGGGCGCCGCGGCCACACGGGCAGCCGGGAGCGGCGGCGTGGCTCGGGGGCACCGCGATGCTCAGCAGCAGCAGCAGCCCCGTCACTGCCAGCCCGGCACCGTGCCCTGGTACCCGGCCAGGAGCGATCTCCATCCACAGCCTGCAAAGGGAACCACCGAGAAGGTCGCACCGCCCCGGTCAGCCTTGGCAGGGCTCAGCAGCTGCCCACCGACAGCCGGGCTGACCGCGGCGCTCCTCGGCGGGGATCCGTGCGTCCCAACCGGGGAAAGCAGCGCGGGCACGCCGGGCTGCACGGGCTCGTTCCGGGCACGGCCGCACGCCTGCCGCCACGGAAGGACCAGAAACCCTGCAGAGACACCGAACGCTGGAAGATCGTCAGCTTTTCAGGGAAAGAGCAGGCAAAAAACAGTCAGAGGTGCCACGGGAGCAAGAGTTTTCCTTTTGCGGTTGTGCAAAATATATTTGCAAGCAGCTCCTATTCAGCTGAGCAAATAACAGAAAAAATTGCCAAGAAGCTTCTGGCTAAGTTTTAAGGAAATTTGCTTTCATCTTGACAACCCTTCTTCATTTCCTTCCCATGAATATCTCAGCAATCCAGTTTACTCACTCAGAGGATCACAGAAAGAAAACTGTGAAGTAAATGTCAGTATTATTTGCATCTTTATCCAGTCTGCCATAAAAGCAACACCATGTTATTTATCTGATCTAGCACAACTCAGTAACAGCTCAAGTATAGAATATTCATGATGTGCAAAGCAAAAAAAATGTTAATCGTTTGAGAATACAAGAGGCAAAGAGCTGAGCCTGTGAGTTACCCAGAGAAGTAACTCCCTCATTTTGGGGAGGGGGGGTTTCCTCCCAAATAATAGTTAACAACTGAAAACCTTGCATTCAGAAACTATCATTTGACCAAAAAAAAGCTTGACAATTTCTGTAGGGTAAAAAAAAGAATAATACATCAATATTCTTCTGATTTCTTTTCAGCTGGCCAAAGAGTTGGCTGCGCTGGGTGAAAGCCAGCTGTGTTTGTTCAAAATGTTTTCTGTTCTGTCAGCCTCGCTCCGAGTCTCCCAACAGCAAGGCTTTGCTTCTCCTGGAGGACACATCTCCGAAAAAGCTGTGTACCATCTGGGGGTGGGAGTGGGAAGGTGGCAGCATCCTGTCACAGGGCCACTCTTCCTTGCACACCAGTGGATTGTCACCACCTGCCCCAGAGACAATGCCCACCAGCATCCCCTTGGAGGGCACATCAAGGGCATTAAAGCCTGATGGGGTTTGGGGCACATTTTGCTCTATTTTCCTCTGTGGGCCAGCCATGTGTGGGAGGCAAACACCCCATAGAAGGCAAAACCACCCTCTGGGCTACCAGCAACCTCCAGTTCTGCTCATCAGGCCCCTGTGAGGGAAGGACATGGGGCACAGACCTGCTCAGAGCACGAGCAGCCCCACAGAGGGAGGGCTTTGGGTGGTGCTGTGCCCAGGGTGCATGGCCGGTCCCTCCGTGCTCACAGCCCGCAGCACATTGCGATGGCAGCAGTCGGCTGCCAGAATTAGCTCTGTCTTAATTAACAGCTTTGCCTTTGTTCTCAGATGCTGCTTCAGGATATGCCAAAGTCTTTGTGGAGGATGAAGATCTGGGATCCCAGTGAAAGGAAGCATCAAGACTTGTCATATGGCACGGCACAGATCTCCTCTCAAAAAACCCTCAGAGCCACCTTCGAGAGCAGAGGGGTCACAGCCTGCACCAGTCCCCACCACGCTGGCTGTGACAGGACCAGCTGAAGCACAAACATGAATCCCACCAGGCCATCCTTGTGCATCTGGTGGCAGCAGCAAGCCCGTACTCTGGGAGCCTGACATCTCCTGTGACAGTAGGTGGGGGGTGACCAAGGCTCCTGCCCTGCACCAGAGCTACCACCCAGCTCAGACTGGGAGCTCACTGGGATGGTGCCCTTGGTGGCAGGAGAATCCTGTGAGCCACTCACTAACACAGGAGCGGCTCAGAGCAGGATAAAGGTCAAAGAAACCTCCCCTGCATCAGCCTCACAGAGCAGCAGAGCTGGCAGAGGATGCTGAGCCTCCCCAGCCAGGACAAGCACAGAGCTAAAGCAGCCGTGACACTCCCGGTTTATTTTCCAAGCCGAGGCCAGGCCTGCAGGGAGGGCAGGAAGCTTTTCACACAGCGCAGGAGCACTGCTCCTGCATCCCTAATCCTGCCAAGGCAGCACAGGCTGCTCCCAGCAGCTTGCCTGTGCATTAATTGTAGAGGAAAAGCCTGCACCTACAGCATCCTCCCAAAAGCCAAAGCCTGAGGAGCTGGTAAATCCTCTCCCTGATAAGAGAGGCAGGTCCCTTCAATATTCCAGCATTCCAGATTGTCTGTTGTGCACCACATAACAAGAGCCAGGTAAGACAGGCAACAAGGGCAATGCTGGCAAGCAGCATCCAGCCCCTGCAGCACCTCCTGCGCAGTCGAACCCCTTCCTGCAAGTCCAAATAAATGTAATATGATGTAATAACATTAATTAGCAGCATTAAATGTTCAGTGTATTCAAGGCACAACTCAGCCACTTGGCACAGTGCAACCCAAACTGCTTACTGTTCTCCCAGGGGAAATAACCTCAGGGAGACTTCTGGGCTTAAATACCATCGGGAAGCTGAAGGGAAAGAGGGAGGGAGAGAAGTTATTGTCCTCTCCAGGCATTCACAGAAAATTCAGATGTCTTATTAGAGCAGAAGAAGCTGTAGGAAGGACAACTCCTTTGTCATGTGAACAATTTGAGGACTAAATTGAAGTGAGACGTGAAGAAAAAGTAGGTGAGATGAAGGTTAATTTGGAAACCAGAGTGAGAACAGAGGGAGTGGGGTATGGAAGAGTCTATTAATTCCCTGGGCAAGAGATGCAGCCTGAGCCGGGCCATGGAGTAACTCCTCGCACAGTATGGAAAGATAAATTGCAGGTTCTGCTGGTGGAATATTCTGTTTATTATGTTCCAAAATAGGAGACAGTCAAGTGCCAAGTGCCTCGAGCCTCTCGGTGCCTGAGAACATATTAGTCACTGATGGGATCAGTGTTCAGGCAGCTCAGTGTGACACCAAGCACCATGTAAGGGGATGGTCATGCCACACCCTCCCCTCCACCCTGACACAGAGATGGGGAAGGAGGCAGGGAAGGCACCTGCTCCTCTAGCAAAGGACAGCAAAGACAGATAAAGATCAACAAGTTCCTTTAGGAGAGGAAGAATTCACTTTAATTCATAGATGCTGCAATTTCTGCTACCTGGCTTTTCCTCTTAACTGTTTTTTTCAGGGCAGTTGCAAGTCCCAGCAGACCTGCCAGCTGTGGGACAACACAAGCACAGAACAGCCGTGCCACTTACTCCTCGTTTTCCCTTTCTTCCCAGGATCTCCAGGTGGAAGGATCTCTTTGTTCCCTTTGAAGGCAGAGGATTAACAAAGGCAAATGCAACAGAAAAACAAAAACTCCTTTGTCTGAGGATGGATGATATCTTTTTATCTGTTTCTAATCTAGCTTCAACTTCCATTTCTTTAGGAGAGAAAAAAATCCAAAGATTAAATTTTATGCCAAGGCAAGCTATAATAAGTGACAGAAACACTCAATCTCTGAGTCCCTGCTAGCTCTGTGAAGTCAGAACATTCACAAGGAAGAAAGCAAAATATAGACAGACAAACACTTTCAATGGAGATTTAAAATAAAAACTCTCCTCATGTTCCAAATGCAAAAGCTACAGAAAAATATGTCGCTTCTCCAAGGAAATTTCATTATCTTGAAGCAAAATGCAATTTATCTTTGGAAGCTTAAAAAAAATAGCAGGGAGGGGAACCTGCCACAAGAGTTTCACTTTTTCTCAGCATTTGGTTTGTTCCAGTCTGAGCTGTGTTCCCATATCTGGAAGCACACAAAGGATGGGAAGTTTTTAAGGTTCAAGACCATCCAAAGAAGGAGGGAGGAGGAAGAATGGTCCAGCCCACTCCATATCTGCTGCTTCAGGGTCCCATTCAGATATTTTCCTACTGAAATCACACATCAGAGTGCGAAAAGCTGGCTTGGATCAGGTGCAAGATTCCTCATGCACAGGAAACTTGCCATTTTTTCCTGCTTTATCGTGATTAATTTCCAATTGTCACCTTGATCAATGGTCCCATGAACACTATCATAAAGATAATACGATTTTTCCCCCCAATCCTATCGCTCACCAGGTAATTACAGGGATGATTGCACTCAAGGGCAAGAGCATGTATCCTGCACCCTTATACAGAGCACACAAGTGCCAGGTACTGCTGGCATCACCAGGGTACTAACAGCAGTTTTTCCGAGGTAAAAGGAACAAAACCAGGAATATTCAAGGCCCTAAACCTGCTAGTCACACATACAAGCTAGTGAATGTCTCTGCAGGCATTGCAGCCTCCCTACTGCATTGATCATCAGTCTCACAGACACAGGAGGCAATGGCCAGAAGGACCTGCTGCACTCCCCTGGCCTCCCTGCACACACCAAACCTCACACAGCGAGTTCTGCCGTGATCATTTCACTGCTTGCAAGAGAAACCTGCCTCCCAACCAGGTCTTTACCAAGCTACTGCTTCAGTAACCCAGGGACACACGTGAACTGCCCCAGCAGTGCCCCTGGGCCCCTCTGAACAGGGATCACAGGTACCACAGGGCAGCTGGCAATATCCAGCCAGCCCTTCCCACAGTCACTCCCAAGGGATCAGCTGCCAAGATGCCACATCCTGCCTCCTGTCATGCACAACCTCCTGCTCAGGCAGGGGCTCACAGTCATATGAAGAGCAGCTGAGGGAGCTGGGGGGGCTTAGCCTGGAGAAAAGGAGGCTCAGAGGGGACCTTCTCACTCTCTACAACTCAGCAGGGTGGAGCCAGGCTCTGGTCCCAGGGAACAAGGGACAGGATAAGAGGAAACAGCCTCAAGCTGTGCCAGAGGAGGCTCAGGCTGGACATCAGAGGAATTTCTTCACTGTAAGGATGGGCAGGCATTAGAAAGTGCTGTGCAGGGAGGTTTGGAGTCCCCATCCCTGGAGGTGTCTAAGAAAGTCCTGGACATAGCACTCAGAGCTCTGGGCTGGGTGACAAGCTGGAGATCCATCACGGCTTGAACTCAATGATCCTGGAGGTGTTTTCCAACCTCAGTGATTCTGTGATAACCCTGCCAGTGACCTACACATTCCTAGCTCTGTTCCATGAATCTCCATCCAGGGAGGGGAGGAAGACTGTTTTCTTACAGGAAGGAGGACAGATAACTTCCAGGGATAGGATAAGTGCCCCTGCCTCAGCTCCCAGCCTCTGCACACAGCTCAGGATGTCCAGGCACTCCGCAGAGCCACACACAAGTGCAATTCTTAAAGCAGCCTGCTGGAAGAGGGATAAAGGGAGTCCTCGCCAGGCTTGATTGGCAGGAGATATCAAGAACCCTTCAAGAGGGATTTGAGGGAGTTTTGCATTTCAAACAGGGCAGGCAGGCAGAGGTTTACCCAGAGTGAAGAGGGAAGCAGCGAGGCTGCTGTTTCATCGGTTAACATCCGGCAGCTGCAAAGCTCAGAGATAATTCTGCCTTCGTCCTCCAGAGAGTTCGGATCTGGGAGGGATGCCAGAGATGTGGCAACTGGGAGGGGATGAAATTCCTTCACAGAATCCAAAACAGACAGTGAAACATCACAATATTCTTCCTCCCTTTAAGTAAGCGACTCTTTGATGCAAACTGAGCCTGTGGAAATGTTATTTCTTTTTGTCTAAGTGGAAGCAGGAGGAGAATACAGGTGGGGGAAAAAGAAATACAGCAACAGCTTTTTTTTTAACCAAAATCAGACCTTTTTGATCAAAGCCTGCAAAGACTTTTGATCAGGATCTGCAAAAAAAGCTTTTAATTGTTACCTGTATTTCTATTTTTATAAAGCTAATAAAGACATCAAATTATTTCCATTTAGAAATACCAATTTACAGAAAACCAACAGGAAAATCTGAATAAAAAAAAAAGAAGAAGAAGGTTAAAGAGATCTTTCAGCCAAAACTTGAAACTTATTCAGAGGTAATTCTGAAATTTAACTGTCATGAGTTATAACAGTTTGTGTAAGACCATCATTTGTGACCAGATTTTTTCATTGTGGTCATAAGGACAATCCCCACCTGAGCAGCATCCTGTGCTCTCCATCTCTCTGCCAACTTTGCACTTGGGATGGCTGCAGCCAGCTGTGGACAGTGACAGTCCTCACCAGGAATGGGTAGTGCAGCAGCAAGGCAGCTCTCCAATTACAGAGGAAATTGTCCTAATGAAGCCTGAACACATATGCCTCTCTGCAGGCATTTCTCCGTGTACGCCACAGCTCATCCCAGCTCCAGGGCAAGGACAGAGGAAGCAGCTCCTCAGCAGGGCCATCTCGCAGAGCGGCATTTGAGGTGAGTCTGCAACTCCACACCCGAGCACAGGTTACTGGGATGGTCTGTCCCCACTCCTACAGTCTGAGCACACCCCGAGATCCCCAAGCCTGAGCAACAGCGGCCAGATTTGGCCATGGATCTGCATGGACCACTCAGACTGGGGAACAGCTCCTGGCTGGTACAAATTCGGGGAGCACCCGAGCGAGGAGAGCTGCTCAAGGCTTCACCCAAACCATCCATCTCCTTTCCTCACTCATCAACCGGGGCTGGGGACAGACACCCCCTTTTGCTGCTGCCCGGGCTGGGGACCAGCACCCCGAGTCCCCACTGGCCACGCAGGTGGCTGCGGTTTACCCCCACCAACCTCTGGAGGTCAGCAGCCGGCAGCACTGGGGCTCCTCACTGGCAGCTGCCGCTGGAAAGAAATAAAGCCCGAGCCAGGAAAGCAATGGAACTCGGGGAAAGACCCGGTGGCTTGGACACAAGATGCTCTCTACACATCATAGGTGACCCAAACATTTGCAGGGACTGGCACACATCCTCCCTGCAGTGCTCTCCTTCCCTGCAGGCATGCAGGAGTGCAGAACCTTCCTCGTTAATAGGAAATGATTAATTTCCAAAGCTTGCTTTGCCCATTTAATATCTTCAGGTCTCGTGCCAATTTGTCCACAAGTGAGCCCCGTTCTGGGAAAAGGAATGAATCCCCATTTCACTTTGCCAGCCTCCAATGTCATTTGCTCATTTCATGTCTGAAGGACGCTACAGCAAACCCTTTACAGCTAAATCATTACTGATTTTACAGAGGTTACAAGTTGCTGGTAATGTGAAAAAAAACCTCTTGGTAAATTTATTACACAGAATCTGACATTGTCCTGCATAAATCTTCACGTTCCTGGTGAATAACAGAGGTTTCTAGACAATGTGAGACACCAACAAGAACTAAGGCAAGTGAACTGGAGGGATGGAAGGAAGCATATCCAGACTCCCTTGTGCAGAGCAGGAAAGGGAGAAGTTACCTTCACCTGGTCCAAAAAGATAAAAACCAAAAGAGGAAAGCAGCAGAAATCCTCCTGCTTTCCCCAGCCAGGCAGGGAAAGGCAGCAGATCTGTCAGGACAAGGTAGAGATCTCTTCCCAGGGACATGCTTCCTTGAGCATCACCAGGATATCATGGGCCAGCATCCCTCAGAGCCACTGCTCTGCTGTGTGCCAGAAGCTAAATATTGACCAAAAAGGTGGATTTTCCTCACAAATGAGGCTGCAGCAAGCTGTCTTCGGGCTGGGTTACAGCTCACTCTTGGTTAGCTAGAAAAAAGAATTCCTGCCCATTGGAAAAAAAGTTGCCATTACTGTTTCCATCCTGCTCTCTAGGAAAGCTAAAGTCTGACTTTCGGTGGGGATCATTAATCTCATTATTTTTAGATGACATTTCTAGGTGCATTCTCAGAGCTCCAGGCTAACAGCACAAGCACAGACAAGTGGATGGGTCCATTGTCTGCACTAATACCAGATCACTCCCCCAAATGGATGGAAACAGAGGGCAGGTAACAAGTCTGGAATTGTGGTGGGCAAAGGGGATAAATTTTCATCTGGCAGAGGACATCTCCCATCAAAGGTAGGCTATGACATCCCAAGAGCTCACTGATGGCTCAGACACTTCACTCAGGCTCAGGGCAGTGGAGCAGATGGCCAACTCCAGCCACTACTCTGGTGGAAGGAACAAAAGGCCCCTACTTTTCCAGAGGGGACGATAAGCATCACTTCAGCTACTCAACCTCCTGCAGCACACCTGGGCCCCTCTTTATCCTGCAGCCACATGGCAACTGAGACTCATTTCTTCCTAGCAGGGCTCCTGTGCAGCTGGAGAGCCCTGCTGGGAGCACCCACAGGCAGTGGGCACCACCTCTCCCTATTATTCCATGTCCAGCTCTTCCTCACCAGGTGACAGCTCTCAGACACCAGGTGAAAGCTCTCCTGCTGCATCAGGAGGAGCTCCTGGTCTTTCCGAGCTGAGGAAGATCCTTCAAAGTCAGGAGGAGGGGAGGCTGTGGTTGCACTATCCCTGGAAGTGTTGAAGGCCAAGTTGGACAGGGCTTGGAGCAACCTGATCTAGTGGAAGGTGTCCCTGCCTATGGCAAGGAGGTCTGAGATGATTTTCAAGGTCCTTCCCAATACAAACCATCCTGTGAGTCTGACTGGGTTGGGTTGATGGATCATGACATGCTCCCAACTCAACTGCTCCACACTGTGGCTGTGGCCAAGCAGCCACAGGGCTGCCACCAGCACCTTCACTGTCCCCATCCATCAGCATCTCCTTCAAACCAGCAGCTCTCCCACAGCATGGCTCCCACTTTCCCTCCAGGAGTTTCAAGCACATCCTGGTGACATCATGCTACACCCCCTTCCCTTCCCTGCCCTTTCATTTCTTTCATCCAAGTTTCTTTTCATCTCCCACCTCCTTGCTCTGGGGTGTTTTGTTCACCTCTTGCTGCCTGCAGGGTTGAGCCACTGTGCTGGGAAGGGCTCTGCATCCAGTGTGGAGGTAGGAGCCTCCCAGGGGGAGCAAACGCGGCGTCAAAACCTCCCCTGAGCCCCACAAGCTCCCTAAAACACCCCCAGAGTTTCAACAGAGCTCCGTGGGATGAGGTGCGTGTATTTGTCTATCAGAAAAGCACATCCCCAGAAAATGGAGAATTAGAACGAAGTGTGTTTAACACGGGCTCAAAAGACAGTGTTTAATCTGTGGGAGTGTCCACACCCCCAGGCGTGCTTGGGTCATGCCAGCACAGACAGCAGTGATCCTGAATGCTAAAGGAAGAAACAGGGAAGAAGATCCCCGGGCTGAATGGGCAGACACAGCTGGAGGCACAAAGGTTATCTCCAGATTGCAGGTGTGATGCTCCCACCGGCAGGGTGTGGAGACAGTACCACACACCAGAGCAAGGCCTGGGAGAGGGAGAAGAGATAAACCTGAGCAAAGTAACACTTCCCAGCCTCTTTGGCAACAACAAAATCAAGCCTTCATTTCAGATTAGCTGATTTTCATGTGAGTTTGGTTTTATCAAAGGTCAGTACAACCATGCAGGTTTGTATGTATATGTTTGAAACAGAATACCCGTTTTGAGGTTATTCAGTATTACATTTAGTTCATTCTCCTCATTTCTCTCAAAATAACTTGAAAAAATCTTGCATAGTGTGGCCAAGTCCCTTCAGAGGGATAAAACACAGGGTTTTCTTTGGTTTTGCTGCTCCAGGCCATGTGGCTGGCAGCCGGAGGCTGCAGCACACAGGCCAGACTGAACTGGAGGTGCTGGGACAAAAATACACTTTTCCCCCATTTGCATTGAATGTTGTCATTTTGCCAGAATTCAAGCCCCCACAGCTGGTTGCAAATCATCCATCAAAGAAAGAAAAAATCTTTTGTTTCCCCTCAGCACCACTGAGCCAGAACAACACATGCCAGAGCCTGGGAATGGGGATAATATTTTGAGGCCAGGCAACGCCTTGATGCTGACACACTCCACCCCTACCTGTACCTGCAATTTTACAAACTTCATAAATGTACATCTTAAATAATCTATTTACCTTTTTTCTAAAAAAATAACCAAAAGTTGAGAGGCACAGCACAACAGACAACCTTAGCTGTGAGCCGCTGATTTTTCTATGATATATTACATCCAAATCCGCCGGTGCGAAAAGCAAAACGTACCAATTTGTGTAATTGGTGAGGGCCTGAGAGCATGCACACACTGCTGATCTGCCCTAAATGTATATTTACTGTGCAGGTTGTTTGCATTTCGGATGATCTGTGACACCAGAAGTTAATCAGCTCCTCCAGTGCATGCAATCAGCTCCGTGGCATTCTCCTCTCTGCTGTGGGGGAAGCCGCTTAGACCGTGATTTTAGAGCTGCCAAACACTGTTAAGCTGTTCAGTGGAGCAGGGGGAGGATGCTGCCAGGACCAGGCACTGTCCAGGTGCTCCCTTGGGCCAGAGGACACCTGGGTGATTCAGGGAAACATGGGAACAACACTGGAACTCAGTGCTGACCAACACTCCTGATGGGCCAGCCTTGAGGCTGGTTTCAATTTAAGCCTGAGTGCTGGCTCAACTCTTCCCACTGGATGTTAGCATTCCCATTTCCTCACCTAAAATCCACTTGAGTAATCAACTGTAAAGCTAATGACTGGGGCACCAAATCAGCAAAGTACTTGAGCACATGCTGAAGTCCCATTGAAAGAAATTAGACCTAAGCAGACACTTTGCTCCAAGGTGAGGGGGCTTTGTGTAAAAAGTCACAAGAAGCCTGTTCAAAACAGGTGTAACAGCGTATGGAAGCAAGCCATTCCCACTCGAGTGGCTTCCAAGCATCCTGCTCAGCACTCACAAGGACCTGTCGGAAGCATGGGAAGCCCAGAGCTTTAGACCTGACTTTATTTTTCTGGCAGCCAAACCTGAGTAGGCTTCAGAGGACAGTCCTGGAATGTGCAGGTGGCTCACAGGTCCTAAGTGAAGGACAGCACCTCCTGGGATGCCCTGAGGAGGCAGTTGGGGTGTGGACAAAGGGCACAGCACCCACAGGCACCCTAGGCAGGACCAGCACAACCAGTATCTCCACACTGGGATTCCCCAGCAAGCCACAGGCAGGCTCTGCCCACCACTGCTCCCTGCAATGAGATCCAGCACTGCTGAGCAGCAGGTGAGCAGGGTTACAGCCTACAACCCCAAAAAGAGCCCCCCTGGCAGCAGCACTGCCCCAGCTTCTCCAAGGAAGGACTGAGTCTGCACATTCCCCCTGCGGCCACGCTCCCTCCCTGGCTACCCCCTCACGCCTGTTCCCCGGCGGGTTCGCAGAAATCCCACATCTCACCCCCCTCAGCCACCTCCCAGTCACGCTCCGGGTGACGGGAAGAGCAAAGATCAAGTTTCCCTGAGCACCAGAGAACAGCAATGACGTTTTGTCCTGCCAAGGACAGCACCTCGCTCTGGCAGGTTGTGCAGGTAACCACCTGGCATGGTGAAATTGAGCTGTAACTTGCCTTTGGTGTGGGATTTTAGTGTTAATATGTGTGTATCAATATGTATATACATCAATAACCAATGTGTTCCAAGGAGACAGTTTACCTGGAAGGTTTCCAGCATTTGGATATCTTTATTACTGTGAGTTAGGTCAAAGCCCTAACTTGCATAAACTGGCATAGCTCTGCTGAAATCAATACCCCTACGCCAGCTCCTGCTATTTGATGAGGTGGCCCAGGATCTCTGTATTGGTTTTACTGTCTTACTTCATCATCTGCCCAGTTCCTCTCTGCTGTATTTTTTCAGCTGATTTTAATTTTACTTGTAGTCCTGGGCAAAGGCTGCAGCAAAGAGCAACCAACCTCAAGAGCTTCACTTGTGAACAGTCCAGTTGTGTTCACCGTCTCGTGTAGGATTTGCTTTCTTTGGTCTCCCAGCACTTGGAGATTACTCCTTGATTTCCTGGAGATCCCCATGTCTGACATTTCCCCTTAATCCCTCTTGGTGCCCATCTTAAGAGTCGAGAACAAGACCAAGCTGAGACAGGGAGTACCACGAGACATTCATGCTCATTCACCCAGGGTGCAGAGACACCTGTAAAAACCAGGAAGAAGCCTTTTCTTACAACAACCTCTTGCAGAAAGTCAAAAGCAAAGTCACAGACATCTTTCACTGCAGCAGGAGGGTAAGAGAGAAGGCCCTGCTCAGCCTCCACAGGGGGAGCGAACCAGTTTACGTGCTAATCCCAGTGTGAGCAACCAGAGCTGGCACCAGCCGGGGCCACTTGTCTGACTTCAGCACCTGGCAGGGAGGGACAGATGAACAAAAATATGTAGCACAGACCACGGCTGCCCAAAACCACGGGTCATTTGCTGTCACCAAATGTAGCCAGACAGAAAAATAAATACAGAGAACATCTTGAATTTGGACAACGGCTCCTGCATGGCTGCAAGTCTCAGCAATGCCCCTGCCCAGGCTTTTCAGTTACCCCAGCACATCTGATGGTGTGGCCAAAGGGAGGAATAAAGCTGCCATCCCTCCCCCAGCTCACATGTGTCCATGCAATGCTTCTAAGCTCAGGGATTTGTTATTTCTGGGGGAAAAGAACCATAATCCTGAGGTCAGAGCAGAGAAGGGATGAGGGCAAAGGGATTTTGGCAGGAGAGTGCTGGAGGATGATGCTGTGAAAGTGTTCTATTCCAGGGAAGGCAGCCTGATGCTCCCATGGGACAGGCAGTGATGTCCATGTTGACAGCCTGGATCCAAGTGTCTGTCCCCACAGATGCCTTTGGAAGCACCACCTGTACATGTGCAATATCCTGACACTCCATGCCAGTGTGACAGGGCTGGCACAGGAAGGGAGCAAGGACGGGATGCAAGGCAGCAGTCACATCTAAATAAGGCCACAGAGGTAAGGGCAGGATCACTTTAAACAGTTAAAGTTTCATTTTAATAGATATCACAAGGGGGAAAGCATTCCCGATGGTAAAGAGCAAAACAGGTACCTTTTTTTTCTTTTTTTTGCAAGGAAGTTTTTGCAGCCGGCCTCCCTGAGGAAATCAGGCACGTTTGCACCCAGCCCCACTCCCTGTCCACAATTTTAGAACCGATTGTATCATTTTAGCCAGGGGGGTGGCTAAGGGAATTTCTGCATTTCTGCTCCTACACTTTGTAGGTTTCTCCATACTTCCACATTTTTTGGAGAATTATGGTGCTACTCGCTCAAATACATATAATATCCTTTCAGCAAAAATACCCAGCCAAGTTTGGACTCGTATTTCAAACTGTCCCATTAGGCTTGTCCAGCTTGAACATCATGGATCCACAAGCTTTTAGCAAGGGTTTGCCCCACTTTCCCCCCAAAAAAATCATTATAATTAGCATTCCTGTGACTGGATGACACATCTTCTGCTGGAAAAAATCAAGGCAGAAGATGACAGTGCCCTGCTGCACTGGACACCTCATGCAGCTCTGTCTATGAGTCTGGACTTTGCATGGGGGTACACTCAGTGCCACTTAAGCAAATTGGCTCAAGGACAGCAAATTAAACAAGGCCAAGCAAATCAGCTCTGAAGAGCCTCACATGCTCATGTCGTTCCAAAATTATTGTGAGCCGGGCCATTTTCTCATGTGCTCATGAGGTAAAATGTAATATGTCATTTTGCACAGCATGACCAGCCCCCAGCACTTCCCAAGCATTTGTTGGCAAACCATGGCACTGGGTGCATCTGCTCCAGAACAATCGGGGAGAAGTTTCCTTTTTCAAAAAGGACAGGAAATCATTCAGAGGATGGAAGGGTGTCTAACTTCTCCTGGGGCCTGTGGGAGTTTGGTATCACCCACAGATTCCAGCATTTTGCATTCCTGGACGAGGAAGGAGCATGTGCCCAAGGGAAAATGATGCTGGGTGAAGTGCCTCTGGGTCACTAAACACAACCACTGCAGAAAGGATTGGGGTTTTCCTGGTTGGTTCTGAATCCCAGTCAGACTATGGCTGGAGGGGCAGCAGCTTAGGCCAGCTCCTGTTGCAGTCCCCCAGCACAGGAGAATTAATAATTAAACACAGGCCAGGTGGGGAATACTGGTTCTTGAAGACAATATTTCCATTTTAAAAGGCAGGAGGGCGGGTGCTGGAAGCTAAGTGCCAATTCATCTCCCTTCTGCACAACAGCATTCCAAGGTAAATTATTAGGGATGAACTGGTCATTGCCATTTACATTTCCCATGGTCAATGGCACATTCTGACTGCCCCAGGAATGGGGGAAACAGCACAGGAAAACTCCAAGAACACACACCATTCCACCAGAAGTGAGTGAGTGGAAGGGATTCTTCCAACAGAGCTGGATGGAGCTGCTGCCCCACCAAAGCACCTCTTCAGAGCCTTCAGCTGAAACCAGCTCTGAGCCTCTGAGCTCTCTCTGCTGTGAGAGGGGGTTTGCTCTAGCCCAAATAAGGCAGCCCCAGGCTGGTTACCTGCAAGCTGGGCTGGCCCTGGGAGCCCTCTGAGCCATGGAGCCCTCACAGTATTAATAAACCTGATGGCTCAGCCCATCACTGTGGCATCAGGAACCTTTTACTCCGTGTACAGGCTGCTCTTACCTCTCTGTATTCAAACATCAGGTGTCCAGAATCACACCTGAAGCCACCATAAAGCCAATGGCTCTGAGCCCGAGCCCTGCCCTTCGCATGTTTTACAGCCCAGCCTCCCTGTGGTGCCCGTGCACAAAGACAGGCAATGTCATCCTCCTGCTGCTCCCTTAACTGCTTATCGATCCCAAAGAGCCTCCAAATGGATTTCTCTGGCTATCTATCATCCTCCATAGCCTGGGAGATCCCCTCTATATTATAGAGCAGACATCTCAGTTAGAGCTTTATTTACTGCGAAGGAGCAATTAAGCAATCCTGGTTCGATTTATGGCCGGCACAGATAACCCCACTCAACACTAGCCAAGGCCAGTTTAACTTTCAGATACTCATCTCTTGCCACGTACAAAAAGGCAGCTTAACCTGTGCGTTTTTTATACCTCTAGCCCAAATTCAGACTTCATCTCTTCAACTCTTTCCAGTACAAGCTGGGAAATTATTCCCTTGCAGGGTGCCTAATAGATTTCCATTGTGTTCACTGCAGTCCTAAAGTCAGAGCTCAACTCATCAGGCTTTATTTTCTGAAAGCCTCATCCTGAAGCTGGTATTTGGGATGTTGGGGATTTAAATCCCCAGCTTCACGCTCAGGACAACATATGAGGAATGACAGGAGCAAGGCACACCCACGGTGCCACTCTGCTTTACTGGCACAAGTGCAGGGACATCCTGGCTGGCTACGGGGAACCCATATGAACATCCTGCCAGCCTTGGCAGAGAGGCTGGAAGCCAGAACATC
This sequence comes from Taeniopygia guttata, assembly GCF_048771995.1. Classification (NCBI taxonomy): domain Eukaryota; kingdom Metazoa; phylum Chordata; class Aves; order Passeriformes; family Estrildidae; genus Taeniopygia; species Taeniopygia guttata. The sequence continues at coordinate 6,281,887 of NC_133034.1, forward strand.
CCTCCCAGTCCCTTCCCAGCAGGCTGCAGGGCTGCAGTAACCCAGCACACAAAACCTCTCACTGCTCCGAGCCTGAGCTCCTGTTGTAGCAGTTTGCCATGGATAATGTTCATACTTTACAGCTTTACAGAAAGTCACCAAGATTGATACAGATCTTCACTTTATTAATTTTTCCAGCTACTAGCAATGGATTAATCCAGCTGGAGACTGATTTAATTTCTCAATAATGCCCAGATTTTCCACATTGTCAAAGTGATTTCCCATTACCCGCACTGGTGTTTGGGCAGCCAGGTGGAGCACCCCAACATCACTGCATCGCTCCTTCCAGACAGCCGAGCTGGCAAGAGTTAGGTCAAAGCCCTGACTTGCAGGGCTGTTAGAAAACACACCTGGCTGACGGGTATCCTCTCCAGGTAAGAGTCTGTGGGGTTTGAAGAAAATCTCTTTTTAACTAATTCTATGTGTTGACAGGATAGAGCACTAAGACTGGGGAGAGGGGAAAGCACCACATAAGAACTTACAGAGCTGCTGTATGACGCCAGTTTTAAAACACATCATACAAGTGGCTGCTTTTGCTCTCAGAGCTCAGTTTAGGTCGGTAACAGTCTTAATTTCACATTCTGTCAACTGAGTTCTTCTGCCTTTGGACTCACAGCTCATGTGCCCAATGTCCTGGAATGTGACCTGTCCTCACCTGCAGCACTGCCTGCACCACCTGGAGCTGTGGATGCAGCAGCTCCTGCTAAAGAGTTGTTTACCCTGCTTGCTCTCCCTCCCTGCTGATTCGCTGGAAGTCTCTGTTCTTGGCCTCATTGTCCCTGGCATTGAGATGTTTCCCTGGCTGATGGCCTGAGACCACTTTTGATGGCCTTACAAGGACGATGGCAGCACCTCCTCATCTCCCCACACACTGCCTTGGCACCAGTCAGAGCCACACTGCAACCCAGCAAGAGAGGTAAATGTCTCAGGATGCTAGTTTTGGTAATCATACACTTAGAAAGGTTTTAAATAATGTATAAATAATTTAAAATATTGACAATGATAGCCCGGCTATTTTTGAGCTAATCTTTGCAGACGGAGGTGGGCTACACCCTGCATGCCAGCCCTGCTAAACCAATGTTGCCTTCCAACTCTGAGGCCTAATTTAAATTAGATTAATTTGTTGTTTAAATTAATCACTGCTCCTGGAATCCACAGAAGACTTTGGTGATCACCCAAGAGACCTTTCTAGGCAGCCACAGCCTATGCCAGTAAACACCTCCTCCTGCCCAGGTGCCACCACCCAGCACTCTGCTTTCCAATCCTGCTTTCCCTTTTCCTTTCACTTTCTGCCCCAGCTCATTTCCGTGTTGTCTCTCTGTGCTCCATGGCACCTGCACGTTTGGGTATTTCTTGGTGCATTCACACACGGACATTCCTTCAAAACCACCACACCTGGCAAGGTAGAGGGACCTTCTCCTTTATGTGCTTCCATAAATGATAAAGACGCTTGAGTTGGCAGGTGCAAAGATCAGCCTGTCAGGCTAAGTATTTCATCTCATTTCCTCCTTTTCCCATAATTCATCCACTCCACGGAAAGCAAAGCTTCAACCAACTGGACAGAGTACCAGAAGGCCTTGCTTGAATCCTTACCAGCATGGGAAACTTCCATAGCTTCTGCATCACCTGGGCAAGGAGGTAATGACAAACCCACAGGGAGTGATGGTGTCTTGGCAGCCACTGGATTTTAGAAATATTGCAGTATTCATAGGTGAGATGGGAGCACTGGGATGGAAGGTGTGCTGGAGGCTGGAAGCACTGGGACATCCCTGGTACTGCAGACTTACCTACTTATTTGAGAGGGTGAAAACTAGAGGGGGGGATATGAGGCTCCTTTCTAGCCCTTCAGATAATGTCTGCATGTTATTTTAGCATCTTCCAGACAGAACAGCATTTCTGTCCATGCCCATAACAGAGGGGTTGGAACTGGATGACCTTTAAGGTCCCTTCCAATCCAAATGCTTCTGTGATTCATTCTATGATTTATTGTACAGTGGCAAATTAATTTAGGAGGAAAATAAAACCATTCAGCATCTGAAATAGAGTATTATTTCCTGCAGCATTAATCGGTGGCATCAGTACCACGTAATTTGTTACCGGTGGCATATTCCTGTATGGCTTCATTTCCTTAAAAGCATGGGAATTAATAAGGTGTTTGCGTGGGGAAGGGACTGGCAGGCACTGAGCAGAGTGTGGGCAATCACCAGAGAGGCTTCCTGGCACAGAGGCACCGCGGGTTTGTAAACCACGGTGTAAATACCACAGCTCTGCTGCCCTACGGGGACTAATCTGCTCTGAGCAGACGTGACTCCAGCAGCTGAGCACCTGCCTCGCTGTATTTAAGTGCAGAGCAGGAATTCACCTCACTGAAGTTATGTACAGCAATACTGAATCATCACTATTTGTTTCTCAGCAAACTGAGTTACTGAGGATGTCTGTTCCCAGAAGGAAGTCAGTCAGGGACCATCCAGCCCAAGGGTGTCACTGGCCCGGGGATGTCACTGGTGCTGTGAATCACAGCCCTTCTGCTCAGGCCTTAACAGTACCTCCTATCTTGTGTACACCTCCTTATCTGGTGTACACTGAGGAACTCCGGGAGGGAAAACCCCCATCCACAGGCAGGGATCCAGCCCAGGGAAAGAGCTGCTGAGGGGACAATCTGCTGGTGGTTGACTGGTGTATGCTGGAGCCATTTCCAGGAAAAGGAGGGATGGGAGAGGGCTTGAGGACAATATGTTGAGGAGGGAGATTCTGCCACTCTGTTCCACTCAGGTAAGACCCCACCTGCAGTGCTGTGTCCAGCTCTGGTGTCCACAACATGAAAAGGATATGAGGAGGGTCCAGTGGAAGCTGGAGCCCCTGTGCTTTGGAGCCAGGCTGGGAGAGCTGGGGGTGTTCACCTGGAGAAGAGAAAGCTCCAGGGACACCTGTGTGGGAATCCAGGGCTTCCTTTTGGCTGCCCTGGCAGGTCTGGGACCCTGGCAGGGGTCAGAAACCCCCCTGTACAGAGCCCTGAGAGACACTGTCTGTGATCTGTGTCCATAGAGAGGAGTTTTTAATCTTATAGGATGAATTACAAGCTTTGAGTGTTTGATAAGAGTAATAATTAAGTGTGACACGGGTGCAAAAGTAAAATTTTAGGTTTTTAGATTAGGGGTTCAGAGGGGACAAGATGGAGGAATTGGGTGTGTCTTGTCCTTTTCCTCCTTCTTCATGCCCTCCATGTTTCACTGTGGTGTTGGCATTTTTCTGTTGGTTTAGGCTGGGGACACACTGTCCAACGTAGGTGACAGATATTGGCACGTTATTGTAAATCCAGCACAGGTAGTTTCTGGTATTTAATGTTTGTACCATCCCACTGAGGGCAGAGCCCCACACGCTGCCCTGCAGGACAGAGCTGCGGCAGGGCAGCAGAACATGTTAGAGATAAACAGAATAAACAACCTTGAAACCAGCACAGACGAATTATGGCTTCTTCTTTGGCAACGGGGCAGAAAGACAGAGACTTTCTACAATCTCAGAATCAACAATACCCTCAGATTCCGACACACCTGCAAGTCCCTTCCAGTGCCTAAGTGGGCTCCAGAAAAGTTGGATAAGGACTTTGGACAAGGGATGGAGTGACAGGACACAGGCAATGTCTTCCCACTGCCGGAGGGCAGGGTTAGATGGGATATTGGGAAGGAATTCTTCCCAATGAGGGTGATCAGGTGCAGGCCTCCCCCAACCTAGCATTAAAATGGGTTACCCTAAAAAACCTTTCCATGTTTTATAGGGGTTCTGAATTTATTATCTATTTTATACACTGCATTATAGATTTATATAAACTTGACCTTTTAAGAGCTGCCCTATACACTTGCTGAGTGTTACATATAAACTGAGCATGAAATATTTCAACCAACAGCTTCCAGATGATGTGTGGGTAAAATTCAGGGCTAGAGAAAGGAGAGGCAGCCTCAGAAAGTCGCATGCTACAGAGAAATGTGCCTCTAACCTCAGCTCTGCACCCTCAGATCTCGGTCCTCACTCTCTGAGACTTGGGCAGGGGCTCAGGTGACCTCATCAAGGTGTGCTGAGATCCCTGAGGACAAAAAAAAATGGTGCAATGGTGACTTCAGCTGCCAAAATCCTAAATAACTAAACACTTTTGGGGCTGGTCAGAAAACAGCAGAAAAGTTATAGGAATTAGGAAAAAAAAAATCCCATTTGATATTTTCTCATGGACATCTTATGAAAGACCTTTCCTACAAGTAACTTGGTAACTCCACCATCAAACCCCCACTAAAGCAGGGCAGAAGCAGCTCAAATCCCTGGGTCAGAGCTGGTGGCTGTGGCAGTGAATCTCCCACCGCAGGCATTGCAGTATTAACATTTAAAAAATCACAAGACCTCAAATATCCCAATGCTAAGTCTCATGACCTTTAAGTCAACTAGATTCAGGTTTCTTTTTCTTTGACTCTTGCTGTGCTTTTTGGATGGAAATAAAAGACCTTTTTAGGTTTAGGGAATGTTACAGGGAGCGTCCGCCACCCATTTCTTCCCACATTTATATTCCTGGTCCCCTAAATTCAGTTATCATAAGTCCTGGTTTATTTTCAAGCAGTTCTTTTTCATGCTGCCTTAATTTGATAATCCTTCCTTTTAAGCCAATTCTTGACACATTTTTAGGCTCAGATTAAATGAGTTTCCCTTTGAGGTTCGCTCTGACCCAAACCAGCATTAAGGGAATCCTGAGGTTTGTCCAGATTGGCTCACAAGGAGTTAGGAGCGGCCTTATGCATTTTATAGGTTACAAGGAAAGCCAAGGACTGAAATTCAAAGACAGAATATTAGAAAATTCCCCAGTTCTGAGGTCCTAAAGCACAGCCCCGTGCTGTGCCATGTCCGTGGGCACACAATACTCCAGCAGTGCTCATTCAATCCATTTGACACGTTTCTGCCTTTGATAACAGACTCCCCTGAAAAACCAAACCCCAACTCAGAGAAAGCCGTGCCTTGGGCTGCATTCGTTTGGTTGGCTCAAATGAAAAATGTAGAGTCAGGTGTTTGTCAGCTGCTCTATAGTGCTGAAAAAAGCCCTCTCCTGCTTTTCCTCTGTGTTGCCAAGGTGTGTACTTTAGATAAAAGTCCCGTTTCTGACCGAGCACTCGCTGCTGCTCCCGAGAGGGAGAGGACAGGCTCTGCTCCTGCTCTCTCCTATCCATACCACCGTCCCAAGGTGCCTCGTGGCTCCTGGCCTTTGGCATTACCTGGTGCCACGAGCAGGCAAAGACCCCAACACTGCCTCTCTGGACTGCAAAGAGGCACAGAACACCCCCAGACCCGCTGCCCACGTTCAGCAGCCCTCACTGCCCAGCCTGCTGCTCACACTGGAGCGGGAGCAGGATCCTCCACAGCAGATGGTGATGCTGGGAGGGTGCTGTGGTTTTGGTGACCGTTCTTTTGGAAAGAAAAAACAGCCTCAAAAGCCACAAGCACCCAGGAATGACCTTCCTGTGGTGGCTGTAGTTGTGCAGGTTCATCCTGCTGCCCAGAGCTCCCAGGAAGGAGCCGCTGCCCCGTTTGCTCCTTGGACAAGGGCACAAGGAGCAGAAGGGACACAGCAGGATACAACAGGATTCCTGGGCTGCAGAAAGAGCAGGGAAGGGGTGGCAATGGCAGGAAGCAGGTCCTGTGCCTGGCCACCACCTCACAGGCTGGGGACACGGGCCTGGAGTCAGCTCCTGCTGCCAGGCTGCAGGGAGAGAAGCCATGTGCAGGTATTGGCTGCATGGACCCCTTGGTGCTTCCCTGCCCTTGCATCCTCACCAGTAAACTGGGAGGGTTCTGGCAAAGAGCAGTGGTCACTCTGGGCAATGGCACCAGAGCCCCCATGGCAGGGCACAGTGGGGGCTTGGGGGTGCATTGGGGTGCACTGGGGAGTTACTGCAGCACCAACATAGCCCTGAGCACGTGAGAGCCAAACAGCTCCAAACCCTGCTCCAGGAGCCCCAGCAGCGAGCACGGCCATAAAGAGCAGAGGCAGCCGTGCTCCAACTTCCTGGCACTCCGGGAATCTTCCTGGATCATGTTACGTTCATGTGTCCTTGGCTCATCTCTGTACAGTTGAAAAACACTGTAAGGGGAGCCAGCTAATTAGGACAGCTGAGGTCAGGAACCAAAACCCAGGGAACCAATTGCTGCTAAATTGGAGGCCTGTTGCTTTCACCAAACGGGGCTGTGTGTACAGCCCTGCTTTGCCCTGAGATCCCTGCAGTGAGGGGCAGTGGGACCATGCTGCCCACCAAAGCTCTGCTTGTTCCACACGAGGAACTGCCAGTTCCGCTGTCGGTGGGATGGTGGTGGAGTCACCACCCCTGGAGGTGTTTGAGGAATGACTGAAGGTGGCACTCAGTCTGGTTGACAAGGTGGGGATGGATCAGGCAGAGGTTGGACTTGATGACCCTGAAGGTCTTTTCCAACCTAAAGGATTCTGTGATTTTGGGTCACCAAACGAACCAGAAGGCAGGCAGGCAGGCAGGGTGGTGGCTGGGTGCTGCCTGCACGCTGGCACGGCTGAGGACAGGGGTGTCACTGCAGTGACACTCAGCATTTACTCCTTTGGCTCTGCGTGTCTGGACCTGCACTGTGTCCACAGTTAGTGAGAAAGGCTCCCTGCCCCGGGGGATGTTCCCAGGCACTGCCGACACAAATAAATAACAACAATGGGCGGGTGGGGGGAGCTGTCATCTGACCCTGTGCCACCGGTGGAGAGAGCAAATAGCTGGTGCCTGTGTTTGCCCCCAGTACTGGCATTCAACCACCGATGGGAAGGGCTGCAGGGTTGTTTGGAGAGGAGCTGTGCTGGCAACAGCATCCACACAACTCCAGACTCTACTGCGGTGTCCAAACACCAAACACAACAAGCACAACCCCGACACCTAACGTCCAGGAGCTCTTCTCTTACCTTTCTTGTGGCTGCTTATTTAAGGAGTGCTTTTAGAGTGATAAAGATGCTTTGCCTCTCCAGGGTATTCCCTCACTGAATGAGGACCGCTCCTCATTTCCTTGGCTCTTTGGGGTTGAGTTTTTTGAGCTTGAATAAGCCTGGAGCAGAAAGCAGCACAGATCAGGAGGGCAAGACATGCTCTCAGCCCAGAGGCACCAGCTCCAAACACAACCCTGAGCAAGGGCAGGGAAGAAGGAGCTGCCATGTGCATGTCACCAATGGATGTCCCCGTGGGTTATCCGGTGCAAGAAGCAAAGCACAGGTTTGGGGGAGAACCTCTCCCTTGCAGGTCTGCAGCTCGGCCACTGAAGCACTGAGAAGTGACAGCCATATTTTCCTTGCAGGCTCTGCCCAGGCTGTGCAAGTGAGGATGACAATAAAGCCAACGACCTCAGTAAGTCAGCTGTGAGACCAGCACTGGAGTGACAGATCAGGTGACACTGGTACTTACAAATGTGACCCTAAGTAGAGCACTCTAGGATTCATGGAGGACATGGCTTTACCTCTTCTGCTTTTCCACTTTTGGGAGATCTTGGGAAAAACAAAAGAGCGTTCTCCAATTCTATCAATCAGAAGGGATAAGCTCCAAGTGGTGTTGTATGGTGGATGCAATAGCAAATTGCCACTGGCATCACCTCAGTTCCCCAGCTTCCAAGGAATTAATAAATTTTCATAGAATTAGGGCATGATTTGTGATGCCATGGGCAGGGACACCTTCCACTAGACCACTGTCCAACCTGGCTTTGAGCACTTCCAGTAGTGGGACAGCCACAGCCTCTCTGGGCAACCAGTCCCACGAAGTTATAAAATATTTCTAGAAAGACAGAAAAGAACCAAATGCCAGGCTCTGCTGGGCACTGTGGCAAACCTGGGACTTCTGGGGGCAATCTGAAGGGACCGGGGAGAAAGAGGCAAAGCAGAGCACCACTCCTGGGGTAACAGCCAATGCACACTCCTGCCCTGAGGCTGAGCCCATCATGTTTCCAAGAGGAATGCTGAGGGAACAGTGCTGTCCTTGCAGCTGCCTCAATGACAGGAATAATGTGCTGCAGAGCTAAGGGGGACAATGGGATGATGATAATGAAAGTACAGGAGTGAAAACTCATTACTGGAGATGTTCGAGAGGCATCCTGAGGGATCCCCTTAGGCTTCCTGGGCTGCTTTAACCCTTTGGGTGTGGCTCTGGTACTCAGGCCAATGTACTGTGCTGCTGGCTGTGCTTTCCTCCTCTTTTTCTCCCAGTTCTTTATGGACAACTTTCCCTTTCTCCACACAGAGCACAGTGCACACCACAGCACAGACCTGCTGTGCCCTTCAGCACTCAGCTTCCCAGCCCTGTGCATGCAGAGCAAAAAGCATAATGGGGTTTCTGGGCAGCTGGTCCAGAAAAGATCCAATAATATTTTCTCCTGTTCCCAGCAGTTCACATGGAGATGGGAGCAGTGACTGAACAAGACAGGCAGCCCAGCTCCACAGGTGAGCTCATTCCCTCCCAAGGGGAGAAGCCTTCCCTGACTGCTTTTGGGCCTCCTGGAGCAGAAGGAATGTATTTCAGCATCATTAATGTTGCTTAGGATGCCCTGGCATCCTGACAGGTTTCTGAAAAGTTGGAGATGCCCATCAGGCATCTCCATGGCAACTCTGGGATGCTGATCCCAGCTGGGTGCAATGTCCATGTGGGAGCTCAAGCTGCCAGGTTCAGCAGAAGGAACTGAGAGGGGCTCTGATTCCCCTTGATGCACTCCCAGGCTGCTGGAGGAGCAGCACATCAGACACCCAGGGGCTTTGACCTGTGGAACAAGCCAAATGGCTCTTCCCAGCTGATGGCAAAATTCCTGGCAAAGGTATTTTTGGCAGGTTTTTTTGGAAGGTATTGGTACCTGATAAAAGAATTTTTGGAAGGTTTGGCTGGTACAAAATGATTTGGTGTTTTGGGGTTCTCCCACAGCCTGTAAGTGTGCAAGCAGCCCATACCTGGTGGGTGTTTCATACTCCAGCCCATATCAAATACCCCAGCACCCCCATGGCAGGCAGCAGGAGTACAGGACACCACTCTGGTGTTGGGATTTTAGGTGGGAATGGCAGTAACAGCCAAGCTGAGAGAAGGTGTGGCCCTCAAGGAAGGCAGGAGATGCAGAAAATAAGGATTTCATCCATACCTCCAGGGCCTTAGCCAAAAATGTGCAGAAGAAATAGTCCAGCTTCCCCTGGGGACACATTCTTCCTGCCAGCCAGTTTCACATGTTGTGAGGGACACAACAAACCTCCTTTGTGTCACTCCAGTCCTGGGAACACACAGAATCAGCAGGGTTCCAGGTCCAGGATGCCCAAAGGCAGCAAAACCCAGCCTGACCCACTCTGAATTAAATATATGTGTCTCCTTTTGGCATTGCCACACCTCATCCCATCCTGACAAGCACCAGATCCTGCACTGAAGAGCACCTGAGATGGTGTTTTGGTAGCCATAGCTCAGAGGGGTGCCCAAAGAAACACATGGGGTACTTCTTCAAACAGAAGACTTGCAGCAAATTCCAATTGTTTGACTCTTACTCCTGATGCTGCAGCAAATATGGAGAAACGTCTCAAAAACAAGAGCCAGTTACCTCTACACTTCTCAGGGCAGTGCTGAGCTCGTTTCTGTTGCCAGCGCTGTGTCCTCAACTCGTCCAATAGCTCAGGTGTCCAGGAGCACCATGAGAGCATCCAGCTCCCTCCACAGCATCCTGGCACCTTGGGTAGAGAAGAAATAACCCCAGTGGGGGCTGTTCCATGATCTTGCCCCTAAATGACCACTCAGGTCCTTCAGCTCCAGCCCAGATAAACACAGAAGCCTGTCCTCCTGCAGGCCAAGCTCCCAAGGAACAACAGCCCACTCTTAGGGTGTCTCAGGAAGGAAGGTTTGGAGATTCAGCCCCCCAGGGTCCCTGTCACTCCAGGAGGAATAATTCCTATGTCCACTTCCCTTCAAACACCACGACTCACACTGAGCTCCAGGTATTTCTTCCAAAGTTGTCTTCCATTTTTCTTTGCCATTGTATTAGAGAATACCAGGCTGGCTGGGCAGTCGAGATAACTCCTTTGTCCACTGGGTCACCAAGAAGGGCTTTTGCTCATTCTTGCAGCAGAGAGATGTTGATAAAATGCAGAAAAAGTACTTTCTGCATCTCCCAGGATATGCCATGCTGCTTGTTTAATTAGAAGGGGTAAGACTCCCTCCTGAATAAACCAGAAATAGCCTTCCAGGGGAAAAAATAACCCTGCCTGGGTATTCTGGGGGATTCTTGGAAAGAACAGCTATGCAATCTCCCCCAGTCTTGCACAGTACAAAAGCCAGAATTCTGGAGGAGGAGTATGTCCACAAAGCCAATTTGCTCTGGGGGAGAAACCTCCTTCACCTTTAATGCTGGTAAAAGGAAATAGAGTGTGTTTTCCTCTCCCCCTTCATTTCTTCTCCTATGTGTTTTCATCTGCCCATCTTGATGCATTTGGTGTCACACCTCACCCCCACCTGTCAAGGGGCAGCTTTGTGGGGAGTGCTGGACAATAAAGCACATCCCCAAGGGCACAGCTAATGAATAATGCAGGTTATCGGGACACCTTAACAAAAAAACCCTAAACCCTCTGCAGGGTCACACAGGCCCCCACTTCAAAGGATGAGTTATTTGAAGATTATTCAAGGATTCATGTCTAATGGCTGCGTGCAGCCTGGCCAGGACCCCTCTCCTGATCCAGCAAGGCCAGCAGCAAACCCCAAACCAAGCAGTGGGTCAGTGATCCGTGCTGGGCCAGACAAGTCAGGATGGCTCTGGGGAGCCTGGCAGCCTTTGGTGGCCACAGCCCTGCCAGCAGCCCCTCCTTGCCCCTGCCTTGGGCAGCGCTGGGGACTGGGGCACTGCCCCACCAGCAGCTCTCTGCCCCGGGCATCCTTGGGGTATTTGTTGTTTGTAAGAAACCGTAGCAAAACACCTGCTGAATCTCCAGCTGCTTCCAGAGCTTGTCTTGGAGGAACAAAGCAGCAATGGTCACAGCAATGTCTTTTGACACTGAAGAAAGGGAGAGTAGAACAAAAAATAAAAAAAAAAAATAGCAGAAATATCTGCAGTTGTCTCTCGGAGCACTGAGCTGCGACACACCCCGAGCACACGAAGGTCCCACAGCTCCCTGCAGGCAGGGTGTCCCCAGGTTCCTCATGGAAGGAGTTATGGGCCGTGCTATGAGCCAGGGAGCAGCCAGGCTTGCCTTTTATCCCCAGCAATCCCACTCTGAATGCAGGACCTCCTGCCAGAGGCTCACCCACCTGCGGGACAGGTATTTCCCCACAGGAGGCAGAATTCACCTGCCCAGCATCGCTCCCGCTGTGCCTCCCAGGGGTCACAGCATCCAGTCCGTTCTGAGCCAGCTCTCATTGACTCCCTGACATCTAAACACGTCCTTGACCTCCCTGGCAGGGCTGTCCCTGCCATCAGTTAGCTTGTGTGGATATCAGGAAACTGAATACATGGGCTTAGAGCTCAGTGGAAAGCTCTGCTGCCGTCTTAAATCAAAAAGCACAGCTGCTGACACAGCAGAACTGCAGAATGAGGCATCTGAGCAGCCTGGGCTTGGAAAATGCAGGCAGGAGAATAAGGGCAGGGAGGGAGAGAGGACAGGGAGGCCAGGAGAGCAGATTAAAACTTACCAGAGTGCAGCTGTAATTATCCACCATGGATAATTACACGGATGCATCCCAGCCCTCCACAGTGCATTTGCAGTTGGGAGAAGAAACAGGAGCTGAGATTCAATGTCTGCAAATGCAAAGCAATGACTGGGAAAAAACAAATAAACCCCAGACTTCAAATATATCTGCAAACACACACACGATAATGAGCTCTGAATGAGACATTCTGAGGAGGAGAGGGACCTTGGGAGTCTGGGTGGAAAGTGCAATGAAAACACCCAGCTCCTGGCTGGTGAACAAAGCCAGCCTGAGGCTGGGATGGCTTGGGCAGGGTGGGCACGGAGAACAGGACAGGAGCCACTGACACATCTGCACATGGAGCATGGCTGGCCTTGGTCTCCCATCTCAAAAGGGGCACAGCAGAGCTCACAGGGCTCAGAGGAGGAGGAGCAGCAACAGGGAACAACCCCTGCAGGAAGGCTCTGCAGCTGGGAGGTGACTCTGGGACTGCCCCGTGGACAGCACAGCTGGGAAAAACAGGGACACTCTGCTGTGACACAAGGAGTACCAAATGAAAACAAAAGTTTCAAATAACAGATATCAGCCATTGATCAAAGGCGGATCATCAGGGTATGCTAGTTCCAAATTAAATTAAGGGGAGTTCATCTTTAGATGACTTTGGTGTTGCCTCCAATGGGGTTACAGGCCCAGGCTTTCTCTCCACTCAGTGGAGAAGGCCCTGAAACACCAGGGTGTAACATGCCCCAAGGTGGACAGCCAGAACAGGTCACCAGACCAAGGAGAAAGGCAGCCCTAGCACTTTTTCCAATGCAGGCATCTACAACAGTCTTGGAAATACATTTGGACACCCTCACCCTGAAGCCTGGCAGGACCAAGATTTCCAGCAGCCCCCCCTCGACAAGCAGAGGTGGAATATCTTCCCAACACATCTTCTGCTAGAGCCTTTACAGACCTTTGTGAAGGCAAAACACCTGCACAAGAGCCAAAACCCTTTCCCAGGAACGCAGCCTGCAATTTCCCTTTCTACCCAATGGGATTCAAATAACCTAATTCTTGCTCTACATTCATACACTCCCCCTCTCCCCCAGATCCCCCCCAGAGAAACACCAGCCATGTGGTAAATACATGTAATCATGGCACTCTGATAGCAGCTTTTGCTTTCTGGCCATTAATTCTTCACCCAGGGACCTACGTGAGCGTTTGAAATCCTGCAGCAAATCCAATGAGCTGCCTTTATTTGAAAATCAATATGGCATCAAAGGCTTTCTCCTTTCCCTCCTCAAAATATAGATATTTTTTGCTTCAAAAATATCCTGGCCCATGGACAGATGTTGCTGGTCATGTCCTTATCTCAGGCCAATGAGGAGGTTACTGTTTTCCATGGAAAACTCATGGAGCAGGAGGGCTCACTGCTGCATGGGAGGCAGCAGCACCCACCTCGGGCACAGCCTGGGCCTTCCTCATGGCACACACCACAAATCACCATCAGAAACCTTCCCCTTCCCCTCTCCAGGAAAAAGGATAAAACAGGAGAAAGGAAAATGCAAAAGAACCTTTCAAACCCAACCACCTTCTCCCTGAAGCCTGGCATTTCTAGGAAAGCAGGAGCTCCCTGGAGATGCTTTCAGTGCGCTGGAAACACCTTGTGGCAGGACATGGGTGAGGCTGGTGCAGGAGGGAAGCATGGGGAAGCCCCTGGGCAGCCAGGCCAGGAGCAGCCACCTCATCACTGAGAGAAAAGGAGGCTCAAGTGATTTGTACAGCCTGGCAGGAAGGGCAGTGCCAGCAGCCCCCAAGGCAGCAACCTCCACATGCTCAGCTGTGGAGGCTCCAGCTCAGAGCTGCCAAGGAAGAAACATCTGAGCTCCTCAGCTGGTACCACCAGAGTGTCCACAGCAAGGTTAGCTCAGGTCCCAGCACAGCCTGGGCTGCACCATCAGAATTGGCTCCTGCCAGCGTCCCCAGATGTGAGCCATCACATGGCCAAGCTGGAGAGGGACAAGGACAAGAACAGACCAGAGGAGCAGTGAGGCCAGGACACACAGGGAAATCCCTGCAGAGGGGAGGCAGGAGCAGAGTGAAGAGGGTTGGAGCAGATTTTGGTGCAGGACCTGGGTGACACCAGGCTTAGGATTTAGCTATGCCAATATGTAGCTCAGGAGAGCAGACTGTCCCACCTGGGATGAGAGGGAGAAGGGACACCAGGAGCAGGAACTGCACCCCAGGTGAGCGGCCGGGGAGGAAAGGGTGCTCCGGACCAGGCAGGAGCTGCGGGGCTCAGTGACAGGTGACAGAGGGGTGCTAAAGGCCAACAGGCAGATGGTGAAACTGTGATTGGAAATTCACTCCAGCCATAAATCTCAGGGACCTGAAATGGAGATGGGCAAACCCCAGATGGCTTGGAAATCTGCTTGGCAGAGTCCGGCACGGCTCAGCGTGCATCTGGCCCTCCTTCCTCCTCATCCTCCTCCTTCTCACCAGGTTTAACCACCTCCAGCCAGCTCCTCACAGCCAGACCTGAACTCTGAACAAAAATTCCTCTAATGCATGAACTAAAGAGCAAATCCTGGGCCCCAACAACACTGACACCCATCCTGGCATGGGACTCCGGCTGCATTGCTGGGGGGTACAGGCACACCCCATCCCTGGTGCTCCTGTCTTGGCAAGAATGCTGTGGCACCATCCAGGGAGGCACAGGGGGCTCAGGATTGTACCACGGGGCACCAGCAGAGCTGGATGGATGCAGGTTCCCTGCGGCCACACGCTATTTCTGGATATGCTGAGGAGCTGCTTAGGGCTGGATTTGCAGGCGAGCACGGGGGCATATCAGCTGTCCATGCTCTGGAAGGGGCTCAGGAACAGAAAAGGACCAGGAGATTGGGAGGGGACATGTTTTATATAGAGATCCACGGGAAAACCCGTGTCTCCAAACACAGTAACCTAACACTAGGTAGTAGTACCAGTTCCTGTCTGTGGATCCAGGACAAGTTTCCCCACCTGCAGGTAGAAGAGCCCACTGCTCTCACACTCCTGCCTGAAAAGCCCCAGCAACACTCACAAAAAGGCCCCCTGCCCATGCCAAGCTCCCGAACCCCCTCTGTGCCAGCGGGTGCCTCCCACAACCTTTCCCGAGGCTGCTGAGAGCCCTTCAGCCCACAGGTGCTGTCGCTCCCCCGGGACCCCGGGCCAAGGCGGGGGCTGGCAGCACGGCTGGGACAGGGGCCAGGGGTAAAATTAGAACGTGTGTCCCTGCCAGCCCCTTCTGCGAGCTGCAGGGACCAGCTGAGCCCGTCTAACCCGCACTGTAACCCTTCATGTCCCCCGTTTCGTGGGCTGGGACAGTTACTAGAAAGCCAGGGATTTGCAGGGCTTTCCTTTTTGATCAGCCGTGTCCAGCTACCACAGACAGCCGGGCTCGCGGGCTGATGGGGCAGAGAGGTGGATTTTTTTGGATCCTTTGGGACAGTCAGGATTGAAGCTTGCAATTCCCTTCTCTGCTGTGCCTTTCCACGGCAGGCGGTCCTGCAGAAACCGATTCTCCCCACTTCAAAGGTTCATGTCTCCTTTCCAGCCCCTTCTCCCCACCGCTGCCCTCCTCCTGCAGCAGTTATTGTTATTATTTACGCTCCTAAGCATCCTTTGAGTTCTGCCGGGGGACAGGATCCAAAGAGAAAGCCTTTTAAGGATTTGTGCCAGCGCCGGGAAGCGAATCCCCCCCAGCGAACAGTGGTGCTGGGGGATTTGAGTGTAGACAAGTGCTTAAAGCTGAAAAGGGCAGAGAGAGGGGAGGGAGCCGGGGGCACGCTCTGAAACCAGACCCCCCGCCCGCCCGAAACGCAGCTCCTTCCTCTGCTTTAGGAAACGGATCCCTCCTGCGGTTTCCTTTCAAAGGTGACTTGTAACCTCTTCATTAGGGTCGGCTTTGGCAGAGCCCCGATGGTGCAGCTGGCAGGGCCGGGGCTGCGCGGGGCGGGCCCGCCTCGCCCCGGCGGGGCAGCACTCGCTGCTCGCAGCAGCGGCGGCAGCACCCGCGCCCCGGCCATGCGCTGATGGGTACCATGGACTTTAAGACAGATGCCAGCGCAGTCACCATCAATCTGCTGCTTATTGTGCGCCCCGAGGAGGCGGCGAGCAAGGAGAAAGGGCAGCGAGAGGGGCAGACGGAAGGCGGTCGAGGCGCAGGTAACATCGCGCCTGCAGCGGGCGAGGGAGGGCAGGGCTGCAGCTCACACGGAGGAGAGAGAGAAGCGGCAGCTTTGGAGCGGGATTTGGGCTTCCTTCTCCTCTTTGCACGCACGATGCCAAACTCCAAAATGCCAACTTTTGTGTCGAAGCCCAGCGTGTCTCGGCCGGTGCAGCAGAGCCTTGCTGGAGGCACGCTCCGAGCTACACCGGGGGCAGCCGCAGGGACACGCAGGGACACGCAGGGACACGCAGGGACACGCAGGGACACGCAGGGACACAACCCCAGGGCTGAGTCCTGCACCAGCCGCCAGGTGCCCCACGGGCTCCCCGGGCTGTGCAGCAAGAGCAGGGAGAGGGCTCGGCGGTCTCACCCCACTCCAGCACCCTGGAGTACAGCAGAAGTGTTTTGTTTGCAGCGTGCCCAGGCTTTGTCTCTGAGGCTCACTGTCCTGAGCCATTTATAGCTACAGTTTGGGACAGTGTCCCTGGCCCAACTCCCTGTCCTGCAGAGGGTCTTCCAAAAAGTTACAGCTGTGCTCTGCAATTGCAAGGGGAGCCTCCCTGCAGAAGTAAAGGGAGGAGAATGAGTATTCCTGCTCTAAAACCTGGGAGAGAAGCTGAATTTTCAGACAACCAGTCCCAGGCTAACACCTATAGGCAGAGCAGGCCACAATATTATCACAAAGTTGTGTCCATGCTCCATCAAGCACGGCATTCAGCACCTGCTCAAATCAGAGCAAATCCTACCAAAGCAGCTTAGGCCTGGACTATTGCACTGCCTGCCCCCTGGTATTTCATACTTTAGCAACAAGGACTGCAAGCCAAGGCTGCAGATGAGACAGACGGTGGATCCTGGTGACACCTGGCACCAGCTGGGATAATGGATTGCATGAAAGGGTTGGGGGTGCTTGGCCTTCAGGCAGCACCAACACTTCAGTCCAGGAGGACCCTGCCAATCTCCCATTTCTATCTTACAGGTTCCAAGGGTGATGGCAATGGAAACAGCAGAGCACAGCCACGTCAGGGCACAGACCTGAACGGTAGGTCACCCTCTCCCTCTGTGAGAAACCAACCCCAGCGCACAACCCAAAGCTCCAAGCTGTGCCTCTCGAGCAAAAATGTGCTTCACACAACCCATCCCTTTCCAGGACTTTCATGGGTTCCAGTGGAGGCACACAGAGGGCCCTGGCAAGCACACCCTCCCTCCATGCCCCGTGGACAGGATGCACAGGGGTGGTGGCACTGCCAAGCCCCCACACATCCATCCACAGGGATTCTCCTGCCATGGAGCTGGAGCTCGGTCGGATTACAAGTGCATGCAGCTCTTACATTTCACAGCCAGCTGAGGCAGGGGAAATTCAGTGCCCCCAGTTGCTCAGGTTGCAACTAGAGCTTCCAGAGAGTTCCCCAGCACTCACACAGCTTAAAGTAGGGTCTGGGAGATGCAAAGAACCTTTTCAACCTTCTCTCCACCAGTCCCTTCCTTCATCTCCCCCCTCAGAGACTGAGCACATGGCAGGTGGGACTGCTGACCAAGAATGATGTTCTTGGATTCTAGTTCTCAATGTTCCACTGCCAATTCCCAGGGTTCTGCCCTAACATAGTTGAGGAACATCTGAGGAAATGACCCCAGAACCATGAAGCAGCTCCCAGGGAAGGGACTCTGATCACCCCTCTTGTTTTCCTGTCAGTCTAAGCCTTCCATGGCTTAGCAGAGAAAGGCAGGGGCAAAGGTAGGGCAAGACACAGGTAATTCTCATGGTAGCAGACAGTGGATTTTAGTTACACCAAGGAGGAACTTTTCTTCCACAGGTCAAGCAACAGCAGCGTGCAAAAGCCATGGCTGCTCCCAGCAGGATGCTGGCAGGAGCCCTGATCCAAGTCCCTCTGTAATCAGTGGTGGCTGGAGGCTGCACACAGTCTAGGAGCAAACAATATTTCATGGCAAGGCTCTACTCTGGGGCTTTTTTTACAAAGCAGATAACAAAAGCCTCCACTCCAGGAAGCAGATAAATATCCTGCTTTCTCTCCCTCTGTCATGCTCAAGAGGTTCTGCAATCAGAGCTGCAGAGTCAGCCTCCTCTATGAGTGAGTAAGAGGTTGATATTGATCATTTCCCACCCTGAATTAATGGCAGGGGTGTTTAGCATGCACATGGGAATCCTTCCCTTGCAGGCCTACCTTAAGCACAATTTAAACCCCTGGGAGAGGGGAATTCAGGCCCCAGAGGAGCAGGCAGAGCTTTGGCTCCTCTGGCACCACAAGAGTTAATGAATTGCCCTTTCACCAGCCGTGTTAGTGTCCCTATGAGTCCTCTGACACCCCTGGTGCAGCCACAATATTTTCAAACTTATATAATCCCCAGCCCCACTGATTCAGAGAGGCTGTGGCCCCACTCCACAGGCTCCCGTCGCTCTGGGGACCGGTCCTTGTCGGCCACATGGCACAAATGGACTCTGACAAGCTGGGAGATCCAGCTTCCCCCTGGCTCCTGCTGGGATGGGGATCCCAGGACACTAAAAAAATGAGAAATCACCCTGGCCCACACCCAGCAGAGCCTGGTGTACCCTGGCTTTTGCTCCCTCCCTGGGCATGGACTTGTGCTGCCTCCACCAGTGTGAGCCCTGGGCCGTCAAGTGCCTCAAGTCCCTCTGCCCCAGGACTCCAAGTCCCAGGCAGCCAGAGTCTCCCAGCAGGGAGAGGTGAGGGTGATTTGCTGACAACCCCACCAAAGTTCCCACTCTGCTCCAAGCCCCAGCCCTGCCTTGTCTCCCAGCCCCCTCTCCAAACACCCCCGGGCCCAGCAGCCGCCCCGAGCAGCAGCAGGCTGGGCTGGGCAGGGGTCAGGAACCCCAGACCTGGAGAAATTGAGCTTTCAATCTGAAGAACAGAGCTGAGCTTCCTGAGTCATTCCTTACCCCTGAACAGGGTGGATTTAACCCCATCCTTGCCGACTGTCTGGCTCTCTCCAAGGCACTGAGATGTTTCCCTTTGTGCCCCCAGGCCGGCGTGGCCCCACAGATCCCTGTGAGCAGACACCACCCATCACTTCAGGCCCTGACAAAGGTAAGTGCTGAGCCAAGAAACAGAGCAGGGCTTCACAGAGCTCCCAACAAGCTTTTTCTCCAATTAAATAACCTCAGAATATCCCAAAAGAGAGAAAATATCCCACCCTGGGACAGCTGTCCCACAAAGCACTTGCTGGCCAAGGACTTGTCAGGCCACAAAACACAAGCTCAAAGCAGCAAGTGCTTCTCTGAGCTTAGAGCAAACTGGTCTAGTGGCAGGGAGGTGGAGCAAGAAGATCTTTAAGGTCCCTTCCAACCCAAACTGTTCTATGATTATTTATGAAGGATATCTCGATCAGGAATAATTAAATAAAAGATCATAAAAGCACCAGCAACCATTTCATGCCACCAGTTTTTACAGTAATGATAGCTTTGCTATAAAGCATGTTGAAAAATTCATGTGGAATTACATTTTTCATTTGTTAAATGCCTTTTAAACTCATCAGCAAAAGGCATTCATCACCAGTAAGTTTGTTTCTTGAAAACAAAGATTTCTAATTTATAGGGGGAAACTTTGAAAGTGAAAGCTGGGCACAAAAACCTACAAAAAAGCAAAGTAAAAATAATTTTGAGCAATAAAAAGGACCCAAAAATATGAAAATTTTAAGGAAATCAAACCATTTGCATAAAGTCTTCTCTTTAAGAAACAATTTCATTTTATCTTAGAATTAACTGACAAAATAAACCAGCCAGCTCTGTTCTGACACCCTGATATCTGCAACCATCCCAGAACTGCAGCTGAACTCTAAGATTTAGGTTTTTACAGCTTATACAATTTTCTTGCTTTCTGGTTTTGGGGCTTCAAGGACATAGAATCTCTCTGCACAATTACAGGAGAAACTTCACTTTTCTAAGGGTAAAGGCTGCAGAAAAGCTTATTCTTTGATGAAAATGCAGATTCCTGCCTAATTAGCCAGTTCCAAGAGCTGACTTTAAAGGAAAACCCCAAATGTCATGAGGTATAGGAGGTATAACTGGATGGCAGCCCCGAGGTGCATTAACATCTTGACCTTCAGTCTCCTGAGTAGCTCCTGCCTGATCCAAAAGAGAGGCCCAGGGGCACATGGAGCTCCTCCTGGGAACCTCAAGAGCTGCAAACCCTTCTGCAATACAGACCAAAAAATGCAGCCTCTGTCAAAAAGTTCAGGTAGTTTTTATAAGAGATTCCCTCACTCTTTTTCTGGTATTTCCCTCTCTGAAACTTTAAAGACCAGAGGTCAGGTTCCCAGGGGAGTTTTTTCTGGAGCATCAGGGCATGCCTGGATCACAGCTGGCTTCTCCAGGATGCTGCCTCTTACAGGCAATGGCCTTTGCCAGACATTTTAGTATCACAAGTCCAACCGTTTTCATCACTTCAAGCCTTTCTCTGTTTAATTCCAAGAAAAATCAATGCAAGACATCGATTCTCTGCTTGCTGTAGCTCCATCAAGAGCTCTTTAACATGGTGATAAACCTTGGCTATCACCAGAGCAGCTGCTTTGTCTAAAGTTAAGAGCTGCCTGGCTGGCACTCCTCCTCTCTCCTCCTAGTTTTCCCTTTTCAGGGGGTTTATCATTGTTTCTTGCAGGAACCCAAGTGACAGTGGAGATTCACCACGAGGATACCAGCCCCCAGCTCATCAAGAGACTCTCCTTGGGAAAAGGTACAGCCCAGCTTTAAACCCCAGCAGAGGCTCAGCCCTTCCTCCCTCCCTTTCTGCAGAGCTGGGGAGCTCCAGGGGATGCTGCACCCGGGAGCCTGGGCAGGGCTGAGGGGATCCCACTAACCCTGCCTGGCTTGTTGCAGGTTCCCAGAGGCTGAGAGGACACGACAACAAAGGTGAGGCCCTGCTCTGTCACAGTGTCTCCATCTCTCCCTCCCCTGGGAGGTGATCCCAGGAGGATTCAGGCTCATTTCTCCCATGGGGAGGCTGCCAAAGGGCACATGCTGCTGGACCCTGCCCATGACTGGGACTTGAGGAGCAAAATCCTTCTGCTTTTGGGGTGTGGGTGTCTCCTCCTCCTCTGGCCCTGGGATAAGGCGGGTGGTGACACTCCAGGGTCCCTCAGCAATGCCCCAGCTGCCTTTCACCAGCCACGTCAGTGAGCAGAGCTCCCACTGAGGTTATCTAACAGCTCTGGAGCTCAGCACTCCCTTCTCCCACGCCTGGAGAGGCTTGGCCATGGTGGGCTGGGGTTTGATGTCCCCAACCCTCAGGTTAGAACAGGAGGTGCTGGTCTGCTGAGGAATGTGTGCTCAGCGCAGGGAGGGGATGTGGAGCACACTCCACAGGGCGCTGACATCCATGTCCAAACACAAGGGAATGGGCTAAGAGGAGCCTCAGTTCCAGCCTTTTCCACCCAATCCCGCTCCCCACAATGATTTATTTCTAGTTGTCTTTTTTTCTGCGGGCACAACCTCCTTCCTCCCTCCGCCTTCTCTGCTTTGCAGGTTTCCAGAAGGCTGAGGCGCCGCGGCCACCGGGAGCAAAGGACCTCCATGGTAACTAACTGTGCAGAACTACCCATCAGCACGGGCAGTGCCCAGCTCCCCCAGCCAGCCCCTGACCCTCGGGGTGGCACAGGGGAGTGGCTTTGGGAGCGTCACACCTGCCCAAGCCCTGCCCAAGGGAAGGCAAACAGGCACAAGGCACAGGACTGCTGGATGGGGATCCCACTCCCACACAGAACCCCTGCAGATAGAACCTGGCAAAGATAAAACCTGATAACCACATTTAAAAAAAAAAAGACCATCCCCTAACCTAAAAGGCAATAAGTAATTTTAAGTGCTGTGGAGAGTGGGAACCTTTAAATGTGTAAATCTGCTTTCTCTCTCTTTAGGTCAGTGTAACACCTCTTTTCAGGGAAAATACACATAAACAAACCAGCCTGTAAAGAAATACATGCTGTGTGCCTACATGCTGATTTTGGCAGACAAGAGCCTGCCCAGCACAGGGATATGTCCGTCAATTCCCCATGGCTCCCTGATGGGAGACAGCAGTGTCAGCTCATTCTAAGACTGTTAAAAAAAAAAAAAAATCAGTTATCTGGTTAATTACAGCACGTTATTAACCCTTTGTTCACACTGAATAGAACCAGGAGCTCAGAACCTGCAAAGATGCAGAGGGTAGGCACAGAGGGTTCAGTGCAACTGCTCCTAGTGTTGCATTCCTCATGTGCCTGAATTCCTGCAGCACTGTGGTCCTGTACCACATAAAACTCCCAGAGAAACCCAGCTCTTTATTGCTGGGTTTTTTTAAGAAGTCATGTATTTTCTGAGGATTGCGCAGTACAGATTTTCCCTGATACTTCTGCATTGTTCTCCTGCCCCTCCATACAATATCCCAGGATTTTCCATGCTGTTACCCAGTGCCAAAGTTGCAGGGGCAGCTCATGCTCCAGCACTGCACAAATCCTAGCAGTCTAGACAGGATGGCTCCTGCTTTCCATGCAGCTGGCAGGGACCTCCAGTGGGTGCCCACGTGTCCTCTGCTCCCTAAGCACCCACTGATGGATGTCTCCATGGGCCAGGCAGGAGCTCTGTCCCCTTGTTCCACCATACTGCCAGGAAAAACTCCCTCCCTTCCCAAAACAATAACAACTTGTTTCTTCCCAGCATATCCATGGGACAAATCCTCTTTGAAATCCATGCCAGTAGATCTGCAGCAATTAGAGAAGCTGGATGCCTACGCATTAAAAGTAAGTCTTGTTTTTGCCCCTGTCCTCCTCCCAGCTCCCCTGCGGCACGTTCCACAAACCTGGCTCCCAGCACAGGCTGAGCTATGGGGCAATGGCATTAGAATCTCCCAAACAAGAGAAAACATTAGCAAAGAAATCCTGCTCTGGGAACTATAACCAAAAATACATAGGCCTACAGCACTGTAGCTCTATTTTTAAGGAAGCTGGAGGCAGAGCAGTCTCTGGCAGGTGGGGTCTCACTGGCTTCAGAAGAACAAGAAATGGGGAGGACAGGAGCTCTACCACAGGGCAGATCTTCACCATGACCTTGCAATGCTTCCTCCCCACACACAGGTGAATGTCACAAACAGCGTGGAGGAACTGGTCAAAGCCCTGCTGAAACGAGCCCGGACTGACCTGGAAAAGGTTCGAGCCATATGGATGTGGATCTGCCATCACATAGGTAGGCTGAGGCCCCCAGCTGAAGATAAGGCTGTTGCTGTCACCCCTGTCCCACTGCCGTGGCATTTTACTCAGAATTTGTGGGTTATTTCCATGTGGGGAGTGGAATGAAGGCTTTATCCAGAAATGCATCCAGAGGGTCTCTCTCACCACCTCTGTTTCCCAGTCTCTCTCCTCACACTGCCAGGCTCCACCAGGTTTGTGTGCCCATGATTAACCTGTAACTCCATTTGAGGTGTGACCATCCAAGAGCCAGAGCAAAAGTCAGGCTTCCCAACACCAGGGGCCTGCTGGTCACCTTCAGAGCCACCCCACGCCACCAGAGCCCAGTTTTGGGGGGCTAAGCAGGGAGCAGGTGATAATCCAGATTTCAGAAGGAACCTGGTCTAGTGGAAGGTGCCCCTGCCCGTGGTAGGCAGTTTGGAATGAGATGATCTTTAAGGTCCCTTCTGACTCAAACCTAAGTTTGATCTCCATCCCTGTGCCAAGTCCCCACAGCCCAATACAGCCCCTCCAGCACAGTCTGATGCTGGTGCCTTTGCTCTGGGAGGGTCCCAGTGTCACAGAGGCACCACCAGGAACCATCCAGCTCCATGTCCCACACTGGCACCTGCATGATTGCAGTTCCTGCCTGCACCTTTTCAACCCTCCAGTGAGCGGCCACCACTCAGGTTCCCCTGCCCTGTCCTACTCAGTCCAAAGGCTGGAGTTACACAATAACCAGGAGATGGGAAGAGGAGGCAGCACTTGTAGCCTCTCCCATCTGGCACATCAAAAGGGGTTCTTGCCACCCCAGTGCCTTGATGGGGGGAAACTGTAATATGATGGCATTTTGCATAACATAAGCAAAACTGTTTATTTCACATTAAGTCTTGGGGCAGAGAGGCAGAGCTGTCCTTTCCCTCACCTCCGACACATCCCGATGAGGCACTGCTGCAGTGCAGGCCAAGTGATGGAGAGGAAAAGAGCAGTTTGGGCAGCACTGGCCTCATCTCACACCCACTGACATCAGCAGCTACAGGGTTACCATGGTTAGGTCAGTCCCAAACTGCTTTAGTCTTGCCCTGAAATATGGAGAGTGCTGAATTTCACTGCATGTCCTGAAGCCCAGGCTTTGATTCACCCAGCACTGGTTATTCTGTCTGCCCACTGTTAACCCATTTCTGCCCACAGTACCTGGGCCAGGCCTGGTTGGAGTCAGTCCATACTCCTCAGCATTCAGGGGATGTCTCTGGCCCTGGTAGCTATGCTGGGATCTCCTCACAAGATCTTTTACACCACCTTGGCCCTGGCTCTCATTCCTTCCTGTGAGACTGAGCCTTATTTACACACACAGAAAAGAAACAGTGGGAATTTAAATCTGCTGGCAAAAATGCAATGTATCTATCCTGGAATTGCATTGATGTCATAAACTCCTTCCTTGGATGGATTTTAAGTGAGAACACTGCTCTCTGGGCATCTCTTCCCACTCTCTTCAATTCCTGCCTGTGATGGGCTGCTATGCTCACACAGCATCAGCACTAAAGGAAATAATTATTTTAGCTGTCATTTGCAGCACAAATGGAAAGCCCCATGGAGCCAGCACCTCTCAAAGTGCCCTGTAGCTTTGCTGGTGGTCAGTGAACAGCCAGGGTGGAGCAGCCAGCCTTTCCCAGTGCCTGGAGCCAACGATGAGGAGGCATCAGCTGAGCCCCTGAGATAAATGACAAGCAGTGGCAGCGTTTCATCAAAGCACACACACAGCTTTGCTACTGCTTTTCTTCCTCTGCCTCAGCACCGAGGGGAGGGGGAAGCAGCTGATGCAGCATTCCTGAGAGCTTTGTCAGAAAAATACATCTGTATTTTAAGAAAGAGGTTGTGGACAAGGCCAAGGTTGGTGGTATTGAATTTACCTTCCCAGACCAGTTCCACAAGCTCTGTGTCTGAAGGAGTCCTGCTGTGCTGCTGTTGTGCACTCGTTGCAGCAAATCAAGATTTCATGAGCTTCCAGGTATTGATATGACCAACTGGACAGGGCTTGGAGCAACCTGGTCTAATGGAAGGTGTCCCTGCCCCTGGCAGGGGATTGGAATGAGACCAGCTTTAATGCCCCTTCCAACCCAAACCATTGTACAATTCTGTGACTCACTTGCAACAAACCACTTCAAGTGCTTCCCAACAAGCTGCTTTTCAAGTATTTTTAATATAAATTGCTTGTAAAGAGTACAAAAGTCTCAGTGGTTCCTTTTGAGGTAACACCAATCCGACTCCTTCAAATGCAGAGTGCTCCGGTTTATACTGAGAACTCTTCCGACTGTAGATCCTCCACTTGAGGGCAATTCCTGAGGACACCCATTGTGTCCAAAAATCAAAGTTGTCCTCCCACTTGGATTCAACTGCTGAACCCCAGCCCAGGCTTAGAGCAAAGGGTGATGAGGGACAGAGCTGTCCCTCTGCCCCAGCAGTGTCCAGGCCACCCTCCCCAGCACAGCCACAGCTCATTCCCCTCTGCTCAGGGAGACAAAAAGCAACCCAAGTGCTGCTCCTGCTGTCCCTCGGTCCCCTTGCCTCAGGCTTTTGGATGAACTCTTGTCTGTGCTCCTTCCCCCAGAATACGACGTCGTGGGCTACCACAACAAAAGCCAGCTGTCGAGCAAGCCCAGAGATGTGCTGCAGATGGGCAAGAGCATTTGTGAGGGCTACGCCGAGCTCTTTGAACATATGTGCAGGTAAATTAAGTTCAGAAACATTCGATGCCAGGGAGAGTTAACATTCCTTGTCATGTCCGTGCCTATCCCATCTGCCTTTGCATTGACTGATGTGACTTTAAGCAGGACGTGGAACTTTAGCTTTCCAACCATGCTGTGGAAAACCAGCAAGTCCTAGAAAGGTCAATTTTGCTCTCTCCTCCACTCCCTCCACCCCCCTCCCCAGCATAATTTACTTGGTGCCATCTGCTGAGCTTCGCATTGCATTAACATAATGGCAGATGAAAACATGGAGATAATTTGATTAGAAGAAGTAGGATTTTCCTTGGGGTATCTGGATGTGAAGGTTAAAAGCATCGCAAGACTTGAACAAGGAGTGCTGTCTCCAACACGGTCCCTTGCAAGAGGTAGGCAGAGTCCCAGGGGGAGCTTTCCCTAAACCCTCTGGAGATGCCCTGGCCCCTCCAGGAACACCCCAGGGACACTGCCTGGCACTTCCCACTCTGTTCTGTGCCCAATCTCAAGGCACAGCACTGTTGAGGCCAATACTGCAATTCCCATTTTGTAGCTACCATTGGCATTTAATGACTAAAATCTTTTCTTCCGCCAACAAAATCTCATGGACTTCACTGGGGATGAGTCACCTAAACTTCCCCACAGAGCAGGGCTTTGCAGTCACAAAGACATTTCTAAGAGGCAGCCCCTTCCTTGGTAGGGAGCACAGGAATGCAGCCCCAATCCCTAAGGGAAGGAGAACCCCCAAAATCCACAGCAAGGAAAGCAATGAAGGTGCTTGGAGGTTTGGGGATCAGACTTAGGCAGAAGGATAGCCCAAAAGGAGAAAACTGGACCTCACAACTCAGGGAGAGGGGATTGAAAGGGACTTCCTAAAGTAATTCTAATAGGGTGAGCTTACGAGGTGGCCCTCCCAGGAAGGGGCTTCCACTCCCTTGGAAAAATCACAGAGTAGTTATTAATAGCGCATGTAAGTAACAATTGGCTTTCCACACCATGCAAAGGGATTTGAGAAGGTTTTTACCATGGAACAGACAAAATGTACAGGGCAAAGGAGAGATTTAAAAAAAAAACAGCACACTGTGCCAGATGCTGAAGTGATAAATGCTTCCAGCCAATAACATATCCCACAATATACATTTGGTCCATTCCAACCCAAACCATTCTATGACATTGGATCTTGTTTTCTAAAGAGTAAAGAAATAGGATGGTGAAGTATGCATTTATAGCTGCAACCTATGGAACACTTATTAGCAGTTAGAAGGGGGGAATTTGCATCCGTTCATTAAAAAGCATATGCTTAGTTCATTAAAAGCATTAATCTTTCCAAGGATATCTCTGACTATTTAAAGGCTCTGTTGATTTACTCTCGATTCCTCAGTTCCAGGCTGATTAGTCACTATGTGATTCAGGAAACCTCCCAGTCATCAGCCTATTATATTGTCAAATATTAGCAAAATGTTTAGCTCCTGTTGTGAAAAACTGTACTTAAAGACAACACCCCTTTCTTGCACAGAGATCTCCTCATCCCTTCTCCCCATGCTCTGCTGCTCTTACACCGAGTCTAAGCAGAAAGGCAGGAGGCAAAGAGCACTCATCTTACAGAAAGGCTTTTCAGAGCCAGGTTTTGGGGGGAAAAGGTGTTTTGACATGCCTTTTTTTCCCTAGCTCCTGTGAGGGAACTTGAACAAACAAACCAATTTGCCAGTCACCAGGAGTCCCCCCAAAAGTCCTGCTGAAGGCAAAGGCTGACGTTGATTGAGTCCTACTTGTCCCAGTGCCAGAAGGAACAATTCCTGTTGCAGACACAACACTGTCACCTCTGACCACAGCTTTGGCAGCCAGACTTCCTCCCATTAGCTGAGATTCCTGTCACAGAGGAAAGGTGGGCACGGATAGTGGGAAGCTGGCCATAAGGCATCACTTTCCAAACATCAGGTGTGATAGCAATGAATGCAAACACAGGCTCCTGACCAATATTTCAGCAGCACTTACCAAGAACTGGCTTCTCAGCTGACAAGCAGACTCGAGGAGTCTGGCTAAGTGAAGCACTGCAAATTCATGAATCCAATTTAGGGCAAACCTCACAGCCTGGAATTAGGGAGACACTTGCTCACAAGGGTTAGTGATGAAGGCACAACAATTATTTTCCCAGGAGAGGTTTCAGCAGCTCTGGGAGCAAAGCTGGCCTCACTGCCTAAAGGGGATCTGATCACTTAGCTCCATGTCCCTTCTTCCTAACCAGTCTGTAAATATCCCAGATTTCACATCCTCTTGCTTCTCCCATTTCCTGCAGGCAGCAGCTTTCCCTCTTTTCAGGCACAGAGGCGTACACCTACCTATCACAAGCATAAACCATTCTGTTCTCTTCTGAAGAAGCCAGATTTGCTCCTTTTTTAGATGAAATGATCAAAGTCAACCTAAAATCAAAGGAAAGAAGATGCCATTGAATTCCAGTGACACTTGTAGCAAGAACCAGACTATTTCCTACATTTTTTGAGGCAGAAAAACAACTTTGTGTTTAATCTCTTTGCTGCACAAGCAAATGTTGCCAACTGTTTCTTAATTCAGTTCTTCCAGTCCATTTTGTATCTAGGTCATCTTCAACCAGTTCTGGAGATCTTCCCAATCTTCTCTCTGCATGCTTAATTTATCTGTATGAAGTCACTGACATGAGAGACAAGTCAGTGACTTCATACAGAGACCCTTTTCACCAATACAGAATTGCTCCTTTACAGGATTTTTTAGCTTGGATTTTTGTCTGCCCATTACTCGAGAGACCAGCTTAAATGCTCTGGTCTTTATTTTGAAAACTTTGAACACATCCAAGCGCAAACTCTTCTTGCTGCTTTGCCAACGTTCACTGTAATTGAGAGCACCGTGAGAGGAGAACTTGTCCCTTAATGTTCCCTCTGAATATCCCAGCTAACAAGAACGTCTAGAGAAGCCTGGAAGGATTAGATCCAATCCCCATGAAATTAGTGGGAATTTGGTACTTAGCTCCTTGAAACTCCTAGGATCAAATCTTCACTAAAGATCCCAAGCCAGCTCCTAGTCTCAGTTACATCATGCAAATCCAAGCTCTCACCAGTCTTGTCAGTAAAGTTGTTCCAGATTTACTGCCCAGCTCCATGCCAGAAGTTGACTCAAAGGGGCCTGCAGGCTGGCAAGGGCTTTCCAGACCACCTGCAGCACCAGGTTTCTCCATGGCATTCCTTCCAGCCTGGCCTGTTTGTTCTGGATCCTCGTGGAACAGGCAGTGCCTGCCACCACTGCTCCATCCTCTCCTTTGCTGAAGTGCCCACCTCCCCTGGAAACCAGCATCCTCTCCCTGGGAAAAGCAGCCCTGCCTACAAGCTCCATTGCACTGCCAGTTGCCAGCCAGTATCTGTTATCAGGCCTCAACTTCTTAACAACCATGCTAATTATCTTCCCCATAAATATCACTTTTCTCCTGAGCTAAACCCACATTATGCAGACAATCTCGCTCTGGAAGCCTGCACTCTTTATTACTTAAGGTAGTTGTTCCATTTAACACACTTCTCTATGAAGAAGAAAAATGTCAGTGCTGTCCTACACAAAAGACAACGCTCCAAGTGAAGCAATTTTAGATTAATGGTGAAATAAGATGCCAATGTTAGAATCCATCAGCAGAGAGCTTATTAACACAGTGCTTATTTAAATCTTATTTACACATCCACGCAGGTATTCATCATGCTTTTAGAAAGAGACTATTTAATCATTTCTACCCTGGGCAAGCACAAGCTCATTCTTTCAGGAAACTAAATCAGCATCCACAATCCCGTGAGGTCTGAGATTCCTTAGCTGGTGTCAAACACCAGGCCCACTGTCAGGGGGAGAGAACAGCCTGTGCTTTTAATTTATAATTACATGGGCTAATTGTGGACAGCAGCAAAGGGATTCCACTGAGTAACAAGACAGAGAGCAATTAAGCACACTTTATCTTGTCATCCTCAAACAGTGCTGAATTGATGGTGCATTAGGCAAAAAGACAGGGAATATGCAAAACTGGGAGAGAAAAGGCCCTTCCTCCAGCAGGATGCTCTCTGAATCTCTGCGCAGACTACAAAAACAAACAGCCCCACCCAACACCTCAGGCATCATCACCTTTTCTGCTTCCCCAGAAGTACCTGACAGGTTTAACAGAGAACTCTCCTGCTACAGCTTATCATTTCCTTTCAGCCTTGCAGGGATTCAGTGCAAGAAGCTCTCGGGACATGCCAAGGGATACGGGTACAAGACAGGGCAGACCTTTACAGGGGACTCTGACCACGCCTGGAATGCTGTCTACCTTGAGGGAAGGTGGCATTTACTGGACAGCACCTGGGGGAGTGGTTCTGTGGATGATTCCTTCACCAAGTTCACCTACAGGTAAAGACCCCCTCTATCTGAGTACATAAGCCCTCCACAAAGACAGAAGGAAAGCTGATGGGATTGGCAAACCAAACAGACACATTTGGGGCCACAGGAAGACCCAAAGCTGTCACGGCATATGCCACAGTTGAGACGTCCATGATACACAGAGTGTCACGACACAATTTCAGAAAGCTTTAAGCATTCCCCCAAAGAGAGTAACACCTTACCTCATCAGAAGGCTTCAGGCATCTGCCCATACAGAGCAACATCACGGCACTTCAGAAGGCTGCAAGCATCTGCTCCCCTTGTTCTTTAGCCCAACCTTTTATCCCCTCATGTTGATGCAGTGCCCCTGTGTGCCCTCTGCTCCCTTTGGTGGTTGCTCAGTGCCCCTGGGCACTCCATGGCTCATTGTGTCAGTGCTGCTCACCTGCTGCTCACAGCTGTGCCCATGGGGATGAGGCTGGGCCCAGCTCCATTCCCAGTCACCACAAACCATGCGCCTACACAAAGACATGGGCAAGGTACCCAGGCTGCCTGTACAAGGCATGGAGCATAGCCTGTAGAGAGGTAGTTGCCCTGAGCAGCAAGTCACAAACTGCTAAAAGTCACCTGGGTTTGCTTGTCACATCTTCAGTTTAGGCAATAGTCTGTGGACTTAGTCTTCACAGCTTTTGTGAATTGATTGCAGTCAACACTCAGTGCCCCCTTCTTTTTCCAGGAGCCTGTGCATGCAAGGGAGTAGTGCAAATACTCAGGGTTTATCCCAAAGCTCAGCATTTGCCCTAGAAACAGAAGACCAAAGTTCAGGTTTCTTCTCTGCCTGGGGAATTTCAAACCCACGGATCTCAGTTTATCAGCAGCTCAAACCACTCCAACATCCTCCTGCTGAAACCACCACCACTACACGGGGGAAGAATTCCCTATTTGTAATTACTCGTTTTTCCTTATTTCTCCCTTCTCCCAGGTACAATGAGTTTTACTTTCTGACTCACCCGGCCCTGTTCATTAACAATCACTTCCCAGATAACAGTAACTGGCAGCTCCTTAAGCCCACGCTGACACTGAAGGAGTTTGAGAACAACATGCTGCACAACAGCAACTTCTACACGCTGGGGCTGCTGGCCGCACGCCCGGAGACTCCCATCATCCAAACAGGTAACAGAAGAGCCATGGAGCACCTTCCCTCATGCATCCCACATCCAACACACACCCCTGTGCGCCTCTTCAGGCAATACTGAGCAACCTGAGTGAGTCCAGCAGCTCTTTTAACATAAAACCTTTCGGGTGGTACAACTGAACAAGGCACACATTTAAACCCCCCTCCCTTGGATTTTTCAAGAGCTGCAGGAATTTAACTGGATGGCTAATTTGTGAATGCTAAGAACAGAGTTAAAACTTATGGACATCAACATTTTAGGACGTAATGAATACTTCAAGCTGTTTGGGAACAGGCTCACAGGGAGGTAGATTAATCTCATATCTACATACTGGTGAGTTCCTGCAATTTGAAGCTCCTGGGAGCAGCTACTGGGCTGGCAATCAGGTCTAATCACCTCTAATTCAGCCCTTCATGATCACAGAATTACAGAGCTCCATAATGGTTTGAGCTGGAAGGGACCTTAAAGCCCATCTCATTCCAACCCCACACCATGGGCAAGGACACCTTCTACTAGACTAGGTTGCCCCAAACCCCATCCAACCGTGCCTGATGGCACTTTCAGTTATATTTCACACAGGCTTTCACATTCTAGCAGACCACAGCTCAATGTCAGGGTGTATCAGAACAGGACAGATGCACATCTCCCTAACAAAGGCCACTCTCTTTCTTTCTGAGGGGAACTGGTCTAAGCAGACTGATGACAAGCTGTGACCTGCCAGTTGCAGCTCTTGGTTTTACTTCTAGAGAAACTGCAACTTATTGGGCCAGATTAACCTTCCCAGAACAGGGGGTACATTAGGGTTAAAAACTGTACTGACACTCCTATGCAGCCTCTTTTCTTTTGCATTTCCCAGTAAATGGAAAAGCCTCTGTATCCGTGGACTGCCGTTCTGCCACGTTGTTTATGTTTAAGCTGAAGGGAACTGATGAACACGGTTTGATGACTTTGAAAAAGCATGGAATGGAGCTGGATATCTACCCACAGAAGACAGGGAGCCACAAGCTGGAGATCTTTGCCAAGCCCTCCAAGGCTGAGGCTTCAGATGACGTCTACAAGTGTGTGCTGGAGTACGTGGTGGAGTGTGAGTCTGTGGACAAGGCCATGCGCTTCCCCAAGGACCTGCACCAGCCCGTGGGGCCGAGCTGGTTCTCAGAGCGCCAGGGCTTCCTGCGGCCGTCACACAGCGAGCCCGTCCTGCACACCAACGACGGGCGCTGCTCCCTCACCTTCACCCTGAGCAAGGACATCAGCGTCCTGACCTCGCTGCACACCGACGGCAGCAGCAGCCTCGCCGAGGACATGGGCAGGCGGCACGTGCTGCAGATCCACCGCAGGAACCAGATCGAGCTGAAGGTCCACCTCCCGCACGCAGGGAACTTCGTTCTCAAAATTTACTCCAAGAAGAAGTCGGACCCCGGTAATTATGATTACATCTTTAACTACCTCATCAGGTGCCTGAACACGGAGGTGAAGTGGCCAGCCTTCCCCCAGAGCTACAGCAAGTGGCTGCAAGACTACGAGATCGTGGAGCCGCTCTCGGGCCTGCTGCCGGCCAACCGCAACGTCCAGTTCAAACTCAAAATGCACGGCATTGCCAAGGTGCTGGTCCAGGCTGAGAACACCTACCCTCTCACCCAGAACAAGGGCTGCTGGGAGGGGACCTGCAACACCTCGGGGTGCAGAGAGGTGTTTGTGATGGTGCACGAGAACGCCAACCACAGCTTCTACTCGCACGTCCTCAAATATGAAGTTGAGACCCAGTAACACCCACTCCTTGTTCTTTCACCCACCTGCATGAACCAACCTCCCCAACATGCCCCAAAATCAGCACAGCTTTAGGAGATTGCTCATTCTCTCAACCAAATCTGTTCTTTCAACAAATGCAGACAACACTTGCAGGCTTTTGCCAGACTGCAGGCTTAAAGATGGTCAAGGAAGCAGAAAATCCTGTTAAAAAAAGGAGCAGCAGTGGAAGACATGAGATAAAACCATCACCTACATTTCAGTAACACTGTCCAGACAAAGATTTAGAAGAAAACAACTGACTGTCTGCAGGGCATTCTGTGCCAGTAGGGATTGCTGGTTTCCAAGTTACGGACCATAAGAAAAGTCTTACAAGGGCTACTCCAAGAATTCACCTAGTTATGGGGCAGGATAAAGAAAGTGCACCCTGGTTTTGAGCAGCAACATTGAACATGAGGAACTTCAGGATATTTAAACCAACATTCATTGTAACTGTAGCCAAGTTGCAAAATACATCTGAGGAGAGAAGAATCAGGAAGATGATACAACATGAAGTTTCCTTGTGCACGTCACTGTCTTACAGATTTCAATAATACTGGAAAAATACTTTTTACGCTCTTAAATACAATAAACAAAATCATTTTTACCTTTTTATATTAGAGTATCGTAGAGACTTTTTATGCTGTAATTATATCTGAAGTATAAGGGTGTTTCCATAACCAAAATTACAGTAAAAATGAGAATAAAGTTCTCAGAAATCACTCCTTCCTCCAAACTGTCTATGCAATACTGCAGCTGTAAACTGATGGGGTTACATGGGACAGCAGGCTGAGTGACATTATTATCATGTAACAAACCATTTGGTGCTGTACTCTTGGAAAATGCCTCCATGCACACAGCAAAGGGGAGCTTCTACTGAATCTCACCACAACTGCACATCCTGAGATGGAGAAACATTTTTGTAACTGATTCAGGTGCTTGTGAGCATTAGCATGACCCAAGAGGTATTATGTTTGAGCTTGAATTGAAAATAAATCTGTTACATTTTTGCACTCTGCTTCATTGACCAAACAATATGAATTCTCTTCCCAAAGCCGCTGCATTTTCCATGCAAATGTAGGGTTATTCCTACATTCCCTCCTTAGTGACTGGGTGCCAGGAATTACTCACAGGCTGCCCACCTGTAGCAGGCTCACTCCTATGTCACTCCTTTGACCCCAGCACCCAGGGCTGAGTTCCCATTTAAGCAGGTTAAGTACCCGCAGCTGGATTCCAGGATCAGCACTCTCTGTGAGGATGCAGGCTGCTGCAGACAGAAGCTGCAAGCATAAACACAACATGTAAGCTAGCAGGGCTTACTCCAGGGTAAGCTGGGAGCACAGCAAAGCTTCGGGGTCTTTTTGCACTTGGCGACAAGAGCTTCCATATGCAACGTAAAAGTAGATTTTAAGTCCTCCCTAAACATCTCAGTGTCTTTGCCCTCAAAAAGTGGTGGCAGCAGCTCCTCCCTGCAGGAACGCTCACAAGCCATGGAGCCCAGCAGGCACCTGCTCCCTGGGCATCAACACAGACTGAGCAGCACAGATGCAAGGCAGACTCAGGAATCTTTTGTTTGCCTAAGGACCTTGAAGGCTAAAGCAAGTATTGTCTGTCAGCACAGACAGTCCTGGTTTATTTTAGTGCCTGGCAGAAGGGTTCTTTTTTCTCAGATCCCACTTTTCAGATCAAGGATACATTGCAGTAGTTTTCATTTCACAGGTCAAGCTGATCCAGTCAAGTACGTCACTTCTTACAATGGCAGGATAAGGAAGCATCCCAGAGAGCTTAGTGACTAAAGAAAACAACTTCTTCCACCAAACAGGGTCAAGGATACCAAAGTACTGACACTCTTCATGGAACCACATATTTGATGTTCACAAATAGGCACACAAACAGACACTTTGGTAAAGCCTCTCTGCAGGTGACACTGCTATGAATGCCATCCCTGCTCCTGGTCTCAAAGTCTCACTTCCACAAGCCCTCTCTCTAAGCCCATGTGCTCTTTTCTGTCCCAGGATGGCAGGGGGAACAAAAATTGACCTCAAGAGAGTAGAGAGGACAGTTTATTGCCCCCTACTTAGCATAACCTCGGGGAGTATTCCCTGTTCCTACAACCCAACTCCACAAAACCCAGGCATTTGCAATTCCACACATCTACAGAGTCCCAGATTATTTAACCCATCAAAGTAAGGAGTGACCCCCAAGCACTGTCACACCCACAGCAGAACATTTGTAACACACTAAAGACAGATGAAGCCTGCACAGCTTCCCACTCTACAAATGTACAAAAGGAAGTGCTGCAGATAAAAGTTCCACACTTTTGCCTCAATCGGAAAACAAACTGGCTCTGCCCTGCAAGTGTGCAAGAAATTCTTAAGTGCTATTAAAGGCATAAGTTCAAAGGCACAAACCCCCACTTCAGCTTCATTAATAATAAAGTTTCCAGGGCCAGGTGATTATTCCAAGGGAGGTTTGACACTGCAAAGGCAGAAAATGCCTGAGAAACCCTGCAGCCCCAGATAAAAGCACCTCAGAAGTCTGCACTTGCTGTGATATCTCCCTCCAGGATAAACACAGCTCCTTCTCCTCCTCATAAAAAATGCACGTTCTCCAGCGCAGCCAAGGTTCCAACACCAGGAGAACAGCTCTGGAACAGAATTCTCAGTTCTCTTGGGGCATCTGCAATGAGAGAAAGAGGGAGAGACAAAGTACACACACACCAACACAGAGAAGTAACTCAGCAGTTCCCCTGCTGCAGATACTTTAGATGAGATTAGTTCAAATTTTTAGTCTACTCCCTGAATGAAGCTGCTTATTACAGGTATTAGAAATTGAAAAAACTGTAGGATTATAGCTGCTAATTAGGCAAATGGATCATCTTCAGTCTTGCTCTT
The DNA here is from genome assembly GCF_048771995.1 of Taeniopygia guttata. Lineage (NCBI taxonomy): Eukaryota > Metazoa > Chordata > Aves > Passeriformes > Estrildidae > Taeniopygia > Taeniopygia guttata. Next base: position 6,317,881 of record NC_133034.1, read on the forward strand.
CCCTTCTGCCAACACTAACTGCCAAATATCTCTGAAGGGATATGGAAGAGCACATCAGAAACAAGGCAAATGTCTCCTGAACTGCTGAAAACACCAACAACATGATGCAACACTCAGTAACTAAAATCTTCATGAAATACAATACTATTTACAAGGTATCACTTAAAAAATGAAATTGGTGGCCTCACTGAAGGCTGTGAGGGATCCCTAAGGGCTCTGGCACTCAGTGCATCTATAGGTTCACCTGCAAAGAGAAAACAGTTTGGTGTATTCTCCTGTTCAGATTTTATCAAAATGCCCCATGCCCAACAAGTCCTTACTTGAGATCTAGACAGACAAGGTGGATGTTCCAAAACACCCATGGACAGCTCTGCAGAGGATCCAAGGCCAGTGCTGGATGACCACAGTGCAGCTCCAGCTGAGGGCAGTTCAGCACCTCAGCACAAAGGCTGCATGACGAGAATCCAGAATGGATTTGAAGGTTTTACCCTCATGCAAGGAACCCCAGAAGAAAGCCAAAATACAAGGACTTTTCAATTGGAACATTTCTAAACTCTGGGATACAGAGCTGCATGCCCAAGTGCAGCCCCAGTCTGCAGCCAGGCACCTCCTTGGCTGAACTCACCTGTCTGACCTCACCTGTCTGACACAATGGTTGGGCTCTGTGTACATGTGGTGCTTTTGAATTCCTGTACCTTGTCAGCATTAAGCTGCTTTAACACAAGGTGAAGCTGATGGAAAGGAACAGAAACTTATGGACATGGAACGTCCTCATCCCAAGGTTTGCCTGAACAAAGACCATAAAGACTCAGCCACAGGAGATCTGCAGAGACCCCAAAACAAGTCCCTAGGAAATAAGTCCTGTTCACTCACTAACAACTTACCTCCCTTGAGGGAAGTCTGAATATTTTCCCCAAAGGAGGTCACAGATCTATTTTGATGCAGCAGTTCCACTCTTTTCCAAGAGCCATGATCACATCCAGAATTCAGACACTCATTCCTCAGCTATTCTGCAGTACTTCAAGCACTCTGTACAGAAGACAAAGACACCGGACACTACACAAATTGTAAAGGGCAGAAGCTACAAGAACCAGGAAATATTAAGAAATTCCAATAAGGGCAAACAACTGGAAAAGACGCAGATAGCCTAAAGGAAAGAGGAATTTTATTGCCTATTCTTTGAAGAACATAGCTATGCTGTGATGGAAAAGGCGTTGATCCAAGTTCCTGATGAGAAAGGAATATAAACCACAAGAGTCACTTTGTGTATTTGTATAAACAAGAAAAGAGGTGTTTGCCATTCTGATTTATTTCAATGCTTTTACACGTATAAAACATACTTTAAATACTTTACATAAAAACTAGCAAACGGTTTGCTTTTAAAAAACACCATCAACTTTGTGAGTGAGCACATAGCTCTGATGCAGGTCTCTGACCTATGGCAAGCTGACTAAAGTGTTTGTGGTGTAACACCCCTCATCAGAGCAAGCATGTAGACAGGAGCTCCTTTTCCTCAACTCCCATCCTGCTGATTCAGCTCCAAGTAGGACACATGGCTCTCACTCAAGCTCCAGTCCCAGCTGGATATAGGCACCTTTCCAGTCACAGTTTGGAAGCACATAAGGAAACCAGCATTCCAATTCTACAACAAACATTATTCCTGGTGTTCAAATCGTCTCACTATCTTTGCACTCTCTTTTTTCAGTTCCTCAATGTGAGCATTTAGGCACTCCAGGATGTGCTGGGATCTCACTTCTTCATCTTCCAGGTATCGTGCAGCAATGGATCCAACAGGAGCTGTAGGCAAGGGGCACTAAAGGGAAACAAAAGGATTATCAGGCATTCCTTCATTCCAAGTTTTGGCCAGAAACACTACTGATCTGCAAACCACACCACTGAACATGCTCCTTGAGGGCTCATTTCCATCTTAGTGGGCAGACTAAGCACGCAGGTCTCATACTTGTATTGCAGATCATGTCCCAACAGCCAGCAATGACCGCTGCATGAAGCTAATGTTGCCAAAAATCACTACTAAAAAATCAGGGCTAGAGAAGGTCACTACAGAATACCAAGGAGTTTGCCCTGGGTGTTGGTGCAACTCAAGGTCTACATCCTGCTCCTTGTCTCCATAAAAATCCCTGTGAGTGGGAGCACCTCAGAGTTTGGGTCCAGGGAAGGGAAAGCACTGCCAGACTGGTTTTTTTTAACCACATATTCCACACTGGGAATATCTCTGCTTTCTTTCATATACCTCCTCTTCTTTCCCCAAAGTAACAGGCTCCTGATACAATCCCACAGGCAAGGACAGGCCAAAGTCCCATTGCAGCTCACAGAACAGCACTTCAGTCCAGCCAGCAATGGTCAACAAACTACTCCAGATTCTTTCCTTTACAGTCAACAACTATTCCTGCTCCTCACATCAGTTACCCACAAGTTATTAACTTACAAAAACAACACTGTAAACCAGGTTTAATACACAAGTTGATGAAGAGAAGCCTTGTGCACAGGGGCTGGCACGTGAAAAATTAAGGTTACTAAGGGGCTGCTTTCCATTGCAGACAAGTTGTCTCAGTGTCTTGGCAACAGAAAATAACTGGTTATTTCCAAATCCTGGAGTCTCATGGTTTTCAGGTCTTGTCAACAGCCAGGAACAAAGGGAAACAGAAAAGGCTACAGACAGCAAATAAATCTCTCCCACCCCACTATTGACAGCCTACTGATGAGAGTTCTCCTCTCTTAGTGCTAAAGGAATTGATTTAAAGACACTGCAGCCTGACCATGAACAGGGAGACCCAGTCAACACCAGGAGAAATAACTGCATTTCCTTAGAAATCTTATTTCTACCTCTCAGAATAAAAAGCAGCCCATTGTCTCCTATTAAACATCAAGCCCTAGAGGTTCTCAGACCCTGAAGTGGAACTTTCACACTTTGGGTCCAATCTTGCAACCCGAAGAGTTTCCATTTACAATACTGCACTTCCCTAAGTTCCCAACACTGTTTTCTGGGTATGTGCACAAGCTACTTTACTCCTAAAAAATCAAGACCTATTCTTGGTAGTAAACTTCATCAAGACCTGACAAGCCTCCACTTATCTGTGCATTAGCCTTTGAGCCTCTTCTCTGGACTCCTACAAAAAGATAGCTAATAGTTTAATAGTTGTCACTGCTACCAACGCAAAAACAGAGGAGAAACTGCTCTGAGCACTGCTGGGGCAACACATGTGGAGCAAGGACCAGTGCTCAGCATTCTCTCCTCCCTAAACATGACAGGAAAAAGTGATTCAGTGGAAATTTCTGTCTCTTGGTCAAGTGCTTCAGCAACTGAGCTGAGGTAGGACAGAGAAAGTGCTAACACTGCTCCCAGTGAAAAAAGTACGATCAGCAACCGGGAAAAGGAGCAGGCTCCCCTTGTGCAGTGAAGCAGGGATTTCAGGCTTTGTCATCAGCAAGCATAAGCAGCTTTAAGTTCAGTGTGCTGACTGCTGCAGCCTGTTTGAAAAGGGGTAAAACTCACCCTGTGCTTTACAGATGTGCAGCAACCAGTCACCCAGAGACTGAAATACTGACATACTCAGCACTCCACATTCACTCTGAGCCTCTACTACAGACCCAAGCCAAAAGCTGAAGCAGAAGTCTGAGGGGACACGAGCAGGTCCTGGTACACACTGAGGTACAGCACCATGAGCTCCTGGAATTAACTCTTCTCCAAGGAGTTCTGAAGAGCCAACATATGGATCCTCCTGGCCAAGTCTTAACCATCCAACAGTGGCTTTCTTTTCCTGTTTAACATTTGATTTACTTAGAGGATCACACACAACATGCAGTTAAGTCAGGCACTCAAATGCCTGTCTCCTTTTGCCAGATAAGAACCCAACTCTATTTTCAGCTGCTGAGCAGCAAGTAGCCCCTGTACAACTGCTTACCAAAAAAGCAGATTCTCTGTGATGATTTAAGGCAGGCTGCTTAGATGCTTCATCTGCAAAATCTTTGTTTTCATCCACCACATGAAGCACAGACTCTGCTCCCAGCCAGGCACGTGACTCCTTGCAGTTCTTGCTGCTGCTCTGGGAGGGTGGCTCACCCATCTCAGGGGTCACAGTTTCTGTTTCAGCAGCCCCACACCTTAGAGGGTCCCTGTGATGATGCTGAGCAGTCCTGTCAGGCTGGAGATGTGTCCTCCCTGTGTGTTCATCCTGCTTGTGCTGTGCTTCCTGAGCTGTCCTGGAAGACAGGTTTGAGCACAGAACTGAGTTTGTCTCTTACACCAAAACTCACACAGAGGCAACAATTAACATAGATGTTACTAACAGCCCTGGAAATCCAAACTTGTTTCCATAGCACTTCCAGACACACATTCAATCCCTGTGGAATTCTCTCTCTCTTCTGCTACTGTAGATACCAAAAACCACAGCCTGCACATCTTAGCACAGCAACAGAAAGGAACACAGCTGCCTGGGCCACATCTAATCCTGTCACCAAAAACAGCACAGACTGCTGCTCCAGAGAGAGGCAAAGGCAGACAAAAGACAAACACTGCTGGCTTTGCAAAACACAAACCAGCTGGGACTCAAAGCTACTGCACTGCTTAAGGCATAAAGGTAGATTCCCAAACAGTCCTTGTCTTCTCCCAGACACACGCTGCACTGGAGAGAGACCCAGCATGCCATTAAAACCCACACATCCCCACACCTTGTGCCCTCCTTCACCCTGAGGAAGCAGCACCCCTGGGTCACTCACCTGTGCTGTACCTCCCTGGGCTCTTTGCCTTGCCCCTGCTGAGCCACGCCCTCAGGTCCATCGGGGCACTCCTGTGCAGTGACCCCCAGTCTCGCCCTGGTCTCTGCCAGCTCCGTCCGCAGCTGCTGGTTCTCAGATATTAATTTCTGCAGCTCAGCAGCGTAGTCCTCCCTGAGTGCTCTCAGGGTGCCATCGTCCCCCTAACAGACAAAGAAGGGCAGAAGCCAGAAGTACTGGTTTGTAAGACACCACAGACACATCCAGAGCAAAAGCCAGCAAGAGATTCCTTAAGGCATACCCCCTAATCTCATTTTGACTGGAAAATCCTTCAAGATTTTCCTAGGAGAAAATTAATTATATATGTGCCTTATTGGACCAGTATCCAGATTCAATGTGCTAATCTGCTGATCTGCCTGGGAAGGTCAGTCTCTCTCACCACTGGATTTATTTTAAAACAGGAAAACATGGACCTTAGATAGTTCAGATGTACCTGCCTCTGGCCTTTCTGAAACTCTGAACAACTTGCTTCTTCCCATCATCTTCTTTTTACTGGCCAGGTGGGTATAATTTCCACTGCTTCTACTCCTGTGACATTCCCACTTGCTTCTTGCCAATTCTATTAAACTTAGATGCTTAATTCATTCTCATCAGCTTAAGGTCTTTCCAAATGTGTATCAGGACCACCAGGCCAAGATTCAGCTCCTGTTCCTTGGGGCTGTGGGGCTTTTTTTAAGGAAGATTTCCTGCTTTGCACACTGCAAAAACATATTTGGGAACTCACACAGGCAAAAGCCACCAGGCACTTTTCAAACAGAAAGTTTGGTTATTTTAAGTTATTTTAGTTTCAAATCTGCCCTCCAGAAAGCTGTGTTTTTAATCCAGCTCATCAGCCATAAGTTTCTGTTCAGCACTTTCCCAGGAACATGGCACATTTGACAATCACCCCAAACTAATACTAAGAGCTGAGTATTTCCTTCCCACAGATCTAACAGGATAAAACATACTCTCATGAGATTCTCAGCTGTCTGAATCCAACCCTTGTCCCCTGGGAAGCAGACATTCTGCTTGAGTTGAGACAGAACTTGCAAACCCGCCACTTCTTCCTTCACAGAATGAGTCAACTTGTTATTTCTGCCAAGGCTGCTTCTCTGCCATGCAGGCTCCTCTTTTCCCCTCTGCATCAAGAGTTTTGGAGGTTTTGTTCAGCTGCAGGAGCCCACCACAGGGCCCCTTCCAAGAAAACTGCCCCAACACATCCAGCCCATATATTCCCAGTCTGCATCTTGCTCATGGAGAGGAAAGGAGAGCCCTTCTGAATGGCTCCTCACCAGGGGAGAACACACTCTCACCCAAGATTTCAAGGGCCAGAGCAGTTACAGCTCTAGGACAGGTCAAAAGGACATCACAGGCTGAGAATCAAAGGTTTGAGGTAAAGTGGCTTAAAATGGAAGTGTAATGAAATATACTAAAAAATGTGGGCCAGAGCCCATGGAGAAGACATGGAAATTATGGCTGCTTCTGCAGTCCTCTTCATCACTTTCTGACTGAACAAATGCCTGATATTTCTGCACCTTATTTCCTCTCAAATTGCTTCTTTTGCTTGGGTTTTAAGTTCACTGAGCTTTATCCCCTATTTTGAGAAGCCTGGGCAAAGACTCTGACTACTCCCAGGTAGGAACACAAGGCTAGCCCCTTCCCAGCTCCTAGTCCTCAATACCTTCATACCTTCAGCTTACCACACTCTCCTTTTTCCAGAATCTCCGAGAGATGACGGTTTTCCAGCCTCAAGGTTTCCAGCTGGACCAGAATTACCTGAGGAGACAGAGGCAACCAACAAGCTCAGAAAAATAACACAATGCATGCTCACAACACCCTCCAAGCATTTTCCACCTTCAAACTCAAGTACTAAGCAAGGTTTGGGCTGCTAGTTGTACTGGGACCCTACAGAGAAGGCTACAAAAATAATCAGGCACAGTTTTCAAAGATGTTATCCATCCTGGTCTAGTTAGCAAGAGTGATCCGAAAGAATTCTGTGGGACTATAGGCTGCTGGTTTGAAAAGAAGCAGCAAGACAGATTCAGTGAATACCATCATTAGAATATTCCTTCAGAAGGTCTGTTTTTCTACAGAGGCTAAATAGAGAAGGAAACTATTGTAGCTAAGAACCAGGATGGTGTTTCAAGCCTTCAGGTCCCTTAAACAGATTTTTTACCCTGTGCTCCACTGCTTTCCTCTCTGCTCTTTCAATCTCTGCTCTGAGCTGCTGCTCCAGGTCTGAGGTGGAGCCACTCGCCGATGCAATGGTGATGTCCCGCTGGTGCAGCTCCTGTGTCAGCCTGGAGATCTCCCTTTTCAACCCTTCTAGCTCACTGCTGTGCACTTGTTCAGCCTGAGAGAGCTGGTCTTTCAACTGGAGGAAGACATGCACACATCACCAACAAGCTTTTAAAACACGTTTCAGCTAAAAAAGCAAAAGTGAAACCTCAGTGGGAATGTGAAATCTCAGTCCTGGAAAACAAAAAAGGTCTAAGTAACAAACCCCCTGCACATGCTTGTCCTTCCTGATTGAAACCACCTCATCCCAGTCCTTTCCCACACCACACACTGCCAACGGGAAAGAAGCTTCATGCCATGAGGTACTTGAGAAGACCCACTATTTATCAAACCAACAGCCTCTTCAGCTCATCATCCAACCTCTGTAGCCAAAGCCAGAGAGCCAAAGGGTCACCATGACTGGGGAAGCACAGTAACTCTTGGAAAATATAACCCTGCAATTTGCCACTCTGCCTTCCTGAGGCAGTTGAAGATACCATTTAAAGATGGTAACTTTAAATAGCTCAAGCTGGATTTTTCTTCCAGGAACTAATTTGCCCTAAGTCTTTTGAATCAATATTAGAGTTGAACAAATGTTAGCATGTAGCAACTAAAGCTTCCCATGGCAAACTTCCACCAGCCAGCTATGCACAGGGTAAAAATACATCTCTGTTTTCATAACTCTGTGTGATGACCACTAGTCCCTGCATCATAAGAGAATAATCATTCCCTATTTACTTTCCACATGACAGGCATGATTTTATTTTCTGTCCATTCAATCTCATTTATCTCTTTTCCAGTTTGCTAAGTCCTATTTCATTCAGCTGCTGCCTGTATAAAAATCACTCCATCCTTTTGGTCATCTCTTTCCATACCTTATCTTGGTTTATTCAATGGTTTTTGAGGTGGCAGACCTGCACTGCATACAATATACTGGTAGGCACACTGTATATTTACTCAGTGGCACAACAGAAAAAGCAGCATAATTCCTTCCCCAGGACTCCATTCCATTAGTCAGAAATATTAACCACCCAAACACACAGGATTTTTCTGAGAATTACAAGCATTTTAGAAAATTGAACCAGATGATCTCTGCCTACCCATGTAAATACTGTTCACACAGTGATTTATCTCCATGTCACCTCAATGCCTCCCAAGTATATAAAACACAAACAGCCTTCATAAATCTCTCCCTCCTCCCCAGCAGCCTGTGGGAGATTAATTTACTGTGTGGCTGTTTAGATGTGTAACCAAGCACACATCTCTGGCAAGATCTGTACCTCTGTATGTTCAGAATAAAGGATGAAAGATTTCCACACAAGTGAGGTTTTCACTCAGGTTCAATGAGGCTTCCACTCTACCAGGCTCCAGTGAAAGCTCTCACATGAGCTGATGCAGACCATTATGAAGAGCCAAGCTAGTGAAGGGCTTGCCCTCCTTGGGTGCTCAGAGCCTACCAAGCCTGAAACACACTCCCTTATTCACACAGGCACCAGGACATATTTGAAGTCCTGCCTCAAGTGTGACAGGACATATTACAGCAAACTCGCTCCTTCTCTGCTCTTCATCCTGTTGGGAGCCTTTATTAGGCTTAAACTCAGGATTCCAAACCTTAATTTCTTCACATATTTGCCCATCCAGCAGTAATTCAATTATCTCCACAGTGTGCAGAAGTACTGGGGGAGGCCCAGGAGATGCTCACAAAGCCAGGTTCAGACACCTGCAAAAGGGTGTCCTCTCAACCCTTCCTCTGCCAGGTGTGCTCCTTACCTCCAGCAGATCCCTGCCTGCACAGCAGCCCTGCCCTGGTCCCACTGCTGAGGCACGTGGCACACAGGGATCAGTTCTCTCCAGCAGTGCCATCCCACTCCCCGGGAACAAAGCCATGTTACCTTTTTAATCTCTGCCCTTGACTCAGTCTGGTCTTCTTCCAGAGACTGCAGCTCTTTGATATTCTCACCCAGCTCCTCACTCAGCTGCACACACCTGGCATTTGAAGTCACCAGGCTGGGTGCCAAATGCAAAAGTATAGATTAGAATAACCCAAGGAGGAGGAAATGGTCAGAGAAACTTTGATCTTCCACGCAGCCCTTTACATCCATTACAACAGAAACTCTATTCAGCCTACAAGTTCCTTACCAATCCTCTGGGTTTGTTTTCTAAAATCGTTTCACATGAGATCAGGAAGCTCATCTAACAGATAACAGCTGTTTCTTGCTTGTTTATTTACAAACTAAGATTACAAAATTTCTATGTAAACACAAGTCTGAAAACCACAAACTTGGAGAGGAATCATAGAATAACAAAATGCTTTGGTTTGGGAGGGACCCTAAAGCTCAACTCATTCCCTGATGTGGGCAGGGACACCTTCAACTAGACCAGGTTGCCTCAACCCCATCTATCTTGAACACCTCTAGAAATGAGGAGTCCACAATCTCTCTGGACAGATTTGTTTATAATCCTCACTTCACAGGAAGGTCTGGATCTGGTTCTAACCAGCTGCCTAACAAAGACTCCTTAGGCTACTATGAGTGAAGGTGCTCAGCCTAAGCAAGCTGGAACACTGAGAACACCCACTGTGTGCAGTGAAATGCAGCCAACCAATTACCAGAGCAGTCACTATTACACTGCACAATGAATAGCACTTGATTTCTTTGGCCCTTTGATATTTAAAACAAGCCTACAAAAATCACTGGTTAACTTCATGAACTCAATTAGGTGCTGTATTATTATCCAAGACTAATTGCACTTGCAGAGGGAGCAAGCAGTGGGCTACCTGTTCTCAAGACGAGTCACCTCTGACTGTAAGTGCTGTTCCTTCTTCTGGGCAACATCCAGCTGCAGCAGCACCTGCTCCAGCTCCAGCCCTGCAGAGGACAATGCCTTCCCTTGCAAGCGCTCCTCCAAGGCCCTACACAGAAACAGCAGATTTAATCTCAGCACAGAAACATCATGTCTGAGTTCACTGGTTCAGGGAACATAACTATTGTTTTCTTGGAGTTCTCTGAAAAATACACATCACCTAAAAGCAGGTTACCACTGTGTGCAGTGTGAGTAAGCAAACAATGCAGCTGGATGACAGCCCCTGCTTGAGTTATGGCTGATTGAAAAAGACTACATTTTATTTTGACGTTGGTCCCCCTGCCAGAGACTGGTAGGTGACCAACACCCAAACCTTCTGACATAGCCACCAGAGCCCAACAGCCTCTGCACATTGCCAGGGGAGAAGGGAAAGGCCAATATGGTTTTGTCACAGATGTAGTTACCTTGCCAAGCCCGAACCAGTGAGAACTTTCACCTAGGTTAATAAGCACATTATCAAACCCTGAAAGGCCTCCAGCACTTGGCTGAAAATGCCTGCAAGAAACACCCTCAAAAGACCTGTATTGCCTCCAGAAACCCAGCTGAGGAAAGTGGATTCCTTCCTTGCTCTTCACTGATTATCTGCTAATTTCAAAAGCAATGCAAATTGAAAAATGCTGTAAGGCAGCACAGTGCTTGTGAGAAACTGCAGTGCACTATGTGAAATACAACATTTTCATGCAGATCCAGCTGCATGAAAATGCTGCTACTGTCCTCAGTGAGAGAACCTGGAGCATAGATCTGGATTGAAGACCCAAAGCACCAGCAAGGCACAGATGCTACCTGATGAGGAGTTCTTTTCTGTGAAGAGTTTCAGTCATCCCATCCAGCTCGTTCTGTAACTGTTCCTGGTGCAGCTTCGAGCTGTCAATGAAATCTTCTTGAGACTGCAAGGTGGCTTTTAGTTCCATCTTCTCATCCTGTAGCACCTGCACAGGAGGCAGAAGGAATGACTGAATGACTGATGCAAGATGGACCAAACCAGTTGGTTGCAACGTGATGAGAGGTTGATCAGATTTTTTTAGGACTGCTGTCCTAAAAAAATGTGCAGAGCAGCACATGGGGCTACAAAGTCAATTTTGATGCCAATCAGGAACTTTGCAAAGGCTCTAGAAAGAGACAAAATCTCCAGGATGGAAAGCCTTTCCACCGCTTCTTTAGACCCCGTTTCTTACGAGTTCCTCCACTGACCTCTAACATTTTCTTGGACTGCCTTAATTCTTCTTGAACTCTCTGCTGATCTTCCAGAATCATGCGATTGTCCTCACTCAGGTCATCCACCCTCATGCTGAGCCTCTCCACCTCCAGCTCGTTGGCACAGATGGTGTCCTTGGCCCTCTCCAGCCTGCTGGTTAAGTGCTGGATTTCCGAGCGGCTCGCCAGCTCCACCGAGTCCAGGATCTGCTTCCGATTGGCCAGCTGGGTCTGCAACAGCAACACCTGCGTTGGAGCTAAACTGCAAAAGCACCAAAGCTGCACCAAAGATAAATTCAACACAACTACTGATTTCTTGGTGTGGTGAACCACATTCTCATTCTCAACAATACCTTCCAAGGAATTAGGGAGAGTACTGTTCCAGGGGTACATGATGGATAAAACTTCCCAAGGCAAACAGAATAAGTAAAAAACAAAATGTAAAAAGAGGAGGTCCTTTGATTCCAAAAGCATTTCAAAGAGACTCTGGAAAATGAGAATCTCAAATCACTCCAACTGCCTGAGTATGACTTGTCCAAGAACAAAACCTCCTGCTATTTTTTGCTCATGAGCCCAAAGCTAGGCCAGGACTAATGGCTGCAGGTAAGAAAGTTTGCAAATCAAACAGGACAGAGATTACCCAGCAATTAATTCCACACCAGGACAGAAAGCAGCTCTGGGTGCTCAACTGCAAAACCACAACCGCCAAACAGCACTAAAACAAACCAGTTCTAACAGACAATTTGCTTTGCTGTCTGCAGTAAATACCTGGTTCCAGCAGCCTGGGGAATGCTCACTTTGAATTTTTCAGTGTTTTAATGGCAGACAAAAAAGTTACAAGGAACATATGAGTAGCAGACAATACCTGATCTATAATTTATAGGCACAATACTTTATTTCATAGCATTTCTTTCCACACAGCTAGCTGGTGAAATTTAACAAGCCAGCTCTCACATAAACTTCTAGGAACATTCACTTCATATACTCCCTTATTGTATAAAATCTTTGAATTTTTAAAGGCTGAAACAAAATATTTGAGCAGTCCTATACTCCCAGTTTCAAAGAGTAGCAATGCCTGCCAGCTTCACAATCACCAGATGCCTTGATTTATACAAACTGTAAGAACTGCTCATTTGCAAGGCTATGGTATAGATTTGATTACAGCCTTTTATTATTATTTAAATAGTCATGACAGAAAAGGTAATCAAGAAGGCTGAGAGTTTAAAGCAGTGCCTTTCTTCACTCAAGAAGCCAGAGTATCAGACTGCCTGAACATTTATTTCTGCATTAAGAAACATTTAAGCTGTCTCTTATTTCCAGCCACACAACATCCATGCCAGCAGAGAATTCCAGGTTTTTTGGAAAGGCTGACTTTAAAGGTTTCCAGAAGGTGGCTTGTAGCAGGGAGGAATTCCAGGCTTCCCTAAGCTGCTCTGGAAGAGCTGAGGGGAAGCCAGATGAAAAGGAGAGAGAGGAAAAGTACTCCATGGTCACGGATCTCAGCTTGACCTTGTGCTAGAAAGACAACTAAGCACATAAAATGTACAGAAAAATCCAAGGCAAAAAATTTAGCACTTCCATGCTGGGCTTTTCAAAGCAATTGAGGACTCAGGCAGTCTGTTCACAGTACCTGTGCACCTAAGGCACCTATGCCACTTTGGCAAAACCTCCCCAAGCTCCTGGTTTTCTGCTGCACAGTAAGACAAGTTCCTCTGTGCCCCAGTGTCCCAGCCTGAGCTCCAAGGACACATCTGTTCCCAAACAATTGAGCTATCAACGACACACAGACAGCAGAGCAGCAAGACCTTCTGCTCAAGGACTCTCTCTGCATTTGTAGATCTCCTGGTGTCAGCCTCTCACAAAGCCCCTGTCAGAGCCAGCTTCAATCCTGTCATCACAGTCTCCCTCCTTGCAGGAGCTTCCACTCAAGAGCAACTCAGGAGCCCATTAAGGCAAAGTCCCCAGCAAGAGCTTCTTATCAGTGTCTGCTGTGATTGCGTCTGTGTGACTTCACAGCTGTGCTCTAGGTCAATTCATCTTGCTCTGCTGCAGCACCACTGAGCCATCAGCTTTGCAGAACAGCAGCCCCACTACTTGCCTCTGAGAGACCTGAAAAAAGGTGCAGGGCGCTGAAAACTGCTGTTGCTTCAGTATTTTATGTAAGTCTCTGATGTAGGGGAAGACTGTTTTCCAACAGTACCCTCTGAGCTGGACCCACAAGGTACTTATTTAGCTGCTGGCAGGTACACAGCTTTCAACCAGACAACAGGATGTAACATATTTTAAAGTGTCATATGCTGTGATCTCTGCCTCCCAGGGAAATCTGCATCCTACTCTCTTCTCTGCTAACCAGAGCAATGGCAGGGAGAGCTGCACAAGGTTTATCTAATCTCTGATGACAGACTCCAGATTTTTTTCCATACACCACTTGTACAAGCAAACCATATTCCGACAGAACATTAAAAATCACTTCAATGGCAATCTGAACTGGATGGGTGCCTGAGAGATTTCATTAGCCTCTCCCTCCCTCCCACAAACAAAGCAGAAACTTCCAGCACATGCTAATTGTACCTGCACAAGCTCGGAGTGCTCTGCCAGAGCCTTGCGCTGCGCCTCCAGCGATGCCACCTGCTGCTGGTACTGCAGGCGCTGCTTCTCCCAGTCAAGTGATTTTTGACGGAACTCCTGCAAGGACAGCAGGGGTAGCTTGGAGCAGTACATCCCCCTCCAGTTCACATCCACATTTGCCGTCTCTCCCCACCATATCCTCACACCTTTCCCCCAGCAGGGAAACCATTAGCCAGTCACCTGATGCAGCAGCTCAGCAGTGCAGAGCCCTCACACACCGTGCACACTGCATTCCTTCCCCACCCCAGGTAAAGCTGCTCACAAATGTTAAGTGCCATCACATTCATGGCTGATTTCATGGGTTTGCTGTCAGGAGTTTAACAATTCAGACTGGCTTTAGCTTCCAAAGCATGCTGGTATTGAAATCACCAACATGACAAGAACTACATACAGAATTTGACTGCTAATCTCTGTTCCAGAAATTGGGCACTACATCAGTCAGATGTGTGTTGTTACCACATCTCTCAGGAGGAGAAAACTGAGTGGGGTTGAGCTCAGCAGAGCAGAAAGATTAGAAGATGAAACAGGGTTACAAAGAAGTTTGACATGTAGCTCCCTCCTCCTCCAAGAAGTGAGAATACAACCTCCCCACACTGGAATTCATTCCATTCACATAATTAGTTACTCTTCCAGCAACTTCTCCCTCTTATTTAGTCTAAGGGTAAAACCAGCATTAAGTTTATGATGTGCAGTCATAGGCCCCAGCACATGAAACTGCCTTTAGCACAGATGCAGTTGAGAAGAGCTGCACCTGGAGAGTGGATGGGCAGTGCTCCTTAAGCAGAACTCAACATCCACTTCCTAGTGGACTGTTCAGTACAAGCTGGTCAGCACTTGCTTTTTCTCCACATACCTCCAGCTTCCTGGTCAGTCGGCTCAGTTCAAACTTGTCCTCCTCTTGTCCCTTGTTAGCTTCTCCTCTGCTTCTTGTTTTTTTCTTCTGCAGCTTCTCATAGCTCCTCCTCAGCCGGGACAACTGCACAAAGAGAGAGTCAAAGAGAGCTTTGCTCAAGGTCCCAAGACAAGAATTAAACAGCACTTTGAAAGAAGACACACAAAGTGGTTCACACAAACAATGCCCTCATCAAGGCCACACAGCTCCCAAGCGAAGGCTTCCATTTGGATAATGAGTCTTTTATACCAAGAGCACAGCAAAACACACGAGTTGTATGAGAGTAGCAAGATGCCACTGAAGTCATGACATCAGCAACTTTAACTAAAGCTCTGTCTTACCATAATTAAAGCATGACTGAAATATTGATCAGACGGAGGCTTACAGGCAGCTTTCAATACAGCAAGAGCACAGCATCCCCCTCTCTACAGCTGGTTCCCAGCCCCAGAAGAGCCAGCAGCGCCTGTGGCTGATCTGCTCACCCACAGGAGCACACCCACTACACCACACACAGGTAAATCTTGTGTGATCAAAATACATTTGTGCAGCTCAGGTGGGAACTGGAACTCTCCTGCTTAGTGGGAGAAGGAAGGTTTGAGAATTGCCATTACCCATAATATCAACACCACTTCATCTGTCATTTTCTGCTTAGATACACTGTGTATTTCACAATGAGTGGAGAAAGCCAACAGAAAATACCACTCCTACGCCTGCTGCTAGGATGCTGAAGTTGTATCAGAAGCAGGAATGAGGAAAAAACTCTTGACATTTAAATGACCCTCCATGCAAATAATCACTTGCAACTTGCAGATAATTTTTCATATGGTGAGCTCCCCCCTACTTAACTATTAAATAAAAGGCTTCTGAATAGCCACATGAATTTGAGAAGCCATCACTGCTGTTTTACTGAGGGACAAAGCTAAGCAGGATGGGAGGACCATGAGAAGAAAATATATCTGATTCGAGACCTGATATATTCAGTACTTCAGTGTGTTCAGTGGGAACAGACAGATGTTCAGGCTTAGAGATAATACCAACATCTTTTGCCAAACATATCAGGCGATAAGAGGTTTATTCTTTCAACAGTCTCAGTTAGACACTGTACCTGTAATTGCACTGGAAATGGTGGTAAACAGGGACAGAAATAATTTCCCCAAACAGTACTAAGAACAGAAGACTGAGGAATATTGGAGCTCAATGTCATCAGCATTAATATTGTGTAGGTAAAATACCCACAAACTGCAATTTAGGCCACAACACAAAGGCTGTATTTCAGCCTTAGCAATTTAGGCTGATCTGCCAATGTACCTCAGCTTTGCTCTGCAGCTTATCCACAATTCCAGTGAGAACACCCAGTGAATGAAGACTGTTAGTCATATGGAATAGTGAGGTGTTTTTAAATGAGAAAAGATGCCTTCTGTCATCAGAGCAGAGACTACCAAATTAATTTCACTTATGGCTTACAGTGAGCAGGAACTAGGCCCAGCCCTCCAGAGAAAACAGGTCAGTGCTCTATGAGCTGCTCATGCCAGTTCACTCCCTGCTCTTGGCAAGTGCAGACAGGCAAGGAGTTCAGGCATAAATCTGGAATGCTGTTATACCACCTGCAGGACAGGTATTATCTTGCACTGAGCAAGAGGTTTTGAGACGGAAGCTCCAATATTATTGTCAAACAGCATTTTCTACATACACTTGTTTTTTATAAAAGGTATTAAGACTAATATTCCTTGAGAGTACAAAATCCCTACTAAAGTCATCAGTGTTAACAGAGACAAAAATATGAGACCACATATCACTTTTATTTCCTGATCTCACATAAGCCAGGCCAGTTACATCTCCACCCTTTCTGAATTTCAGAAAAGCTGAAAGAGGAAACTGCTTCTGCCTGAACCTGTGGCAGCTCCAGAACCAGCACTGTGGTGACTGGGATGTGCAAAGACAGGACATTCTTGCAGTGAACTTCTGCAGATGTCAACACATGAAAACATTCCTACTCCAACAGTTTTCTGTCACCAAGTTCTTCCAAATGACAAAAAACAGGCCTATTGAGCCATACAAATGTCACTTTATCTATGCCCAGTGCTCTTTTTGCTAAGCACACAAACACTAACAGACTGGGCAGTTTTAAAACCACAGCACTGAAACAAAAACAATGACACAACATAACTGATCCATCATCAACTGGGAACTAGAAACCAAACTTCTCTTTTTGCAACTCACCTCCTCCTGGAATTTCTTCAGCTGTTGTTCATACTCTCTAACCATGTCCTGCTTGGATTTTTCCACATCTTCGACCTGGCGACGCAGCAGGCCAACCTGAACAGAGGGATATAAAGCAAATAAATACAACAGAATAGGCTTTATTGCCAGTAGATACAGGGACATTTCAGTGGGGTCCTTCATTTTAAAATAGATGGAGGCTGTGCCTAAATCTTTAGCAGTCTGGGGCCACAACTGTTTCTGTTGTGGTCTCTTGTTTTGAGCCAGTTTCTGGATTTCACTCCTGGGGACAAAGCTAACATATTTGGTTTGTGCCAAAAGCCTATTTCTATCCAGTATTCTCATCAAATTCTTCACAAATATGCATTATGATTTCAAGCTATCTACCAAGAGAAAAGTTGGACATGGAAAAAGTAAGAAAAGAGGTTTTGAAGCTCACAGAAAAGACTTCCCTGACAGTGAATCAACTGTTCCTGTGACTCATTTTTCTCCCTTTCTTTTTCTCCTATCTTTTTCCAATCCACAACCTGAGTGGTCACAAGCCCACAAATTAAAATTAAAAGAAAACCCACAGAAAATTCCCAGGACTAAACCAAAAACAAGAATATACTCCAAAAATAACTTCAAACACACCTTACAGTTCAGTTTGAAATCCATGTTTGCTTTTGGTGGTAAGAGACATTTCAAGTGTCTTGAGAAAACATAATTGATAATAACAACAATAACCTATGTGATAAAAATCATCATTCTTGCAAACAAAAATCCTGTGGCTCAACTGCATTTTATGGTCCACATCCTGCACAAAAACTTCACTTACTAATAATTTTCCACCAATACAGATTTTTTTTTAACTTCTCTCAGGCTTTTATTTAACGACCACAAAACCAGAGCTCTGTAAAAAAGCCTATGGAGAGTTACCCAGCCATATCTTGGTATAGTTCATAATAGGAAATGGCTTTCTTGGTGCAGATTATGCAGTAGGAAATGTGTTTTTTGTACCAATGACTGCAGGTTGCCGGGCTGTCCATTACCACTGTAGCCAGAACCAGTTCTGGGTTATCTCTAATAACTCTAACAGTTCAATATGTGGACTTCCACCAACCCTAGAGGAGCAGATCACTTGACTTGGATTGAGTTATTAACCAGACACCTTGTTCCAACAGGTCCTTTAAAAATTCTATTCCTGATTTACTGATTCTAAAAGGTAAAACATACTGACTGACACTACTGACTCCAACGAAAAAATAGTATGAAACAAAGGTACCTCCTTTTGTTTTTCCTGCAGAGCTGCCTTGGCAGAGGAAAGTTCCTGCTCCCGAGCACTCAGACAAGCTTCCAAAGCCTGTGTCTGCCCTTCCCATTCGGATTTCTTGTGAGCCACCATGATGTCTATCTGCTTCATCAGCTCCTGCAGCTCAGCTGCACAGGAGGTCAAGAACCCACCGCTGGAGGGGAGAGAGCCTGGAGTTAAATAAAGCAAGTGCCACCCACCACATCCAGTGTCCCAAACCAACAAAGGCAGCAAACACACTGACTGGCACAAGGCACCAACCCTGCACACACAGTGAGTGCTTTGACCTCTCTCCAAATCCGCTCACACACAATAGAATCACAGAATCATTAAGATCAGAAAAGACCTCCAAAGTCATCAAAGTCCAACCTTTTACCCAATAACATCCATGCCCGCTAAACCACATCACTTCACACTTAGGCATTCAGCCTTTTGCCTTGGGTACTGTGCATTATGTAAGTAAACCAAAGTGTGTTTAATTCATATTTTGTATTGCCTTAACTGCTCTCCAGGCAGTGGCATTTTATAGCAGGTTTCAGTCACCAGAGGAATCTTACAGCCAAGCTATGAGTTCCCAAAACCAGAAGTTTATCACAAATGCAGACAAACTCTGAAGCAGAGGGGCCTGGATGACAACATGATAATGAAGAATCAAACCCTCGCAATCCATCGGGGAGCACAAGCTCCCTAGTGATGCCCAGATTTCTAATTTGGTGCAGTAATTATTGAAACCAATTCAAGTAACTCCTCTAAAAGTTCCCAGCTGCCAAGACAGGGACAATATTAAGGTTTGCCAGACACAGCCCTAGAGGGTGGTGAACTCCATAATGATCTCTACCCCTTTAATTTGCCTGTCAAAGAGAAAAACTGAAAAGAAATGGAAATCAATAGGTTAAGGAACAGAAATTTCTCTGTTCCCCCAGGGCCTATGCACACTTCATTACTTGGCACTTTTTCTATAGGAAAAGGAATACTTCTTAAAGGAGCCAAAATCAGACACATTTGAAGTTCACCCTGTCCTGTGAGTTAACCAAAAATTAGCAGCTATTATGCAGAGCAGGAACATTTCCTTCACAGCATCTGCTAATATGTAGCAAATTCTAAACTTGATTTCTGCAACCAGCTCTC
Organism: Taeniopygia guttata; assembly: GCF_048771995.1. NCBI lineage: Eukaryota > Metazoa > Chordata > Aves > Passeriformes > Estrildidae > Taeniopygia > Taeniopygia guttata. The sequence goes on from NC_133034.1 coordinate 6,337,146, forward strand.
TAAAGAAGATACAGTATCAAATAAATTTGTGTCACATTCTCAAGGATGACTAGGAAAATGGCATCAGTGACTTTTGCTTCACGGTTGTTTAACACATAAAGCATTTTGTTCTGTTATTGTCACTACAGTCTCTCTCAGGGATCGAAAAGTCTAGAGATTCTCACCTCAGACACAGCATTAAGGATTCACTCAGAGCTGAGTGGGACTCTGCAGTTTCAACACAAGCAGGAAATAATCAGATGTTTTCAGTGAAATCAGATAACAAAGTCAAATTTCATTAACCTTGCAAGGCTGTTACAAAACAAATATTTATTCACAACTCTATTTACTACTGCTCCTGATGTTGGACAGTAAGAATAGTTTACAACAACAACTGAGAAAAAAAGAGGCTGAGGTTTCAGGAAGATGTACAACTAAATTTCTGACAATTAAGACTATAAGCAGGGACTAGTGCAGAGCCAGCTCCCCCAGTGACTTCACTTCTGCAGGAGCTGAGGGTCACTGCACACTTACACCAGAGCATTTATCCTGAGTAAGAGGCAAGGTTAACACTTAAATAATTTGGAATGACTGCTGTGTACAGTTGCATACATACCTCCCCTGCCCATTTCTTTGCATTCCTTCCAGCAAAGCCTCCATCACTGAATCCTGGTGAGTTCAGTACTAGGGAAATACAGGAAAGCAGTGGTCACCCACGGTCATGCACAAACCAGGTTGTTTCTCCATCCAGCTGCAGGAAAAGTGGAAGCCCAAAAAGCACAGCAGTAAAAAAACAGACAAGGAGTGTATGTGAGGAAAACAATGGCACCTTCATGAACTTACAAGCCAAACAGAGGAAAACAGATTTTTCTATCAGAAAAATATACCCAATGCTATCATCCAGCACTACCAAATTGCAAAGATATAATCATGGGATCTAATAAATTCAGAGAGGAACAATGAGAATCTGCATTTGTGTGAACTCAACACAGAAGGACTGGTAGATCTCCTGAGAGCACCAGCATGTGGAGAAACAGGAACATTTGGGCTTCAAAGTTTGTCACTTCAAAGAGAAAACACCAGCAAGTAGCAGTAAGAATTCATCCATAAATTACATATTTTCCAGGCCTCTATTACAGACTGGGTTAAAGAGACCATGCAGTTTACCACAACATTCAGAACACACTGGTTGTTCATACAGTTGTGGGAATTTTAAGAAAACACAAACTCCTTAAAATTTCCTCTTAAATTATGAAAATAAGTTGAACAGCTTTATAGTAGCAGTACATGGCTTCAGTTAAAAATTACACCTTTTAAGTAACAAACACATGCATACCCAAAGAAATTTTGCATCTTGGTGAAAGCGAGAAGAGTTTACATTAAAGCCAAAAATGAGGAATAAATATTTGCCATGCAACCAGAGCTAGGAAGTCAGAATTTACTTCAATGTCTCCTTCATGAAACTGCAGCTAACATAAAAATTGTTAACTTGTCCAGAGCTATTAACACAAATTTCTGTTTCCAAAATCTACACATTTTCCAAGTACTGAAGATGGATCCTTCCACCATCTTTCCTCAAAGATTAATATGGCATTATTAAGCAATCAGCAAAAGTGGAACAGGTCACAGCAAGGGAGACTTTCACAAATGCAGGCTCAGCTTCGCTCTCTTTCCCGGAGAATCTTCTATCGTGCTCCTACAGCACTTCAAAACACAATTCAGAGATTAAAATCTGTCCTTGGGAGCTGTGTTTTAAACCACAAGCATATAAAAAATGCACAGAGAAAAATCCTATCCCTATTCTGACAGTGTTTCGTCTGTCTTTGGTCCTGTTTGTGCTTAACAAAACTCAATCAGTATGCAGAACAACTCTGTGGTTCTGCTGAGGGCAGGGTGCTGAGGAGAGCAGATGAGCAGATCCCCTGAGCTGCTGACAGCATTCCAAGAGCTCTCCAGGTGGCCACAGCAGACATTAGACAGTAGCAGCTCTCCTCTTTCATTCTAATCACACCTACACACAATCAATTTTCAGTGGCCAGAGAGATGAGGAGACAGACAGCATAGAATTCCAGAACAGTTTGGGTTGGAAGGGATCTTAAAGCCATCTCATGCTAAACCCCTGCCATGGGCAGGGGCACCTTTCACTATCCCAGGTTGCTCCAAGCCCTGTCCAACCTGGCCTTAGACGCTCCCATGGGAGGCACAGCCACAGCTTCTCTGTGCCTCTGCCTCACCACCCTCACAGCTTTGCTTACTTTGCTGGCATACCCAGATTTTGGGGAAAGGCCTTAAAATCAGACACCTCTAGCCATTTCTATGCTACATAAGGTTTGCTGACTTAGTATTACATTTTGGCCTCTCATGCTTGCAAGTTGCAACGTACAAGTTACAGGCACCTGAGTAAAGACCCACAAGAGGAAACAATCTCCTTCATTAACTACAGCTGAAGGAAGGAGAGCTGGCTGATCACCTCTGAAAGTGAAGAAATGTGAAGTATTTGGAAAAAAAAAAAAAGTCCAAAACAAGACAACACATTTAAAAATAAAAAAGGCTTAGCATTCCAGCTCAAGGCAGAACTGTAGTAGAGTGAAGTGAACTTTACAATACACAGGAGGACTTAAGAATAGTGCCCATGCGACAAGACTGGGATTACTTCGCGTTTAGAAACACAGAAAGATGCAATCTTAAAGCGTTGCTGGAAGCATGCTTACAATGAACACAAAAGGGGCAGTAATCTCCCCAAAGCAATACCACAGGCGAGCTCCGCTTGCCAGCGGCAGGAACGGCACCTGCGGCAGGAGCCCGGAGCGAACCAGCCCTCGCCAGGGCGAGTATCTCAGAGTCACTGAGCTCGGAAAAGTCCTCTGAGACCATCAAGTCCAATCTTTTGACCGATCCCCACTTTGTACCCAGCCCAGAGCACCGAGTGCCGCGTGCAGTCTTTGCAGGGATGGGGACGCCACCGCCGCCGCCCTGGACAGCCCTTTCCAATATCTAATCACCCGTTCTGTGAAGGAATTGTTCCCATGTCCCACCCAAACCTGCCCTGGTGCAGCTGAGGCCCGTGCAGCGGCCGGGGCCAGCGGGCCGGGCAGCGCTCCCCGGCCGGCACTCCCCGCTCCCGCCGCCGCTCCCAGCCGGAGCCTCCCGCTGCCCGAGCCCTCACAGCGCCTGCCCCGCGCCCCGGGGAGCGGCCCTGAGCCCCGGGCCGAGCTCCGCTCCGGGCTGCCCGACACCCCGGCGCTGCCTGCCCGAGCCGCCCTCCTCCCTCCTTTCCTCCCTTCCTTCCTTCTTTCTTTCCTTCCTTCCTTCCCTCCCTCCTTCCCGCCTTTCCCACCCTGGCAAAGGGCACGGCCCGGCCCCGCCGCGGCAGCGCTGCGCATGCGCTGGGGCCGCGCCTGCGCAACGGCGGCTGCGGAGATGGGCAGGGTAGGGCGGGCTGGGGAGCGCGGGGACAGCGGGGGCACAACTCGGGGACACAACCCGGGGACACCGCGGGACACGGAGCCGTGCTGGCCGGGAGAGGCAGGGAGCGCAGCGCACCGGGGCTGGGTGCGCTCAGCCCCGTGCCCATCGCCGCCCACATCGCGGCTCCGGCAGCCGGCGGGTGCCAGGCCTGGCTCGGTTTTGAATGAGTGCCCGTTCTCTCACACCCGCCAGGGTCGCGCTGCCTGCTGCTGCTGCTGCCCCGCAGGATCACACCGGGGCGAGGGCCTGAGGTGACCCTTCAAGGAGGGCAGAGTGCAGTTAAACACTCTGGAGTAATTATAGGAGCTGGGGGTGAAAGATGGGTCTCGTTTTGCTTCTGTTTCACCGGTTTCCTGGACTTCAGGTTTGGGCAGAATTCTGGGTACCTTGAAGTCCTTTGTTGTGACTCTCCCAGACAGGTGAGGCACGTCACTGCTCAGGAGCTGTAAGCCACAAGCCAGCAAAGGCTTCTGAGCAGCTTTAGGTGCTCAAACTCACTCAAATTAGACTTCTAAAAGTCAGTCAGTAGATATAAATACATGTAAATATCAATAATAACCATCTGGTTTTATATATTCATCTCCAATGCATATCAGTCTGCAATTCACTTTGATAGAGTTCTTTTCAGATTAAGTTGTTCTTTGTCATTATAACCCTGAGTGGATTAGGGAAATCAAGGTATCCTTGTAAGTTTAAACTTCTTATGGATTTCATCAAAACTGGAGCAAGCCAATAGTCCAGACTCCAGCTCCTCGGCTGGGGATGTTGCTAAAACAGCATCTGCTTTGTGTCACAGATTTAGCTGCTCTCGCCCGCTGTGACGATGGACAGCGAGGTGCAGAGGGATGGCAGGATCCTGGATCTGATCGATGATGCGTGGAGGGAAGATAAACTGCCTTACGAGGACGTGGCCATCCCTCTGGTAGGTGAATTGCTACTTATCAATCTGAGTTAAGGCTGCTGCGTTCATCACAGTCCCTTCCAAGAAAAGGCACAGAGTGTTGCTCGTGGTGTGGCTAATTTGTACAAGAGGCTCCTGGATCTCCACGGAAGATCCAGTCTCTCACAGAAGGGACTCCTTCTGTGCCCTATATGCCAGTCATTCCTGAGTGCATGAGGACATGGATGCTTCTGTCACTTGTCCCCTGACCAGTTGCTGAATCCTCTCAGAACTGGAGTTCTTTCCCATTGCACTGTCCTAGGTTTGGCATCAGGGAGAAGTAAAAGCATCCTTTTTCTCTGCTTCCCTTTCTTGTTCCTGGTGTTTGAGGTACTTTCCCGGTTGTTGGGAGGGCAGAGGATCAGTCTCACAGACAGTTCCAGTCTTGGTTACACTTTATATCTGCTTCCTGCAATGCCATTAAAAGAAGCTGAGACGTTTTCATAAGTGTTTCAAAGCAGTCTTTTCCAGATTCAGTGTTGCTGTTGGAAGTTCCGGGACAGCAGTGAAGGACTGGCAGGTGCAGCAGGACTCTTGCCTGTGGTGATGTGTCCAAAGCATGGCACCTCTCTTTTCATCCAGGGTACAGCTGCAAAGTCAGAGAGGGGCAGCAGGGGAAAAGCTACTGCTGATCCCACAGAGCCCAGAGCTAAAGCTTCAGATCTCCCACACTGACACCTTTCCTTGGCTATTTTGAAACTTACAGGGAAGTTAGAGGTAGCTGAGGGTTTTCCCTTCCCTTTTTCTCTCTGGTACACGAGCTTTACCCCAGCTAGCACACATAAAGCAGCCATGGGGATTGTGGGGTTTCTTTCAGCAGAGAGATATTTCCAAATTTGTGACATGGTTCAAGCGTTAGCCCTGCCACCACTGGCTTTTCAGAGAGGGCGAGGAGCAGCTGCACAGCTCAAAGTCCATATGTACAGCACACATTTTCCTGCCAAGAGTTGGGCTTGAGGGAAGCATCTTGCAGAAGCGTGATTCTCAGTTTCTAAAAGAGCACAAACCCTCCTTTGCCTTTATTAGGCACGCTGAGTATCATAAACAGGTTCCTTGTTGACACTTGCCTTTACCCTGAGTCCAGACATTACTGTTTCTTCCCTTAGAGCCATCTCATGATGGCTTACAGTCACATACAATGACAGCCTCAGAGAAGGAAGCCTCACCAACTACCGATAGAAAGGCCTGGCTGTGGATATAAAGATCCCCAGAGATGGGATTGGCTCTGATCACATAGAGAAAGCAGCATGAATTCACAGGGGACTTACTCAGGGACATTGCAAAGGAGCATCCAGAATGGCTGTGAAAGTGGTATTTGAGCCTGTCCTGAGAATCTGCTCCAGTGCTTAATCAAGCCATTTCTGGGAACTCAGATGGGTTCAAATCATTCATTGTTTTCAAAGCTGAAACACTTTATTTAGCTCCTGCTGGGATTTCCAGAGGAAATTCTAGAACTCTGAATTCTAGAATTCCTGCCCAAATGGTATCTGGCAGAATAGCACACACTCCGTGTGACTATACCAATACAGCAAGACAGAGAACAAATAATAGAAGGAAGGAAAATGAAATCTCAGTTGAACTTTCCTTCCCTTTAGTGTGCTGTGAGCAGCTCTGTGGCACACCTGGCAGGGGGTTCTGGCTTCTGCTGTTGATCCAGCACAGCTACACCTGACTCCAGCATACAGACAGGAAGGACTTCTAACCTGCCATAGGAAAGTAACATTTTACAGAACCGTTTGTCTGCAGTATTTGTATTCTTGGCAACAGCAGAAGCAGCACATTGCAAACAAACAATGGAATAAATGCATTGTACTGTTATTTATTTACTTTGCATTTGCTGTATATTTTCCCTCACTGTGTGTGCAGTCTGAGTGTATAGCAAGGCCCCAGGGTCCTGGAAAACAATTTACCTTTCAGATTAAGCACATTCACATGAATATTCAAATGAAAAGAATAACCATATTTAAATGAAAAGAATATTGTTCATGATGAGGCTCAGCAATATTTTTAAGTGGATCAGTATGTATGATATTTATTGTTGAGATGCACCCTCTGGTCTCGTTTGTGGGTTTTGTATCTATCCATACAAATCATAACAACCTGCTGCTTGCAGGAAGTGTATTACATGTGGAATGCATTCTACCTGTGTTTTGTTCTCAGAATGAGCTCCCTGAACCAGAGCAAGACAACGGTGGCACCACTGAGTCTGTGAAAGAGCAAGAAATGAAGTGGACAGATTTGGCTCTCCAGTATCTCCATGAAAACGTTCCACCCACAGGAAATTAGTGAATCAGTGGGATTTCGTACAGTGGATGCATGAATGCAACATAAAAATATTTTTTTGGCTGACCATTGCTGTCATAAGCTGCCCTAAGGAGGAAACAGTATTCTGGAAATTTTCAGATTCCAACAGTGGTTCTGCTCACAATGCTTCTTTAAAATGCTTCTTTCTTGAATGTGAAATAGCAGAGGCTCTGACATCTCAGAGCCAAGTGCAAAATGTTTCATGCTTATAAGATTATTTCATGTTTTCTGTTAAATTGTTCTTAAGTTGGTGCCAATTCTGATCTTAAATGTTTTCTACACATGATTAAAAAGTTTTTACTGTCTCAAATTGCAATTGATTTCAAAGCTCTCAGTGGGGTTATTGTCTAGAGTTCAGTGTACAAAACCCAAATAGCTGTGAGTTGTTGCCATCTTTAACAAGTTTGTGGATGTGTGGGGCAGATGTGAAAGGTTGGTCAGCAGAATCAAGAGTGGGGAGTAGCCTGTAAGCACTCGAATTCCTGCTCTCAGGATCTGATGGTGGTGGTGGACAGCATTTCCAATGCTGACATCCTGGGAATGTTTGCCAGTGTGTACAGTGAACACACAGTTTAATTTATGCTGAAATGGTGGTTACTCAAAATCATGGTCTTCCAAGGGATGGTTGAGAGTTCCAAGGAAGAACCTGCCAGTCCTAGTGTAGGGCCTCTTGATGTGCGAGCCACTCGGATGAGCAACCTCAGATGGGAAATGAAAATCAAAAAAACGTGATGGGGAAAATAAATGAGTAGGGTTTAGCTTCAGGCAACAAATTGTTAGCTCTTTTTGTATTGAGATGAAAGGCAAAGCCCTCAAGGACCTTATTTTATCTCTGATTCTCAGATGTCTTTTGCAACAGGTAAAAGCCTTCTGTTCTTCATGCTCCACTGTTGGACCAATTCCATCTCACCATTGGCAGAACTTCTTGCTAAGGAAAAATATTTTGACAGAGTTTAGGATTACTGGTAGAGGTGAGAAAGGAGCTGGAAGGAAAACAATGTTTAAATTACATTCTTTTGTCAGTGCAGCAGAAAAAGCACTGTCCTGGAGCTTCAAGATCCACAAGTGTTACTTGATGTCTTTTTTCAGTGTTTATCATCTTCAAAATAACAAGCCCCAACTTTTGCCTGGGCGATTATCAAATGGGATCACGCATGGCACATGTTCAATGAGACTCAGATTGTTGAGCTGCTTGCTGCTGAGGAGCTCAAGGTGCTTGTGAAAGAATCATGCTAGACACATGCTCTGCCTCAAGTGTGATCCGTGCCTGCACCAGAGGAGCAGCACACACTTGTCTGAACGAGAAGGAGCCGCAGACAGCAGAAAGAGTTAAGGATTAACCTGAGAATTAGCAAAGTCAAAAAGCTTAATAAGTACAGCGTGGACCAAAGAACCAGCTATGCCGCTAGGAGCTCTTATCAGTCAGCTCCTCATTGGATCATCACCAAGGGAAAGAAAGCAGAGCCTAGGCTTAATAAGGTATTTCTAATCCCCCCAGGTTCCCTTTCCCTGGCCTATGTTAGAAGAATTTGCTAAGAAAGCACCAAGCAAAACTAGCACTCTACTTCTATCCAGCAGCCATCCCTGCTCCCTCCCTTCTCAATCCCTTTACAGACTCCCCACCACTCTCATTTTCCCAATTTTGCCACTATACCTTCCAGCTCCAATTTCAGACTTCCTTTCCTGCCCCTGATAGTTGTCTTTCCTTGGCAAACTCCTTCCTCCCATCCATCAAAAAAAAAGTGTTCCTTTCTTGAATTAGAGCTGAATTTATGAGGTTCCAGCAGGTCTGTGAGAAAATATGAGAATGCCAATTGTATGAGTGTTATCCAAGACAGCAGTTGCTTGGGAGCCCAGTAGAGAGCCAGACACCTTGAAGTGGTACTTACCCTTTGTCAGAACACAGTGCTGTGCACCTGTCTCCTGCCTGAGGTGGTGACAGGATTTGTAGAAGGGACTCTGGGCCATGGCACTCAGGAGAGTAGGAAGGACATGGGAGATATTAGGGGTCATCATGAAATCTCCAAAGGCAGGGCCCTGTGAAACCAAGTGCCAGCCCCACCCAGATGCTTATCAGACTTGCAGTGACATCTGCAATGTTCCTGACATTCTTTGCAGAAGACAAATAGGCAATAATCTCCTTAGTTTCAACACATGTAGTCAAATTGTTGCTTACAGCATGATACCAATCCATTCGTGTCTTTGATTAGTCATCCCCCAAGGCAAACTATATTTAAATTAAAGAAACCTGCTAGAATAGAAAGTGCCCCACCTTAAGAAGATGCTTCATTTGACTGGTCTTCATTTCTTGGCTGGTAACTTCCTCTTTTCACCACACCTACTGTTACTGGCAGAAAAAAAGCAAGCAAACTGCTGTCAGAGCCAGCAGACACATGCCAGAGAAATTGTGGGATCCTTCAAATCTCTTACTCCTAGAAGTTTCATGTGGAAGTCCATATGCTGAGGCTGTGTGTTGTGTTCATCTGCCTTTTGTATGGGGTGAAAACAGGTAAGAACTCAACTATTTGTTTTGAATGTTTTTGTCAAATATAACACATTTTCTGTGCTTTACAGCAACATGAATGTACCTGCCCTCTGCATTTACCGTTACTGCACAGGGTTTCTCACTAGCATTATTTATTTTGGCAAAACAAATTATACTGGTTTCATGAATGTTGTCAGTTCTAAGAGTTCCAAATGGAAAACCAGAACTATTTTTTATTATCATTTCCTCAGTTTGCAAACATTTCTCTTACATAAGTACTATCTGTTGACACTGAAAATGTCATTTGAAATCTTCAGAGAATAATGATTTGTTCTCAGGGGTGTCATGTATGGCAGAGGCGAAGGATGAATTACCATTTATGAACAGTAAGCTCCATTTGATAGCCTCACAGCTCTACAAGAACAAACCTGTGTAACAATAAACAAATGTACTGCCTTGTGTTAGCATACACATGGGAGCAAGGCAAGTTACAGCTCTCTGCTTTGTAGGGAAAACAAACAGGGTTAAAAAAACCTGTTCTTATAAATACTAACTTGTGTTTCATTGAGTCCTCTGGAGTAATCTCAGGGTCGCCTTTTGCTTGGTTTGTTTGGTTAATGCTCTCTAAGAAATGCAGTCTCGAGAAGTAGGAAAAGAACGGTGTGAAAAGGCACCAATGAATGCAGTGAGTTACTGAGGACCAGTTTAGGAGTGGAGGGCACACCCTCTCTGTGGAAAAGTGATGGAAATCTGCACCACTAATGCTCTCGAGATTCGTGGTGTGGTAATCAAGTGTGCTTAGAGGGGGATAAAGATATTGTTGATGGTTAAGACCAGTGTGATGTACAGACACACTGTACAAAGCCTGGGCAAGGTGGCAGGGGCTGGAGGGCCAGAGTTCCTGCAGACAGAGAAGCAGTGACACACAGCTGAGCTCCATGCAGGTGCTCACTGGGCAAGCAGCTCTGTGTCCCAAGGACCACAGCTGGGACAGCCACACATCCAGCCAAGTGACCACTGACCCACTGAGGTGAACTGCTGGAACTTCCCTTTGCAAAAGGACAGCCTGGTAAAAACCTCAGCTGCTACTTTATTCATGCAGACAGCTCGGTACCACAGCCCCAAAACGCCACCATGGCAAACCCTGCCTTGTCCATAGGATCAATATCAAAGAAAAGCCCTCCAAAACCATCTCCTAGAAAGAAATGAGAGACACCAGGGGAATGCAGGCCTGAAGAGCGCTGACTGCAGTAAATACCAGGAGTCTGCCTGGGACTGTTCCACTCCCTGCAACACTCCCACTGGGGAATTACCTGAGTAATTTCAGAATATAGATATGTGTGTGTATATATATATAAAAGACTTCAGAACCAAGTTATTCTGAAGATGGCTCCACTGCTGCAATAGCACCATGGAGGCTGATCTCAGGCTCTAGACCAAACTGTCCAGCTCCCTGGCAGGTACATGGATTTAACACATTTTTATGCTCCCTGCTATAGGTTCTGAGAGATCAGAGCACCTTGCCCAGCAAACCAGTGTTTGCCTCCTATTTTACATGTCAGAAAACAGAGCAGAAGGAGAATGGGGATTGCCAGAGGCTGTCTAGCAAGCTAAGGCAGTGCTGGGTACTGGAATGCTGGGTTATAATGGCCATTCATTCCCTTTACTGGAGGGGAGTGATCTGTTGGACATGGGTTAAGGACAGTGCCAGGGGATAAGTTTCTACCTCATTTATTTGCTTGCAGAGTAAATCTCACTAAGCCACTTGCCCAGTCATCCTGAGTTTCAAAGACACTTCCAGCCCTTCGGGTAGGAGTCACTGTGGTGGCAGAAGGAAGAGCAAAGCCAGGTTAACTGGCCCTCCCATGTGTCAGTTTTTGAACACATGGTGATGAGGCTGGGATTGGCACCAGCTTGCCAGAAGAGAAGCTGGCAAGTTTCCTCCCCTTATTAGGGCTGATTTGATTTTGTTAATCAAAACAGAACCAATCTAACAGATCTGGTGCAGATATAACAAGGCTCTTTATACAGTCCCTGTGTTAGGTATCAGCAAATGTTGACCAGCTCTTTGAAAGCACTTCTGTACCAGAAGGTTTGGGCTGTTCTGATGACAAACATAGTGCTCCTCTGGGCAAGCCTCAGCACAGTGCAGGAGATACAGAAACAAATTAAGCAATCAGTGCAATATTGCACCATATAGAAGTAATTCTTGCCTGGCATTTCTGCCTGTATTGCTACAGTTTCAGTGGCAGTAAAGATAATTAACAATACTATATAGTGCTACTATACAATAACTAAAACAATGCCTAGTTATTAGTAAAACACACAGTTGTATTTTTTTTTATGCTGCAGTAGCACCTAGAGGACAGTCACTGAGTCTCACTCTATGACTGGTGTGCATGAGCAAAAAATGTTAATTTTTCTCTGCTAGTTACTTTGGGATCTCCACAAGAGCAGTGTCACAGAACTCTTGCTGCTTTTTCTCTGGAGCATCTTGGCACTGTAAGAATGAGCTGAGAGCAGGCTGGCCAGGAGGCAGCCACCCAGGTCACCTTTCCTCTTGGGAGCAGGGCCCAGCGTAACACTGCTCCTGGGAGCTCTGAGTGAAGCATTACAGAGGCAGGACAGCCTGCATTCAAAGGCCCCTGATTTCACTGGGCCTGGCTGAGGGGTCATTTCCCACCACTCCTGTCACACCATTCATATGTTGTCATAGGCTTTAAATGGGAAGGACTCCATGGATTTCAGATGTTAAAATTTATTTCTAAATTTATGGTAGCAATTAAAAATATTCAGTTGGACTTAACTGCAACATCCTTTTAGCCTATTAACTTTTATTTCTAGAGCTCCTGGGGCTTCTACAAAGTAATTAGCAGAACTGTGGCAACTGAGCAGATTGTTTTATGTGCTGGGCACATAAACCTCTCATAAAACTCTCATGCTCCTGATTTCCTGAGGAGGAGAAAAGGGAAAGTTGCTCATAGAAACTGTGAGAATTTCATCATTCACAAATTAAAATGCACAGAGCATTAGAGATTTGCTAGAGCATAATTAACTTACAGCTGCAGGTTTTCTAAATCCTGCTACCTACTGAACAGTCCTTTAAGCAACAAAGACCAGGGAGATTCCTCTAAGAATTGTAGCCTGAACAATTACTGCAGCCCAGGACATATTTGTGAGAGAGATGCTCTCCCCCACAAAGTTCTTCAATAAGATTACAAGGATTTGAGGGAGAGGATTGTGAGCCAGGATGAGGCTACTAAACCTGGGAGGGCCTTCATAAGCAGGGTCTGTCTGGAGACAGTTATTCCATTCCCTGCCAGTGCTCTGTTGGAGACTGTATTGGGCTCTGAAGGCTCAGCTGGTGTTCTGCTGGAAAAGCAAAGAACAAAGATGGGCTTTCCAATGGCACAGGCCATCCCATCGAGCAGTACTTACATAAAATTCAGTTACACTTCAGCTCTGTATAAAGCACAATTACCATCTCACAGACCCAAGGGTGCCCCATTTTGCAGTCTGGAATACCAGGCCGCATCTGCACATACAAGTGAAGCCTTGAGCTGCCCCTCACCACGGCAAGACTCTGCAGCTTGGCAGCTCCAGGCTGAGGTACAAACCAACAAGAACACCTGTTTAGCTGAGAACCTGTCCAGAGCACCTAGGTGTGCTCACAAACCAGTACAGCAACCATCCTGCCTCTTGGTCTCTCAATACCTTCCTCACACCAGTGAGATTTTTGGACAGAGTCCCTGCCAGCTCCCAGCTGCCACAGGAAGCAGGGCTGTGGTGTTTCAGGGAATGCTGCTCCAAAAGGTGTGACTGCTCTCTTTGTTCCAACATAGCAAGAAAACCTAAGTTCCAAGGTAACTTCAGTCATGAAGGTGAGAGAGTGGACAGGGAGAGAGGAGACAGGAGCAGCCCCTGTGCTCAGACAACTAACAACACACTTTCCTGCCCTGTGCAGGGTTGGTCGGTACAACAGGCTAAAGAAAACCCCTTGGTGCCAAACTCCAATTGCCACTCTGCCCCTTTCAGATCCTCAGGAGGCATGTCCTGCATTCACAGCCCTCAGCTTCGGGAATGCTTTGATAGGAACAGATCTGAAAGTGAAGCTGCTGCTCTACACCCGCCAGAACCCAACCTGTGCTGAGGAGCTCCACTCAAGAGCCTCCGAGTACCTCAATGTGACCAAGAAAACGACCTTCATCATCCACGGGTACCGACTCACGGGCTCTGCCCCGGTCTGGATCCCTGACCTGGTGCATCTCCTGCTTTCTGTAGAGGACATGAATGTCATCGTTGTGGACTGGAACCACGGGGCAACGACTCTCATCTACAGCTATGCTTCTAGGAAGTGCAAAAGAGTTGCTGAGATTCTGAAGAAACTTATAGATGAAATGTTGGTAAGTTGGACGCTCATGCGATGATGCAGTCATTAAGGCACAGTATGTAAAGGGCACAAAGGAAGTGCTTAAACCAGCAGGATGTCTGGGAATAGAAACTCCTAAAAAAGGAATACATTAATTTTTGGAAGTGCATGTGTACTGCAATGCCAAATCCTACCCTTGGACTTGGTACAATGGTATTTTGCTGTCATATTCAGTTTACACTCTAAGCCTCTACATTTCTGGGTACAAAGCTCTCCAGTCATGTTTTCCCATCCATAGAAACTCTACTTCCACTTTCTGGATACCTAAAGGCAGCTTAAGGGGATCAGCTACAGTTCACAACTCCTCTAAGGTGTTGCAGAGGCAATGATGATGCTCAATCCTTAGGATCATAGTGTCTGCTAATTCCTTGCAGGAACCACATGTGGGGCAACTGGAATTTTACTCCTGGGGCCCAGGAGTGGTTCCTGTCCACACTTGTAGTCGTTGCCCCAGGAAAATGCAACTGTTGCCTGAACTGTTCTCATCACAGCTCTCTAAGGCATAGGCCTCAAACAGGAATGCTGCCTGCTCTGCGGGATGGTCAAAGGGGAAATATCTACAGCGTGGAACACTGGGAGATGTTACATTCCTAATTTTTTTTACGTTTTCCGAAAACACATTACCATGGGTACTTTTATATCTCAGATTGATGGAGCTTCCCTTGACTCCATACACATGATAGGAGTGAGCCTGGGAGCGCACATCTCTGGCTTTGTGGGACAGATGTTTGATGGCACTCTGGGAAGAATCACAGGTAAGCCCTCCTCCAGCAGTCCTTCCCCCCAAGGAAGGGCAGCCCGGAGCAAGGCCATGCCCATGGCTTTGTGCTGCAGGCCTTGACCCCGCGGGCCCCCTGTACAGGGGGATGGCGCCGAGCGAGAGGCTGGACCCCACGGACGCACAGTTCGTCGATGTCATTCACTCCGACACTGACGGTAGGTGCCATTCCATCTACCTGCTTTAGACAGAAACCCAGAGACTGACTGGAGCACGGGGAGGGGGTGCTGCTGGTGGCAGCAGCGCTGGGGTCCCTCGCTCCTGTGGCCCCGGAGCACAGCAGGCTCCCTGATGGAGCCTCTGGGGCGCTGTGCTGCCCACGCTGTCCCAGCACTCCCTCAGGAGCTGCTGCTCTATTCGCATTCCAAAACATACTGCAATTATAACCTGGCCCAGGATCTACAAGGACTTCCTTAGGAGCCAGTGGAGGAGGTCCTGCAGCACAGTCTTGCCTGTGCAGGACACACCAACATCCCACCACGGGTCAGGCTGCATCCGAGCACACAGCATTTCCAGAGCTGGTCCCACAGCTCAATGACTTGCATAGCAAATCAATTATTCCCAGCCATGTTTCTCTGTGTGATGCATCCAGTCTTCATCCCACCTCTTAAGAGCTAGACTATCCTCTAGGGCAAATCTTGATTCTCCCTCAGCCCTGTCCTTTTCCAGATCCACCAGCCAGGCCAGTAGTGCAATGCCAAGCCCCCATGCTGCTCCCATGGCCACCCTACCCCTAACACTTGGCTTTCCCACCTAAGTGCTGCCTCTCTTCTCCCAGCCCTTCCAGGAAGTCAGATTTCAGCAGGACAGCAACATCCAGGTTTCACATCCCTTCTCTCCTGCACACAAGTGACACAAACCCCCACAATTTGTACTGTTGCATGCACAGACTTATTTTAGGTACTTGATACTGTTGTTAAAATTACCCAGCTGGGTCACAACTGTTCGGCCTGCTGCCTAAACGGAGGGATGACATTAGTATTCCTGTACAAGCAGGTATCCAAGAGCTAAATTAATACTAATTTTTCCAGTTAGGTTGCTATATTTCCTTCTTGTGCATTTTATAATTTAATATTATCTCCCTGAGCCCTGGTATTCCCTTTTGCTAGGACTGGGTTATGGAGAAGCACTGGGACATATCGACTTCTATCCCAATGGCGGGACCGACCAACCAGGCTGTCCACTGACAATATTTTCTGGTAATTAATCCTGCCCTGAATTGCACAAACCCTGATAAAATGTTTCCAATCAGAAAAAGAGGAGAAAGCCAGAGAATCATCATCACTGCTTAGAAAGTACATGAAATCCATATTCTGGGAAAGCCATGGCAGCAACTTCTCAGCACTGGCATGACAGGGGTTTAGTTGATGTGCAGCAGGCAGAGATGAGAGTCAGAGTGACCCCTCTGTGCCTCTGGCACAGTGCAAGTGGGACTAATCCTCTGTGCAAAACGTTATCAGGTAGATGTGTGCCTTCATTTTGTGACTATGTCCAGAAAATCTGTGAGATTTTTTGTTTCTAATTACTTGTAGCACACAAAACCCAAGGACTAGCAGTGGCAAGGACCTGTTCTGAAAACAGGCTCAAGATGAATGTGGAGCAGGCAGTTATCCCAAATCAAAGGCACCTTCCTTGGCAGTGACAGAAGGTGCAGTCTGGAAGGCACAGTCCTAGTCTTGAACAAAAGAAAACTTTTTTCCTTTCAGCCTTTTTTTCAGCAGAACTGGTTTGATGAAAGCTGGGTGAAGAAAATACAGAAGGAAATGTAGCATTGTGAATACAACCCTTATCAGACCCAAGACAATCTACATAGCAGAGCAGCCTGAGCTAAAAATCCCTAGGAAATGAGGCTTCACTGATTTTGCTGCCCATGCAACAATTCATTTTATTAGTTATGTCTTTCTACAGAGTTTTTTACACCAAAATGGAAAGTCACGTGCAAAGCTAAAAGCAATATCCAGCTGTCAGGCCTGAGCTCAGAGAGGAGAGGAGAACACCAGAGACAGAACTTGATCCATAGTTGGATACTCTGGAACTGTAGCAACCACACAAACAAATGTTTTTAAAACCAAAAAGACAAGAGAAAAGCAAAGCAGACACAGGCAGAGCTGAGTGCACTCCGAGGGAGAGGCTGCTGCCCACCTACTGTTCTGCCACAGCCCAGTGCTGCCCAGTGCAATTTGTTGGGTTCAGACTGGTCAGTGACTGTCCACTGGTGTGTCCTGAGGCATGAGGATTGCTAATGAAATATTTCTTCCCTGTGTATGATTAAGGATTGCAGTATTTTAAATGTGACCACCAGAGGTCTGTTTTCCTGTTCCTGTCCTCCCTGACACAGAGCTGCAATATCACCACATACCCGTGCGACTCATACAGGAACTACAGGAACGGCAAATGCACCAGCTGTGAATCCTTCTGGCCCAAGCCATGCCCCATCCTTGGTAAGGATCCAGGGAATGTCAATCCATCCTGAATACTGAGCTGCCTGTGGGCACTGTAACTCGGAGGGTGAAGTTTTGCTGGAGGACTAACATAACGTGGTGCTTTGCAAAATCACCAAATTTATATCCATGGAGGTCTTTGAGGTATCTCAGGCCTGCTCCTTTAATATCACATGATGTTAATGATCTAGATCAGAAATCTACAGGTAAAGGATCCAGAACTAGAAAAGACAAAACTATACTTGGGATCTTTACACTGAAGTCAGAGAAACAGTGAATTAAAGTCCCTCACTTGCAGAGCTTGAGGGACAGGGGTCTGTTCTTGCTAAAATAAAATTTACAAGTAAATTCCCAGCACTACAAATCCCTCTGTGCTCTAAAGGAATGGCAAATGGGTGAACAAAGGGAATTCTGGACTTGTCTGCCCCAGCCTGGGTGTGAGAGCCCAGCCTTGGGCTGGCAGCTCTGAAATGTTGATGCTGAAACACCTGACACTTCCAGAAAGGAACTGGCAAAGCCAATGGGATGATTTTCATTCTGCACTGCAGAATTAAACCCTTGACCATGGATAGCAGATGTGGAAAAAGACCAGCTTGAAGAAAGTGCTGAACGGTAACCAGGCATATTCAGTCCTAAGCCTTCGGAGTACAGGAGGATGTGTGTCAGTGCTACTTGGCAGCTGGCACACAATGCACTATTTCTTAAATACTTGCTTCTTTTTAGCCATTTGGTGGCTCATCTACCTGCACAGCAACTTGGTTTCATTTTCAAACTCTCACCTGCAGGTTATTATGCCTATGAGTGGAAAAGCTCTTTAACACAACAGAGCCATCCAGTGACAAGTATGTTTTTCGACACAGCAGACAAAGAGCCATTTTGCAGTGAGTTACTGAAATTTCTGGGATTATTTTTCTTTGTGCATTGCCTCTGTCAGTAGCAGCCCAGCAGAGATAGTTATTTACTGGTGGTGTTATAACCAGCATTTTAGAAACTCCAGTGGCTGCTGGATGGAATTATGTCCATCTGTAGTTTGCCATAACCTTCTTAAACTGTCAACTTATCTAGTGCTGGGAAAGCCAACTTGCTTACAGTTCTAGGAAATTGGTTGAGAACTTTCAAATTAAGTATAAAAATTCCCAAATCATGTTTCAAAGCAACACACTGTTCTTTTGTGAAAGTAAGAGGTGTGTGGGAATGATAAGAGAGAAAGACAGGCTGTACAGGTGAAAAGGCTACCCTGGAGAAAAGTGAGAGGCACAGGGAGAGGAAAAGAATATGTGGAAAAAAGGGTTTCACCAAGGTGAAAAGTTTCATCTCATCCCTGTGATTACCAACAAACCAAGTTATGGCATGGGCTGGGATTATGGCCTGAGCTCCAATGCTGGTCAGCAAGTGAATTCAGACTCAGATGAAAGAACAGGAAATTCTGCTCTGTGACAGAGATGACAGATGACAGATATGACGAACAGAAATGGAGAGGTTCAGAGGGGAACTGAAGAAAGAAATACAATCTGGGAGTGAAGGGGGAAGGCAGGCAGTGAAAGGCAATGTGCTGGGAACCATACAGAGAGGCCATCCTGCATGGATAACCCTTGCTGCAGTGCTCTCCTGACACCTCCCAGTGTTTCTGGTTGAAATCTCTGCAAAGGGAGATGGAGAGCAGGGAGGTGAGAGGGATTTTCAAGATAAACTGTCCATCCTCTACCCACAGCTCTGCTCCCAGACAGTGCACAGCCTGGACAGCAGATTGAGCCCACAGGGTCTAACCCCACTCACTCTTTCTCCCATCAGTCTATCACTACTTGGTGGATATTGTCACGTGGAACAAAAACACCAGGAGAGGCACCCTCAGCATCATGCTAGCTGATGAAGATGGGAGGAAGGCAGAATCAAAAGTTAATCCGTAAGTCTAACTGGTCTGAGCTTTTCTAAGTGTTAGTGCATCCCTTGGTACAACTGCATCTGGGAGGAGGTGACACATCCTCTCCCGATTTCTCTGCTGATGCTTGCTCGTGCACATGGGATTTATCGGCCCTAAGGGATTTCCACAGCCTCCCCCAGCACACAGCCCTGACAGCCCAGCCTTTTGGTTTGGGCCCTTCTCTGTCATCTTAAGGACTGAAGTGGACAATCTCAGCCAGCAGCACAGCTGCCCTAGGCTTCTGCTAAAGCATCTCCCCCTCTTTCCTTCCTTTCACAGGGAGTGTTCTGTTCTAGTTCCCAGTGCCCAGGACAGCTGGGGATTAACCTCGGCCTGAATATGTCACATCCAAAATCAATTCATCCCACTCAGAGAGAAAAATTAATGGTGTTTATGTCACATGCAAATTCCTGATTGATCTGAACTACACTTCAGCCAAACACACCAGCACAACTAGTTTTTCCAAGTTTCTCTAAGTGCATATTCCCTCAGGCATATCTGGGATCTGCTTGCACTGGAGCAATCAACATCATCCCACACCAAGGCCAGTGCAGATTTCATGCATATCTCAAAATGACTCAGTGTTCAGGCCTGCACAGACAGCCAGGTACAAATATCACGTGGGTCTAGTCCACTTGGGATAAAAGCATAATCACAGTGAAAATTCTGTTTGGGACCAAATGGCATCCAATCTCTGTGTCCCCACTTCCACCCCAAAAAAGTGAGGGCAGAAGTGGCTGAGCAGGTTGACACCTGGAGACCTGAATCCATACCCATTTCCTGTAAATCAGAAACTAATCACAAGCTCAGGCCTCCTCCCCCAGCCTGTTTGTAATATTACAGTGACTGCATTAAACCCAGTGCTATTCCCTTGGTGACTCTCTCTTGTCTTCTTTACCTTTAGAGAAGCTGCCACCTTCCAGCAGTACAAACAAATCACTTTGCTCATTGGGTTTGACCAGGATCTTGAAAATGTGGAAAGAATTTCCTTGACATTTTCCACGGGATCTGTCATTGGTCCAAAATTCAAACTCAGGATTCTCCAAATGAGGTTCCACTCACTGACAAACCCAGAAAGGTGAGCAGATGTTTACAAACAAACCATTTCTGTTGGTGCAGACTGGACAGAAGTAATCTCCCAGATTCCTGGCCTGGTTGAGTATGTGCAGAAGAATTAGATTTATTTTACATTTAGTAATTCCCATACACATATCTTGGGAATAAATTCTTCTTCAATGGAATCCCATAGCTGAATACTTACTCGAACACAGAGGCTGCACTGGGAACATGTCACATGTGATGTGACTGACGTGGCCTGACACCTTAACCTTTGGTCAGGAAAATAACCTTTGGGAAGCTGTCCAGGCCTGAACTCTAGGATGAAGGGAAATGCAGCACTCCGGGAAGAACAGATGTTCAGCCCCAAATACACATTTTATATCCCAGTCAATTTGTACGGCTAGTGAAGCAAGGAGATTAATTTACTCCTGGGATTCTAGCAAGTGGGAGCTTCTGGCTGCTTTGCCCCAAAGCCCTGGCTGGTACCCACAACATCAGGGGGTACCTCTCAAGACATTGCTGATGAGATTAACCTCATTAGCCTCTGTCTGCTCTGCTGTCCTACCCTTAAGCTTCCCACCTCTGGAGGTTGGGAGCTCTGCCTGAGCTCAGCAAGCACAGAATCTCTTACACTGACCTTGTGTGCAAGGACACTGTGGACACCACACCATGCTTTGAGTTTGGCTTAAAACAAGGCTGGAGGACCACAGGGTCAGGAGGGTGAAGCAAACAGACACAGAGAGCTGCAGAACATACTTCTTTGCCTTTCATGAGGTCTGCTACCCTTACCCTAGCCTTGGAACAAGGGAAAGAGTGTGTATATCTACTAAACAAGGTCCTGCAGCTCTCCCTTGCTACCACTCCCTGTCTCTTGTCCCATACCTCCACAGTTACTTCCATTTAGTCCTTTAAAAAGCAGACACAAATGCCCTAATATTTAATCACAGGATGCTGTCTCTCCCTGATGAGGGGCTGCCACAGACCATAAACACAGTTCAGGACTTTGAACACATCATCTAATCAGTCATTGCCACAGGGAGGGATGTCCTGCTCTCTCCCATTTCCTGTTGCTCAACCCACTACACAGAGCTAATGTTCGTATTTCCACAGTGAAAGCCCAAGTATTTCCGCAGTTTTTTTGGCTGAACTAGCTCCAGACCTGATCTGTGTTTGGACCCAGGTCAGAGCAGTGGCAGAATTTCTTATGCCTGGAGCAGGGAAGGGGCAGGAACAGGCAGGTGGGCTGGGAGGACCACCTTGGGAGGTGGACACAGGTATGAACTGGCTTAAAGGGAACCATAGACTCTGCAGCCAGTGCCTGTTTGTTTGCTGGATTTTTTGAGATCCTTTTTTTTCCACAAGAAAAAAGATAATGTAGAACAGAATAGCAAAATGCTCAACATAGCCCTGGCTTAAAGCCAACCTCACTTCAGGTAGACTTGGAGCCAGTTCTCTTCTCATCTGAGAGGATGATTTATTTTATGTAGGCCTCCAGCAGGTGAGGAATTGATAGGAATAAAGCGCCGCTTTTTCACTTTTGGCCGTGTTTTCATACAGACCCCAGCTGTGCCGATACGACCTGGTCCTGACTGAGAACACCCAGAAAACCTTCAAGCCCATCCCGTGCTGAAGAAGGAGCCGAGTCCCGAGGCCGCTGCGCCCGGACGGGGCAGAGACATTTCCCCGCCGTGTGGGGACACACCGGGCGGGCCCGGCGCCTTCCGCGGGGACCGGGCTGGGGAGTGGCAATAAAACCATGGCGGCACATCACTTTAAAGCGCGTCTTTACAAGGGGGGTTTAAAGCGACGGTTCCAAACGGGGGTTTAAGGCGTGTGTCGGCGGCGGAGCGGGCTCGGAGCCCTCACGAGCAGCAGGTGCCAGCAAACCCTACCAACGCCCGCGGCCCGCTCGGGCCCACGCCCGCCATCGCGGCCCCGCCCCGCGCCTGCGCTCCCGGCTCGGGGCGCGGAGGGCGGCAGGGCCGGGCCGGGAGGGGCCGGGTTCGCTCGGCTCGGCTCGGTCCGGCGGCGGCGGCCCCGACCCGGGATGTGGCGGCGGCCGGCTGGGCTCCTGCTCGTCTTCGCGGCCGCCACGGCCGCGCTGTGGCTGCTGTCGGTGCGGCTGAGCGCGGGGCAGACGCGCAGGTGGGTGTGTGGGTGTGTGGGTGTGGGCGGCCGGCGCTGCCCGCGTGTCCCTCCTTCCCCGCCGCTGCCCGCGCGTTTCTCCCCTCGCAGGGCGCTGCGGTTCCCGGCGGACCTGGAGGAGCTGCGGGATCTGGCCGAGGCGCTGCGGGACTACGAGCGACAGCACCGGGGCGCGGCGCTGGCCCTGTTCTGCGGCGCGTACCTGTACAAGCAGAGTTTCGCCATTCCCGGCTCCAGCCTCCTGGTACGGGGCGGGGGCGCGGGGCTCATGCATCGGGCAGGAGGAGCCGGACGGACCCGACCGGGCCCGCAGCTCAGCACAGTAACCCTTAGCAGCAGTACGGGTCGGGGCTGAGCTGCCGGAGAGCGGCTCTGCTGGGAAGGATCGGGAAGTGTTGGTGGGTAATGTGCCCCCAGGGCCGGGAGGGTCAGAGGGACCCCGGAGAGCAGCGGGAAGAGCGTCGGCAGCCGGCCAGGGAGTGACCCTGCCCCTCTGCTCAGCCCTGTGAGGCACGGCTGGAGTGCCAGTCCGGATCTGGGCTCCTCAGGAAAAGAGAGACAAGGAGGAGAGGGTCCAGCAGAGGCCACAGAGAGGGGCAGCTGGAGCGTCTCTCTGATGAGAGATGGTTAGTCTGGAGAATACTGAGAGGGGATCTCATTAATGCATGTAAATATCTCCAAGGGGTGTTAGAGGATGGTGCCAGACTCTGTTCAGTGGTGCCCAGCAATGGGACAAGGAGCAGTGGCCATAAAGTAAAACACAAGAAGTTTCACCTCAATATGAGGAAGAACTTCTTTCCATGGAGAGTGGGAGAGCACTGTGAACAGCTGCCCAAGGGAGGGCAAAGTCTTCTCTGGAGACATCCCAAACTCACCTGTTCCTGTGTCGCCTGCTCTGGGTGACCCTGCCTTGGCAGGGCATTTGGACTGGATAATTTCCAGAGGCTCTTTCCAACCCTAACAGTTCTGTGGTTCTGTGACAGACTGTGTCCCCCAGGCCTCACTCCGTGTTGTCTCCATAGAATGTCCTGGCTGGAGCACTCTTTGGACCATGGATGGGGCTGGTGCTGTGCTCAGTGCTCACGTCTGTGGGAGCCACCCTCTGCTACCTGCTCTCTGCAGCTTTTGGCAAGCAGCTCATAGTCCACTTCTTCCCTGAGAAGGTGGCTCTGCTGCAAGGGAAGGTAAGAACTGGCAGTTCTGCTGACACCCACGATGGCCCTGGGCCAGGCTGCTCTTGGGGTGACAGTGAAAACGAGTGTGTGCAGGGGATGCTCCAGCCTGCTGAGGGCACAGGCTAGGAGCAGGCTGCTCTCTTGGAGCAAATCTGTTGGTAGAGGGGCTGCCAGGAAAATCCTAGATCCTAAGGAAAAGCAGATATGAAATAAAGGAGGGTTTGGGAAGCCCCTGTGCTCCAGAACTGCCTCCATCCATCCCATGCTGTGTTGTACAATGGAGGTGGTTCTGCTCTCGACTTCCTGATCTTTCGTTCCGGTGAGGTCCCATTTCCATTCCTTCTTTGAAGAGGGCTGGCTCACCATTAGTCTCCCATACATTCACAATATTGCTGCTTTCCCTCAGTTCTGAACTGATGTTACACTGTGGCATGTTAGAAGAAAAATTCACTCCAGTATCGTGGCCATTTGAATGTTACTGCTGTTTGAGGAGCGGGAATGATATGGAACATTTCTTTTGGCAGGTAGAAGAGAACAGGAGCTGCTTATTTTTCTTCTTGTTGTTCCTGAGGCTGTTCCCCATGACACCAAACTGGTTTCTGAACCTCTCAGCTCCCATTTTAAACATCCCCATATCCCAGTTCTTTCTCTCAGTTCTCATTGGTAAGGCCTGGGGACAGAACCTGAGGGGACAGTGTGACACTGCTGCTTTTGGTATCACTGAGCCAGGGAGGGCAGAGCTGGGACTCTGACCCTTGGTCTGTTTCCTCTGTGCTGCCCTTGAGCATTCTGTAGGTGTCCCCAGTGCTGCAAATTTTGCTTTACACTTGGTTCTTTCTGTTACAAGCACAAACCCCTGTGTTTGTGTAATGGCTGTAAATTAAAACAGTGAGTTCCACCTCAGCATGAGGCAGAACTTTCCATGGAGGGTGGCAGAGCACTGGAACAGCTGTCCAGGAAGGGCATGGAGTCTCCTTCTCTAGAAACATTCTAAATTCCCCTGGACACGTTCCTGTGTCACCTGCTCTGGGTAACCCTGCCTTAGCAGGAGGGCTTGCACTGGATGATCTCCAGTGGTCCTTCCAAACCTAACAGTTCTGTGATTTCTGTGTCTGGCTTTGGGCATATTTAGCTGGTTTTCTCTAGGGGGAAACTAACAGCTTTTTTCTGCTCTGATTCCTTCAGGCCTTACACCATATAATTTCATCTGTGTGCAGACAGGGGCCATTCTGTCCCAGATCACCTCTCTGGATGCCATCTTCTCCTGGGACACACTGCTCAAGCTGCTGGCCATGGCTGTGGTTGCACTGATTCCAGGGACCCTCATCAAGAGATACAGCAAGAAACACCTGAAGCTGGATGGCAACAAGCAATCTCAGACACTAAATGGCAGAAAGAGCTTGTGATGGCTTAGGTGCCCCAGTTTTGGGGTAAAAGCTGCAGGACTCTCTTCCCAGGGGTTACATTCTGCATGCTCTGTGTCACCAAGGACAGTGGCAATTTTTAATCATCCTTCTCATCTCGGAGGAGGTGTCCGTTCTTATTTTTAATGAATGTTTATCTGTGCATGTACCTGCACTGAGAGAGAGATACAGGGCTTTGTGAACACTGAGTTAATTTGCCTGTTTCATTTGAATCAGTCTCCTGTGTGCCTGAGGCTGTGGGGAATAAAAGGAAGAGTATTGGCATCCTGTGAGGAAGGCAAACCAGAACCCAGCTGTGGATCACTGGCCAAGCACAACCCTGCGGGCAGCAGGCAGGCCCTGCTCCCTCCAACTCCAGACAGATTTAGCATTTTTGGCCTGAAATGATGAGCCATGTGCTCCTGTGCTCCAGTGCAGCTGTACAAGCACCAAGTTGAGAAAATAATGGTGTTTCAGGGTGTAGCTGTAGAAAATTCTTCTTTGATTCCCATGTTAAACCAGCACACTCTGCAGCAAAATGCTCAGGATTTGAGCTGCCTGAATCAGTCATGTCAGAGCACTTGAGACAGCTTCTCTGGTCTGCCAGTGGCTGCTACTCCCCATAAAGAATAAAGGGGAAAAGAACAGGAATTGATGTGCCTGACTGGCAGAGATTTGTCCTTGAAAAGCACCTTGAAAACCACACATTTGCTCCTGTATAACTAGGAGGATTCCAAATAGAGTTGGGTTCTGTCCCAGTTGTGGGGAACAGGATACCAGAAATGGTTTGGGTTGGAAGGGATCCTAAAGCCCATCCTGTTTCACCCCCCATCATGGGCAGGGACACTTCCACTATCCCAAGTTGCTCCAAGCCCCATCCAACCTGGTCTGGGACACTTTCAGGGATCCAGAGGCAACCACAGCTTCTCTGGGCACTCTGTGCCAGGGCCTCAGCACCCTCTTCCCCCCCAGGATGATACTCTGCTCTTGGGGTTTTGGTATTTGCTCTCCATGAGGAGATCCACTTGGAGGATAAAGTAACCTTCCAGGTATGGAAAGGGGCAGATGGGAGAGCCCAGAGCAAGGTTTCATGACATCATCCCAAAGTCCATGAGAACCCATTCCCAGATCACCAGACCAGCCTGCAGCATTGAAGTACACTGGCTTTTTATTCCATGCATTGTTTGCTTTGATAGTCATTCTTGTTTCCATCACTGTACACTGGTCAATACAAAAAAAAATCAAGTTTGTCTCAGGAATCCACAGAGCAGGGAGGAGGGGATGAACACTACTGGACAGGGCCAAGATGAAATGGGTACTTAACACGACAGTGGGGAGGGCAACATTCAGCTCTGGGAGAAAATCTAGGCTAGTGTTCAGGAGCTGTCAGCAGCCACGAGAACTGAATCAAGGTACTCGGGATGCTGGAAAGGAAACCCAGAGTTTACTCAGGCCCTGGAATGCGGTGTTACTACAAGGAGCAAGCAGGCTCACCTACACCTCTCAGCTCCAGACCCTGCCAGGAGAGGAAGTGCAAGGAACTGCAGCAGAGGTGCCCATACAGCGATGTGGGGACTGTGTCTGTGCAATCCCAGGGAGGTGTCACTAAGGAAAATCCTACAAGCCCCCCCAGAACTGACAGCAACCATCCCGGGAATGTGGGGGTGCTGAGCCAGCTCTGACGTGTGCAGGGGAGGCTGGGGTGGCACCTCCACGGGTGGGGCAAGGGGCTGCCCTAGTGGCATTCCCAGAGGGATGCAGGGTCAGGAGCAGCGAGAGGAGCAGCAACACTGGACTGGAACAGTGCAATGACCCAGGGGTGTGAGAATAGAGCTAAATGTGGCAGGTTGGAGGGGGCAGCTCTGTTTGCCCAGGCTGCAGAGCACACCACCATGTCCCCAGGCAAGGATGGGGAGGGATCAGCTGCATCCAGGACAGCTGGCCCAGAAGGGTCTCAAAATCCCAAACATCAAAGCTCTGCAAGCCCACTGGAGCTTCATCCCACAGTGGAGCCTACAAAGAGACCACAGGTACCCAAATCCCTCTGGAATCTGTTTGTCAGGGACTGGATCACCACAGGCTGGAGGTCCTGGGGACAGTGACAGGCCTGAGTTGGAGGCAGCTCTGCTTTGGGGCTGTTTGTGGGACTGCCTAAGGATGCCACTGCTGCCCATGGGTCTCCCAGAGCCTGCCAGGTCTGAGCAGAGTCTATCCAGGGGCACAGGGCTTGGCATCCTGTGATAGAGATACCTGCTGGCAGTTCTGCACCTCTCTTGCACCACAAGGTGTTATGTGCACAGTTCTCCACTGCTAAATTCCCACACCTTGGCTTCCAACCTCCTGAGTAAAGCCCCTCTCACATGACGACAGCAAAGCCATCTCTGGCCCTGCTGGCTCCTCCTGCCACTGGCCAAGAGACAAAGAACACTGGGGAGAAGAAACAAAGGGTGGGAAGAGAGAGGGAAGGAACCAGGAAAGAGCTTCACTCCTCACAGGGTTCTGCCTCTGCCCAGAGCAGGGTGAGAACATCACTCCCTCTCCAGGAGGCTGTTTGGTCCTGCCCAGGTGATCCACTACATGGACCACTGCCCAGGGCAACTGCCCTCCTCCCCGACAGCAGTTTGGATGCTCTAGCCAGGAACTATTGTCACAGTTATTCACTTTGTGATCAATTCAAAAGTCCCTCACTCCCTGACCACCCTTCCTACATTCCCACCAGTTCAGTGGCTGCCAACCATCAGCAACACGAGCAAACTGCAGCTCTGCCCACAAGGAACCTGACTGCAGCCATCCACCCCTCTCTGTTCTCTGCCCTGGAGTAACAGCATCCCTGGAAATCACGAGAGGCAGCAACTCCTGACAGCCACTGAGCCCAGCTCTGCTCCCACCCCTCTGGCGAGCCGGGAGAAGGTAACATCACACACAGAGATTACAATTGTGCTAGCGGTGAAGCCAACCTTCTGATCTACAGAAATGATAATAAATAATAAAATAACATCATAACTTAAGATCTGTCTGTAGTCCAGCTACAAAATTTAAAAATATGGGATAATTTAACTCATACAATACTGCTCTCTGTATAAGTAAGACATTTTCCTTCACTTTGCCATGAGGCTATAAATTACCACAGTTAAGTTCAAACCAATATTTTAACATAAAATGTAAACAAACAAAGCAACAGAAGTACCTGTCCATGGTCCATTCTTGCCGTTCACCTCTGGCTGGCCATGCCAGCCAGCACACCGGGAAGGGCAGAGGGAGAGCTCTTGCAGGGACATCAACTAAGGAAGAGGGGGGGGAAACGTGCTCTACCGTTTTGTTCTCTTTCAATATTGTTTTAGAAGAGTAGTGTTTGAAGGGAAGGCACTATGAGTTCTATCAGAAAACAAATTTTTCTCATCTGCCAATGCCTCGGCCTGTCACATACCAGTACTATCCTCACTTGCACCTGCAGAGTTTCAGCTTGGAGGAGAAACAGAGGCCTCGGGGCACACCCGAGACACAGCAGCGCCCAGCCATGTCAGGATTCCCTGCACAAGGCCTGCCTTGAAGGGCAGGCAGCTGCTAATGCTTCCAAGAATGTACAGTGAATACGGAGACAGGGCAGGGCTGATGCTCTTAGTCAGGCCAGTGATTCCCAGTCTTCCCCCTCAACACACAGCCCTCTGCTGGTTCTTGATGCTGCTGTAGGTGAGAGGCTGCTTCTCCCAGTCCACTCCAGGCGTCTCCAGCATCCTCCCCAGAAGTGCTCAGGCTCTGCGGAATGTGCTTTCCATGCTTTGCAAGTCCTTGCTTGGCCAACACTGAGTTGATTGATTTCTTTGACTGACTGAAACAGACAGGAGGTAAGAGGAGGAAGTAAACTGGGAAATGGCACACTGCATCTGAGAGAGGTTTCCCTGCTCAGCTGGAGGTTGACACTCCCAGAGTGAAGCAAGGACGGTGGTAAGAAGTGCTCTGATACCAATTCTCAAGAGGACGAGGTTAGAATACATTTGCAGGATCTCACAACAAAATGCTGATTAAAAAAAGAAACTAAAAATCCTTAAAATAAAACCCATCATTACATTCCTGGGGATGTATCGACTCAGAAGACCCTGGTTGTTAGCACCTCTGTACCAGTTTTCTCCAGGAACATGTCCACCTTCTGATTAAAAATGACCCAGCTGGTTATACTGAAAACACTTTGTTCACAGGTGACCCTACAGTCAGGTCTTTTTCTGCTTTTCCTCATTTGATAAGACTGAGTGGTTTAGTTTTCTTGATCTGTTCTCCAATCTTCAGGGCCGTGAGGCCTGGTCCCCTGTGCAAGCAGCAAGAGAATCCCCCGCGTCTGTACACAAAGCTGTCCAGGCAGGACTCCCAGGATGTTTCTCCATAGTGTGCTTGCTTTCTGAACTTTTTTTTTGCAACAAGTCTGTGTGTCTATAAATACAATCCACTCTTTACAGTAAAAAGTGTTAAAATGTCAAAAAAATAAATATCCATGTTACAGTAACTAGATTATTCAATAAAATACATCCCTGCCATTCTTGATTGAAATGCTCAAAGAGAATTAATTTCATTTGGACATTTTCCAGAGATTCGGGTTATTGCAAATCACTCCTGGGGTGGGAAGGAGAAGCATCTTCTCTTCCTGTAAAGTGTGATGAAGGGGAATGAAGTGGAATCTCAGGGAAATCAAAATGCCAGTACCAGGAAGCTTTGGGGGAGATCTGTATTACCAAGTAGCAGAGCTGCAGGGCTTATTGGTCCTGACTGTGGCATCAGAACACTCCCCTTCAGAAGAGTCACAGTCTGATTCTCCAAACTGTGGTGGGTTCTGCAAGACAAAAGGAAAGGGGGAGACTTGAGCACCATTCCTATACTGCACATCACCCACACATCCCAGTCTGTCACAGCAGCCAGGGAAAGGTCACCACCTGCAGAGGAGGAGATGGCACACATGGGAGAGGACACAGCACACGACTGTCCCACCAAAGGTCACTTGTCTCCCCTAAGAGAGGGGACAGCACAGAAATACCCGGTCAGAGCACTCCCCAGCACAGGGTTAACAAGAGATTGTGCAGCAGACTCTGCCCTACCCCTCCCAAACACTTGAAAGGCAGAGAAAGGAAGAAAGTCATCCCAGCTTTGTCAGCAAAGCTGCTGATGGATATGTCTGAGGCAGTTTATATCCACTTCAGTTCATTATGTATTTTTATCCCACGTAATGCAACTGCAAATCTGATGGGCTCTCAAGATCACACTCATCTTGACCAGTACATTATGTTCAGCTTTGTTTATGCTACTTTCTCCCACCCACTCTTCTGCCAAGCAGGAGGAAGATCAGGTATTGCAGCAGTTGCTTTGCCATAGTACACCTACCACATCATTTTCTAGGCAGTGTTCCAACTTTCTGGCTCTTGGATTCCTTTCCACAACATTTATGCAGTTTTTTTCCACTGAGTGGAAGGACAAGGGGATAACCAACTCACCTCACAGCTGTGTTCATCTGCACAAAGTTTGCCCAGAGACATCTGAGTCTTGACCCTCCGCACAGCACACTCTTTGTCCGAAAGCCCATCCGACTGCGTGGAGATTTCAATGGGGATCTCTGGAGTCTGGGACAACATGTCCTCCAGCTTCTCAGCCAGCTCATCCTCCAGCTTGGTGGCCAGCTCATCCGGGCTGTTCGAGTGGTCGCTTGTGTTCCCCTCCTCTCCATCCGACACAGAGAAGTTCTCAGAGCTGAAGGTTGAGTAGGATTGGCAGCTACTGATGCAGCGGTGGGGTCTGCAAACAGGGAGAAGTTCAGTGTTCACCTTGGATGACAGTCACAGGGAACTTCCTGGGTGCTGTGTTCACCGCTCTGCTACACCAGGCATTGTGGAGTACCTTCCACATCCTGGAGCTACAGAATTCTACCCTTTCTGAATTATATAGTTCAAGACCTGCATCTTTAAATTCGTCTCTTCTTATTTGGTCCTGTCTGATATGTCTATAATAGCTGATCTGCCCTGAAACATATTTTTCTTTGACAGTGCGTGTTCCTAAAGTGCAAGGCTGTACTGTGGAGTTCTGTTTAATA
Source organism: Taeniopygia guttata (assembly GCF_048771995.1). NCBI lineage: Eukaryota > Metazoa > Chordata > Aves > Passeriformes > Estrildidae > Taeniopygia > Taeniopygia guttata. Next base: position 6,367,743 of record NC_133034.1, read on the forward strand.
TCTTTATTGATGACATGGATGAGGGTATTGAGTCTTTCATTAGTAAACTTGCAGATGACACTAAGCTGGAAGCATGTGTTGTCTGCTGGAGGGTAGGAGGGCTTTGCAGGGAGACCTGGAATGGTTGAATGGATGGACAGAGTCCAATGGGATGAAGTTTAATAAATAAAAATACATTTTGGCCACAATAACCCCCTGCAACGCTATAGGCTGGGGACAGTGTGGCTGCACAGTGCCCAGGCAGAGAGGGACCTGGGGGTACTGGTGAACAGCCAACTGAACATGAGCCAGCAGTGTGCCTTGGTGGCCAAGAAGGCCAATGGCTCCTGGCCTGTGTCAGGAATGGTGTGGCCAGCAGGACCAGGGGGGTCATTTTTCCCCTGTACCTAGCATTGGTGAGGCCACACCTCGAGTGCTGTGTCCAGTTCTGGCCCCTCAGTTTGGGAAGGACATTGAGATGCTCGAGCACGTCCAGAGGAGGCAACGAGGCTGGAGAGGGGCTGGGAACACAAACCCTGTGAGGAACAACTGAGGGAACTGGGGGTGCTCAGCCTGGAGAAAAGGAGACTCAGAGGTGACCTTGTCACTCTCTACAACTCCCTGGAAGGTGGTTCTAGTCAGGTGGGGGTTGGTCTCTTTTTCTAAGCAGCAACTGACAGAATGAGAGGACACAGTCTTAAGCTGTGCCAAGGGAAATTCAGGTTGGATGTTAGGAAAAAGTATTTTATGGAAAGAGTGATAAAGTACTGGAATTGTCTGCCTGGGGAGGTGGTGGAGTCACCATCCCCAGATGTGTTTCAAAAAAGATTGGATGTGGCATTCAGTGCCAGGGTTTAGTTGAGGTATTAGGGTGTGAGTTGGACTTGATCTTAAAGATCTCTTCCAACCCAGTGATTCTGTGAGTTCAAGCTAACTCACCTGGAACTACCTGCATCACCCGGCAGCCATCCCAAAAGCCAGGCAGGATTTAGGACCATCCACTCAAGAAATGAGCTCACGGTTACTTGACCACGGAAATGGCCTTGTGCCAGGATCCAACAGCAATAGTGCAACACATCAGTTGAGGGAAATGTCAAGAGACCCACAACTGGGCATAATATGGAACAGGCAACTTGTCCTCCTAATCTTCCAAGTTAGTAAATCACAGAGGAAACAACATCCCACAGGAACTGTATGAGTCACATAACTCCAGCCCAGCGTTCTGCCTTCAACCCCAGGCAGGAAGGAATAATCTGGGAGATGAGAACAGGCTATGCAGACAGAGCCTGCCTTCTCCTGGTATCTCTTCTTGGCCTGTACCATTCCGCAGATCTGAGTTCCGAGCAGAAGCTCAAACCCAGATGACAATGCTAACAGTCACTGATGGATCCATACTCTGGAAATGTTGCACTTATGGCACTTATGCTCTGATTTTCACAGCACACCTTGACAATGAGCTGCACATCTGAAAATGTTCTGGATGGAAAAAGCACTTCCTTTGGTTCATTTTAAAACCCTTTTAGCTTCACTGGCTGCCCCTAACATGAATGTAAAGAATCATTCCTTATCTATTTTCTCCACACAAATTACAATTTTATGAACCTCTGGTGTTGCCTTTCCTCCTTCTAGAGAAACATTTCACATGGATTTAATCTCCTCTTCTATGGAAACCATCCCTAACCACTTGTCACATTTCTCAGTACCTTTCCAAACTTTGCTGTGGTCTTTGAACTGGGGCAATGAAGGGAGATTAGGATTTAAGCTTCAGGTGTGCTGTGGATGCACACAACAGGAGACAAGATCTTATTTTCTTCTCTGCTCCTTTGAATCAAACCTTTAACCTGTTTGCTACTGGATCACTCCTGCACTGGAAGCAGCTGCTTTCATGAAGCTACAGCACCAAGCCCACGATGTCTTTCCTGAGCACAGTACTGTAAATCCTGCTGTTCCCCAGGCGTATGCAGGAACATTCCCCCTAAGTCTTATTTTACAGGCAACACCATCAAATTTGATCTGCTGTTGTCACTTAGCTCTGCAATCTTATCTGAATTCAGCTACAAAGGTGCTGGGCTGGAGTCTTACCCACTGCAAACAATCAATAAACAACACTGGGAGTAGTCCACACAGGGTTCCCACATCCACTAAGTCTGATCCCGGTGAAACAGATGCAGCAGCTCATTTACAGAGGCAGAATAATGTTATCAAGTGTGATCAAGTTGTGCTGCAAACAGCCTGCAGGAGAGCCAGCAGGAAAGCTGGGCCAGAGAGAACATCTCAGGATGGGCTAGAACAGTGAGTGGACATGAGGAATCAGCCGAGGGTGGATGGGACACACTGAATGGGATTCTGCTCTTTTGCCAGCACCTTCACCAGTTTCAGTGCTGGTGTGCAGGGCTATGAGACTTCTCAGTTTTGTCCCACCAAAGAGAGATTAGAGTAAATTCACCTTTTACCTTTGTCTACGAGGAAACTCCACTTCACTGTCAACTTCGCCCTCTTCCTCTTCTGACGACTCATCCCCGCTCTGGCAGAAAACAAGGAGAAAAAGGGTGTCAGGTTTGGGGAAGTCCAAACATAGCTGACCCTTGGTCCTTCAGGACTAAGGCACTGCAAAACAGTGCAAAAATCTACAGACTGCAGCAATCTAGACCAGAAAACAGCCTGTGTGTCAGGAACACTGACTCAGACATTGCCAAGCAGGAGGTTGTTTCAGACAGCCTCAAGGCTGCTATTCTCAAATATGGAGTGACTGACTGGGAAATACACTGGAGTATTTTAGCAGGTATGGAGTACAGAACGTTCCAGATTCTCACTAAAGCAAATCAAGTAATGAGTATCACATGGAAACCCACATAAATTATGGAGCTGATTTGGCCTCTTGGCTTTACCATCTTCCACTACAGCCATCAATAGAGCAGGATGGAGGATGACACAGCCTTTGCCAATAGGTTTTGTCAACTAGGAGAACTTTGGATTTGTTTCATACCTCAGTGAGCACAGAGCCTTTTATTCTCATTCTCCCACCCAAATTTACCCCAACATTGTTGTTTTTTTACAGCCTCCTTCTATCCCATCCAACCTGTCAGCCCCTCATTAAGCTTTATCTCATCCCATCCCCTTGTCTTACAAGGTCCTAGTTCTGTCCTGCTGGGGCCAAACCACACTCTTATTCTGGTAATTACGCTATTTCCTTGACTTTTGTAGCCAGGCTCAGTTATCCCGCTCTTTGAACTCAGACTGGTTCTTATTTCTCTCACCACCTGGATGGAAGCAGAAGGAACAAAGAGCTGCTTCTGCACAACTGTGTCATAATCTCTTTTTTACTTTTGCAAAATCTTCAAAAAATACAGGAGAGATATGACTTTCAGTGTAGGGGGACAATTTCTGGCAGATGAAGCAAAAAGGATGTCCTCAAGACCATGGCAAATGTTGAATCTTTGCCCTGAGACACAGCAGCACCACAGATTCTCAAAGAAACTCTCACATGATATTACATAACAATTTAAAGAATGCATTTATCCCTTCCTTTGGAGAAAGGATTGAAAGCATTTTGAGACTGTTTCAACATCAAAAATTCAGTAGAACAAGCTGCAACTCAAACCAATTGGTGAAACTGCACATAACAGAACCAGACCCTACCAAAACCCCATCTTCAAACCCTGGTGCTCCTTCCTCACCTTCGGGAGGGATCTTGCTTTGCAGGGCAGCCCTGAGGAAGCCAAGTGCTGGGGAGTGCCCAGGGAGGACACTGCTGTGCCCTGCTCCTCCAGCTTCTCCATGAACTGCGCGCTCTCGTAGAGGGACGCGGATGCGGGGGACTGGGGGCGGCTTCCCCCCGGTTCCACAGACACCATCTGCGCCTGGCCACTGTCCTCATCCCTGCACTGCAGGCAGGGGTCGTAGGGATCCGCCTGGCAGCACTCCCAGCGCTCGGCCATGCTGTCCTTGCTGTCCAGGCCGCGGCGGCAGTCGGCCTCCATGGCGGTGGAGATGAGGTCGGGGCTGGAGCCGGAGACGCGGCGCTGGGCGTGGTTGCTGAGGGGGCTGCGCAGCGCGGCCGCGGGGCCGAAGTACCGCAGGTTGTTGGCGCAGGTGGCGATGTCCTGCCCGTGGGCGTGCAGCCGCGAGTGCTGCCCGTGGGGACTGTGGCCCGGCTGCTGCGGCACTCCGGGCGCGTGGGGAGGCTGGGGAGGGCCGGGCTGGAGGCCATCCTCTTGCGCTGGCTGGTTTTTCAAGATCCCTGCAAATTCATTGTAGCTGCCTTTGCTGTTCCCCCGGCGGTGCCGGGGCTTGCTGCGGTACCGGCTTTTGCCACTCAGGGTTGACATCTTAGGACTTCCTGAGACTGGGGAGCCATTGGATGCTGCTTCTGTGCTGGGTATGCCCTCTGACTTCAGTAAATCTGGCCTGGGAGACAAGGAGAAGTTATATGTCAAGCCACAAAAAAAGAAGTGACACTGGCCCAGAGCCAGGATGAAGAGGCAGCTAGAGCCAAAAGCACTCTCTGCTTCCTAAAATCTACAGGCTGCTTTCCCCTTCAGCTGCTTGACTCCTGCATTTTGATCCCTGTGATTCTCTCCACTTAATGTCCTTTCCATTCAGCCCATCCTGCTCTACACTCCTGTCTTGCAGTTTTTTTCAATAGCTGTCACACACTTTCCTTTTCCGCTCTTATTTTGATGTTCTCTCCCAAAATAGCTCCCTCTCAAGGACCTTGGGGTAGAGCATTGCTCTGACTCTGTGCATGTGCCATGGTGGTGATCAGGCTGCTTATCTAAGAGCCATGTGGGGATATTAATTCAGAAGCGATTATTCACTTGTAATCAGGACTAACTCCTGGAAATCCCTAAAAAAATAAAGACTAAGACAACTCTTCTAGGAAAAAAAAAAATCTCCCTATCTAAAAGTCATGCAGAAGAGAAATAACTGAAAGGACAGCATGAATTCCCAAATCTCAAATCCCAAATTAATTCCTCAACAATGAATCCATCCTTCCTAAGGCCTGCCTGATTTCCACAATCCCTTGCCCTGCTTATTCCCATCCAAGTCAAGGATGATCCTGGACAGTTAGGAATTTGAGAAAACTCAAGAAATACCTCCTGTCCAAGCACCACCTTTTGCTCAAAAATCACATGGACCAACAATTCATTCATTCAACAACACATCCTGTGACTCCGCGGTTCCAGAGAGCTGCCCAGGTGGCAGGGATGGCAGGATTCATCCCTTTCACCTTAAGGTAATTAAACAATTATGGTTCTGAGGATCAGACAAGTCTCAAGTGTGAAACCCCTTTGTCCCACCCTGCATTTCATCAGACTCCAAGGGAAGGAACTGCCCAGTGGGGATTTTCTACTGGCTGTGGCACAGGACTGGGTTGTTCTGTTGTTCTCACCGTTTGGTCTGGCTGCCTGGTTTATGGGAGACTCCTTTCCTCTTCATCAACTTCTCCACTGTATTGGGGTGGATGATTGGTCTGACTGGGTGGCGTTTGTAAGTCCCAGGGTATTTCTTTTCCACTGCTTGTTCTCTCCTGAAACATCAGGGAAATAAAAAAAAAGAAAATCACATCAGTTGTCCCTCTCTCCACCTGCTGCTCCCGCTGGACAGGAACTGGCTCTGCAGGGAACATGGTGCATGCCCAACTGCTCTGCTGGGAAAGGACAAGACACTTCTAAATTCCTTCTGCAGGCACCATGCAGCAGGCACAAGGCCCTGGCCCACAGTCCAGGAGCAGCACTGCCGTTCCCTTCATGCATGGGCCAAAGGATGCCAGCACCAAATGGGAAGGTGACTTTCTGCAAGTCAGTAACCACTAACAGTGGTCTGCAGGAATTCACTCCAAAGGGACCTCTCCCTGGTCACCAGCAACTCCCTAACTTTTGTGGTTTGTCAGGGGACACTAAATCCACATGTGCCACTCCCCAGTTTAGAAATGAAGTGCTGTTTGTGCTCTGCTGTGTGCAGACTGCCACGTGCACCTCACCATCCCCAGACACGTACTTGATGAGCTCCTTCTCCCGCACCTCCAGCTGCAGCATGATAGCACTGAGCTCCATGTACAGGTTGTTGGCTCGCTCCAGCTTCTTCTCGTAGTGCTCACGGATATCTAATGCATGTCTGAAAGGCAGAAAAGGCTTTATTCCAGCCTGACTTCCATGGACTAAGAGAAGAGAATGAGGAAAAGTACAGGTGCTTTAGGAAAAAGCCTTTTAAAAGTCAAATTTTCCAGCTGTACTGCACTGAATCCCAGATAGAGCTAACAGTGAATGATGACTGATTAAGAGCCTGATACAGCAATAAATCATGATATGGTTTAGAAAGTGTTTAACAGCTGTGAAAGTGTGGCAACATTTCTCCCCAGAAGAGCTGCAAATGCCTCACACACACCTAGAAGCCCTTTGGCCAAGCCCTGATCAGCCTTTTTGCATACAGAAGGGGCTAAACCAGCCTCTACAAACCAGGAAAGAAGTCATGTGTCTGTGCTTCATTAACAGCAGGGTGTCCCCACAGCTCCAGTACAGCTGCAATATGTGGCCACCCAAAGCTCCCTGGGGACAGGGAACACTGAACAACCATTGCATCAAACTGCCTGGCCAAGAGCCCCTTTGGCTCCTCAGGTTTGACGCAGAACTGCTTCTTACAAGTTTTATGTTTCTCTGTCTGCTGTATTTGCAAATTTGTATCACAGAAGGAAATATTTTCCCTTCTTTAAATAAACCTTCTGCTTTCATTTTGAAGTTGGTATAATCAAAAAGCATCTCAGTGGGCTGTTTATATGAAGTATGTTCACTTCTCTGTAATAACTAACCCAAAGAAAGAAAAACTAACCCACAGCAGAGAAAGCTCACAGCCAACCTCAGGATGGATTTCCCACTGAGATGGATGTCTCTGCTTCAGTGCTGTTATCACAAACACCAATTCTCAGGTAGAAATATTCATTGGGGAACACACAAGCCTTTGCCACCTTCTCTGGAGCAAACTGTTGAGACTGCCCAAGAACAGTGACAGCTCCCACTGCCTCTCTCCAGTTTCCATCAGCTGAGCAGTGCTCATGGCCTAGGCCATGCCCATGGGAATTTTGGTTTCTGTGTTCACAAGGAATTTAGGCTGCCCAAATTTTTACCACCAGGAATACTGGGTCCTGTTTTGGGAACCTCAATACAAGAGCAGAATAAAAAGAGTCAGGGGCTGGAGCAGAAGGCCCTGTGAGGACTAGCTGAGGGCTCATTTAGCTGGGAAGGGAAGGCTAGATGGGAAAAGCAAACAGTAAACACAAAAGAATGTGAACAGACCTCAGCTCTTCTCTCCGACGGCGAATCAATTCTTCATCCAGCCGGTGGATACAAGTTCCTTCACTTTTAATTTTCTCAAAATGTTTCTTCACTTCTTCTCTCCATTCAGCCTAGGAAAGCAATTTACTTTTAGCTATTTACAAAGACTTGGGATCTGTAGGTGAACCACAGAAAAACTCTTGGGCGATGTTGTTTGTGTCTGCAGAAAATTACAGCTTTGGGTTGAGAATGTATTTTTGTTAGCTGAATTATTTTGGGTAACAACACTGCAGCACATTTAGTGCCAGCATTTTCAAATGGTATTTACAATTTTGTGCTTCAGAGAATTTACAACATATCTCCATTTTCTAAGAAATATTTTTTTAATTCCTAGAGTTCTTTTTATCCTAAGAGAACATTTTCTTTACTTTTGGCAGTGAAAGTAAGTAGAAAGGCTCATGATTTTGAAAGCCCCATGATGATACCTCTGTAGAGTAATACTCTATCTTCTCCTTGAAGCCCTGGTTCCTGCAGAAGTCTCAGTTTGGGAAAGTTTGGGTAAAATATTTTCAAACACCCATCAGGTTGCTCCTCCCCAAGAATCAAACTGAAATCATGGATCCAGACTTTCTCTACTCAGTCCACCTTCCAAAATCAGATCCTCGGAGCTAATTCCAGTAATCAGAGGCTACAGCCTTTCCCCAGTTACCTGGGATTTGAAGTAGGTTTCCTGAGGAGTAGCCAGCACATCAGCAGAGGCGATATCCAGGTGCATCAGTGTCTGCCGGAAGGACGGACGGTTCCGGGGCTTGCTCTGCCTGAAACAAAACAGAAACAGCAAGGGTGAGGTGAGGGATGGGCACTGCCAGCCTCTCCTGCCCTTCTGGGTGAGGGATGGGCACTGCCAGCCTCTCCTGCCCTTCTCAAAGGGTCTCACTAGATCCTATTCTCTGAACCAAGCAGCTGACAGGTTAGAACAAAGGAGCTTTTCTGGTTTTCTCTTTTGCTGAATACAATTTAATTGTGCTAGAAGTGGTTTGCGATGACCCATTATGAAAAAACAAAAGTGCAAAATGTTTAAGACCAGAAAATGAGACTACAGAGTGAAAGATCACAGAAAAGTATAAAAACATTTGGATTTTTGAGAAGAAGCACCAGCATTTGAGTTTCAGGACCAAATCCACCTTGCACAGGGCAAGAGCAGCTTCTTGAGCCTCCTCTCCCCTACCAACCACCTCCTTCCACTAGGTGGGGATACAAGTGTTTGTAGGTACTGTGTTTTACCGAGCTGCTCAAGCTGCCACAGCCCAACTGCTGCAGCTCAGGGAAAACAGCCACTGGGAGAGATCCACACTTGCTCTGGCCTGTTGTCCCCTTTGTGCCACGAGGAGGATGGCTAGTAAAACCCATGGGGTGGGAAAATGCTGGAAGACCCTTTACACTGTGTCAAGATGTAATTACAAAGACAAAGCATCAATGTGAAACCCAAGAAAAAGAATTTCAACTCTAATCTGGTACAAGGAAGAAACTGAAAGCATTTTCCATATCTGAAGCTGGAAAATCTGTGTTCCAGACAGAAAGCTTGTATTTCTCTTTGTCCAGTCCAAAAGCCCGTTGCTCTGGCTTTCCCCTTTTTGGAAAACAAGGCGTTTTCCAAATGAAAAAATCAGTTCCCTTCATTCTGGATGTAGCCTCAAGGAATTTTACCCCTACTTTCCTTCCAGCTCCTTTTGTCTTCCACAGAGCCACTTTTTATCCTCTGCTTTGCTACAGCAAAGCAACACTGTCTGTGAAAGCTCCTGAAAATGTCCTGGCATCCAGGCCTGCTGCCACAAGGAAGCAGAATCCAAAATGTTAAAACTTATTGCTCTCAGGACAAGTCTGAGAGTATCTCAGAGCCCTCTGCTCTGGGCTCCCTACTCCCACCCTGACTTTCACAGATTTTGCTGGGAGCCAGCCCTAGGTCTGTGCTCTGTGGGTTCAGGTTCTTACCAGGTTTGCTTCATGAGGATTTTGAAGCCATCTGGGCAGGTGGAAGGGACAGGAAGGTGGAGGCTGTTACTGCCCACTCCCCAAATGATGGCCGAAGAGTCCACGTCCTTGTAGGGAATCTCTCCCGTGAGCAGCTCCCACAAAACCACCCCAAATGACCTGATGAAGAAATAAACCAGGATAAAAAGAGTTCACACAGAAGCTGTTAACAGAAACATCTGGAGCTTGAAAAAAAAACCAGGTTTTTGGGCAAAACAGGGAAATAGGGATCTCTGGTCCAAAACTGCAAGTAGGTGCAACAGTGAGTTTTAGTACACCAGGTAACTCGTTTCCTCCAGCACAGGGTTGAGCACCAAACCACACCGGTTTCTACCCACCCTATCTTGCTTCTTTGTGAGATTTTAAAGATCCTGAAAGCACATTTTCTGTACCGACTGTCTTGCTCCTGTTAAATTAAAAAGACTCCAAAGTCTACTCTCGGGTAGACTTTGGAATGTTCTTGCTGGTAAGAACAGATGATTGACTACTGCACAGACTGACAAGTGTCTTACAGAGACAGCACAACTAAGGTTTTGTGGGGTTTTTTTACATTTTATTTAACTGGTTTTCTCTTCTTTTCCCTAACCAAAGGCTCCCTCTGCTGTTAACCTGTAGTTCCAGGTAAGAGTTTCAAGGTTTGAGACTGAGCACTAAAACTACTGCAACACAAAAATTAGGAAACAAATGCCACTTGCATAACTGTCAGTACCAATAGCACATGAGTTCTCATCTGATACTCCTTTTGTTCTGAAGAACGGAAGGATAAAGCAAAAAAAAATTAAGAGAACTCAGTCAGGGAAAGAACCTCCTACAAGAACTGAAAGATGTAGGTAAGAAAATTCACTTTGCTTCTCTTCGTGAGTAAGGTTACCAGAAAGAACCAAAACCTTCGTTTTCAACAACAAACATCTGTTTTGTATACACTCATCACCTGATGAAACACCAAAGAAACACCAAACCAGTCAATACAGAGGTAAACTGCTGAGAACCACCACCATTGTTACTGCACATCAACAAGTGGGCTGTGATACAGGTGAGGCACAACCATCCCAATTTCAAGCCAGACGTGCCACCTCACTCTATGTCCCGTTCCTCTGTGGGACACCAACCCTGCCAAGCTGGAGACTATAGCCAGGTGGAAGGTGAGAAAGGTGTTTCTGGCTTGTTCCACTATCCAGTGCTTTTATTAAGTACAGAAGAACTTCTAAGGGACAAACTACCAGGTCTGAACAATCATCAGTCAGGAAACAACTTCATGTGAAAAACACTGCACTTTCAAAGTCCATTGGCTTCAAATCATGTATTAAAAAAAACAACAAACAAGCAGAATTTGAATATTTCTCGCCTCAAAATCCTTTTTTCCGGGCTGCAGGAAAGCAGGAATCCAGGAGGTTGGACAAACTACCAGGGAAAGTTCATCTGGTTTCATATTTGTTATGACTAAGAACTCACAAAGGATTTCCAAGACTCCTGATAAGATTATAGATTTATTTTTCTGCATGCTGTTAGAGATGAGAGAGAGCAGACATGTAAGCAGCTCAGGAACTGTTCTCATTTGTTGGCAGCATTCATGAACATCATTTTTATTCATCTTGAGGGAGGAATGAATGGCAAGGGAGAGTCTGAGCAATCACCACTTTTGCGAACTCCAGGTGAACTGGCACCAAAGAGCAACATCTCCATGTCACTGAGGGAAGGAGCAAAGGTTTTACTGGACAGGATGTTCTGTGAAATATTCCTGAACATAAACCACTCTAAAGGACAGAAAGCTGAGCGTGGAAACCAAGCACCGCTTGTCCTCACAATCCCGTGATTCACAGGGAGGGGTTCAGCAGGCAAATGCTGGGTGTATTTTCTTTGCAGAACAACCCAAGTGTTTCTGCCAGAGGAGCCTGCTGTGCTGTGACCTGGACATCCAAAATAAACACACAGGACACTGTGGGCACAAAAGCAGCTGCACGCCACAGGCAACATCACCTTCTCTGCAGGAAATCTTGCCCTTCAGGTCAAGCCCAGGCCAAGCTAGAACTCCAGCAGCAGCTCCTGATTCCACTGCACCCTGGACCACCCACAGCTTTGTCCAGCAGCTCCCTGCCCTGCCAGGGAAGGGACAGCATCTGAAGCTGAAAAACCACAGGATGCAAAATCCCTCCTGGCTGTAAAGCAGGGAGAAGGGCATTTGTCCTGGCTGCTGACATTTAATATGCAGAAATAATGAGGCAGAAACAGAGCTGCAGTTCCCTTGAGGGCTCTGAAACCTATGGAGAGGCTTCCCAAAGGAACTCCAAGGCCGAGCCCTCTCAAGCATTTTTAATAGCACAGAGACTGAAGAATTCCTAGTGTTCTTTTGGACAGACCATGGTCCACATCGATGGAAACAGGTTCCAAAACTCTTACAACCTATCCTGGTTTCATCCCTCTTGGATCCAGGATTGGATTCACTGGACTGTAATCCTGTAGTTGCTCATACAACATCCAGCCTGGTGTGCAGGAAGCACAGGGGGTGAGGAGAGCAGGGGCCTCCCCACAGCTCCAGTGTGGCCCTGAAGAGGGCCAGAAGAGAATGAAAAACCACCCTGGCTGTGGAGGCTGCTGAGGGGGCCCTGAGCACAGCACTGGGAGAAAGTTCTGGGCTGGCTAACAACACAGGGAAGAATTTCTGCATTTGCTTCCTGCTAGACACAGACTGCACTGAGCCTAAGCTGGAGCCTGCAGGTCATCACTCAGCCAGGACACCTGTGTCACTTCCCTTTCCATCAGAGCCCACCAAAGCTCAGGGCACCAGGCAGAAGGAGAAAGGAACAGCCTGCCACAGAGCAAACCATGCTCAGGCACAGGATGAGGAAAGGACATGGGAAGTGCTGGGAAACCAAGGGACAGAACAGAAGGTGAAGGTACTTGACCATGAACAGCACTCACCAGATGTCCACCTTCTCAGAGACGGGCTCATTCCGTATCACCTCCGGGGCCATCCACGCCACTGTTCCCGCAAAGGACATTTTGGTACTTTTATCGCTGAGCTCTTTAGATGTACCAAAGTCTGAAATCTTTACTGCATCTGTGTGTGTAACCAAAACACTGGAGAAGGAAAAAAAAGGAGTTGTCACTATTTTGTAATTTTTCTTGCACCACAACAGACAGACAACTGAAGTAAATCCCTTATTAATCAATACAACCTGTCAATGAGGCCACGCTGCTCACAAGTGCAGTACAAAAGAAAGATTTTGTATTTTCCCCAATAAAAGCTCTCTTTTGGGTGGTTGTGTTTTGTGCCTTAAATGCATTTCTTAATGGTACAAGTCAAAAATCAATATCAATAAAACTGCAAATTAACAAGTAACTGAGGATCCAGAGGCAAAGCTGTACCTTAAACTGTGCTGTAAATCATCTAAAAGCATTATCTTAATGCACTATCACAGACTAAAGAAGTAATAAACATCTAGGGAATAAGAATATAAAGAAGCCAGAACATTTTATTCAGAAACCAACAGAGAAATGAGTAAGACTCATTCCAGAAAACCAGGGAAATAACATGAAAATAAAAAGGAAAAATAAAAAGGCAGAAGGCAACAGAATATCCCACTTTCCATAAAGCCCAGATATCGTCAGATCATTAAATATTTCCTGACAGCTATTTATCATGGAAGATACCAGTAAAATTTCCACTACTGTTAAGTGCCAACAAGTTGCAATAGTTTCACTCTCATCAGTTTTGAGTCAAGATGGGGGAAAAAACAGTAGAACCATTTGATCAAACTTTAAACTATTTCTCAAGAAAAGGAAAAAATAGCCCAAACTGAGGATGTTTAAGCATCTGAGACTCACTTTAATGACCTGAAGAACCACAACTGGGGGATGTTTAACTTTGGTGGCCTTGAGGAACCCAAACTAAGGGATGTTTAAGCAGCTGAGACTCACTTTGGTGACTTGAGGTCTCGATGGATGATTTTGTGGAGGTGCAGGTAGTTCATGCCACTGGCAATCCCCGTGGACCAGTCCACCAGCAGGCGTGGGGTGACCTTCCTGCCGGCCCGCAGGACCTCGTAGAGCTGCCCGTGGGCACAGTATTCCATGATGATGCAGTAGCACGGGGCCTGGGTGCAAACTCCCCTGTCAAAGAGAACACACAGTGAGGAGCAGCAGACAGACAACTGGACAGCAAGGGTGGCCACCACTTTGTCCCAGACACAGTTTAGCTCCTGGATTGTAAAAACCCTCCTAGAGAACTTGAGCGAACGGCTCTTGCCTGGACAAAGCTCCTGACAAGAGTCACAACCTACTTGAAGGCGATAATGTTGGGATGCTTGAGCTTCCGCAGATGCTTGATGTCTGTCTCGTTCTGATCCCTCACTTTCTTGATGGCCACCTCCTCCGCCCGGAACTTGCCCAGGAAGACAGCGCCCTGTGCCCCGCTGCCCAGCCACTGCAGCTCCGAGATCTCCTCGAACGGCACCTCCCACGTGTCTGGGCACAGGGAAAAAACAGGATAACAGAAAAGGTCAAGGCCCTGAAAACTGTCAGAGTTCACCAGGGCAGCACTTGTCCCCTGCTGCACCACAGGCTGGGCTCTTCTGGAGGGAGTAGGTGACATCTTCTGGCACAGCTGAGGCACACCCCACAAGTGCTCAGCCCCAACAACCCTTTCAGCTGTCCCAGCCACCTCCAGCCTGCTCATTCCCATCCTTGTGGCTGTTTTTTTATCACCCTGTTAACCACTTGTGTGAGACACTCCAGCTTGGCAGGCAGCAATTTGCCATACCAGGCAGCCTGGAATGGCACTTTTGGAAGGAGATCCTCTACCCCAACACTGACCAAAGTGAGTGACTCCATTAAAAAGCAGAGATCAGAAAAAACATTTAACATTCACAAGTGATATAAAAATATTGAGGGTCTTTTCACTCACTGAAATAAAAGTCAGAGGTCACAGGCTGTAAAACACAGAGCAGCAACCACCAAGATAGCCAACAAAAAGCACATCAACCACCAGCAGCAGGCACAGAAATAGGTCCTTCCCACATCAACATCGTGTATATCAATGTCAAACAGGCAACCTTAAGCAATTCCTCTTCTTCAGTACCCACACACGTTTGTAGGGATAATGTTGGAGAGGTCCAGTGACACTGTATAAACTTCAAGAGAGCTGCACCCATCAGAACAGAAAGCCCTGTTCCCTGTCAGTCACCTTGAAATTACCTTAAATCTCATAAACATCAGGATAAAAGGCAGGCAGCTGTTTATTTACTGTAATTCAATAAAGATCTACATTTGGAGAATAAATTATTTAGCAGAAAACCAAACAAGTAACCACTGATTTCTGAAATAAAAGGAAGTCACACCTGTACAGATCTCTGTTTCAGATGAGTACAAAGGTGTGTCCTTGTCTCCTCCAGACTCCTAGCCTTTGGGATGTTCCCAGGGCTGCAGCTGGGACTATGCCAAAGTGTCCATTCTAGATACTGTTATCACGGAAGGAGAGCTTGTATATCTTAACTGTCTGTGGCTCATCCCAGTTCAAGGCTTTCCCCGGGATCATTCCTGCCACAGGCAGGCAGAGGCTGCTGTCTCCTTTTGAGCGAGCGCTCCCCAGGCACGGCCATGGAAAAGCAGCTCTCCCTCAGAGCCAGACCCCAGCACTCCTCCTGCTCACTGAACTAAAAACAAAAACATTGCTCACCCACAGCAGAAATTCCCTCCCCCTTGGCAGGGCAAAGTTCAACCCCCAGCACATGTTCCTTCCCAGACATAAGGCTATTTTCCATACTCATGGATCCGCTCGCAGCTCTGAACATAAACTGGCATTTAAATCTTTGGACATTTAAACACTAAAAGATTTTAAATAAAGAAAATAATTAGATAATTAATAAAATTCATTCATTCATAATTAAATCAAGAAGATCTGTATTTCTATTTAATCGCACATGCATCACTTCAGAGAGAAGGTGGCAAATAGTGGTGATTCTTGTGCATGTTGAACAGTATTTTTATATGGGCAACATCAAAACTATTCTGTTGTACTGAAATAGCTGTTTCTTTCATAGAATCATGGAATGGACTGGGGGGGAAGTGATCTAAAACTCCATCCAGTCCCACCCCCTGCCATGGGCAGGGACACATTCCACTATCCCAGGTTGCTCCAAGTCCTGTCCAACCTGGCCTCGGACACTCTCAGGGATCCAGAGGCAGCCACAGCTGCTCTGGGCACCCTGTGCCAAGGCCTCACCACCCTCACAGGGAAGAATTTCTCCCAGGTATCCCATCTATCCCTGCTTGCTGGCAGTGGGAAGCCATTCCCCAGTGTCCAAAGACTCTTTCCATCCTTAACTGTGGGAAATCTGTCCTTCCTATACACAAAACTGACATTCATTGCCATGAAGCATTTACAGTTTGTGAGCACTAACGGGTAACTGCACCACCTTGGAACCCTAGTTTGCTCTCAGTATTCCCTATCAGGTAATATTACCTTCCCCTAATATTCCCTCTGCAATGGCAAAGGCTGAGAGAGGCTGTAAACAAAGTAAGCAAAAGTTCATGTGGTTCTTTCTGCAAAGTCATCTCGTGTTTATTTCAGAACACAGATGCTCTCCCATATCCCATTTGAATCCTGATTGTCAGGAGCACAATTCAAGAAAGAATTTCAGTATAATGACAGTGAAATATCCCACATCTTGGGGAATATCAAGAAGAACAAAGAGCCAAACCATAGGTAACATACAGAGCAGTAGTCAGACTTTTCTGGGCCTTAAGAAACCACTGGGATACGTCCCCTAAATAAATTAAGGTGTAATAGCAACAGGAATTGCGCAAGAACTTGTGTTTCTGAGGTGATTAAGAACCATTTGAGTAGGATGATGAGAATCTATTTCCCATGGGGAAAAATGCAGGAGCAGCCCGAGCCATTGAATCAATCTATTTGGAGGAAGCTTTTCCCAGCACTGGCTGCTCTCCAGCACTGGCACGGTGACAAGAAGCATCTCTGGTTTACACAGACCCCCTCGACACAGGCACCTTCTGACAGGCACCTTGCTCTCCAGGTAGACACCAAAACCCTCACAATGATGGTAAATACACAACTCGTGAAAGGGAAGGTGAAAGCTGCTGGAGACAGCTGCTTAATCCAAAGGAAATGGTTGGGAAGTCTAATGAGTCTCTAAGAAACACAAACAAGTCTTGCTTTAAAGTGTTGGAGTCCCCACAATCCCAAGTAAATAACTGGTAGATGCAAATTAAAGAATTGAGTGTGTGTCCCTGAAAGCATTCACCAACAGCCTTTAGAAATCAGGGTAAACAACTGGAAAAACATAGGAGGGAGGGATTTTATGGGTCAAACCCCAAGTACTTATATGTCAGATAACCAGCTGGCACTGAACAATACAAAAGCAAACATTCCCCACAGGAATGACTGACTCCTCACCAAGCAGTGATTGGCATTACCTGGTCAACCAGCACAGAGCCTGTGGCAGCTCCCAGCTGACCAACGCTCTGCCCAGCCTGTGTCCTGCAGGGAAGAACAGTCACACCCTCTTGTTGACCATTCTGATGTCAGAAAGGACACTCAAGCAGTAATTTCAACAAGAAAATAAGGCAGAATCATGTAAAAGCTGTTCTTATCTTTTCCCTCTTTCACCAAGTCACAAGCCAAAGCTTCACATGCAATATGGGCTCAAGGACATGAAACCTATTTGTCTTTTACTACTTGCAACCACAACACCACCACCATGTCTCAAAGAATGGGCCTGCAGGACAGCCAAAGCAGGTGGGCAGGGACACCAGGGGGCACCAAAAATTACTACAAAGCACCTGCAGGCAACATAAAATGGTTTGGGTTGGAAGAGATCTTAAAGCCCATTCCCTTCCACCCCCTGCCACAGGCAGGGACACCTTCCACTATCCCAGGTTGCTCCAGGCCATCCAGCCTGGCCTTGGACACTTCCAGGGATGCAGGGGCAGACACAGCTTCTCTGGGAAGCTGTGCCAGGGCCTCATCACCCTCACAGGGAAGGACTTCTTCCTAATCTAATCTTAATCTCTCTTCTATTAATTTAAAACAATTCCCCTTCCCCCTATCACTACTTCCCCAAGTCATTCCACTTCCATTCCACTACTTCCAAAAAGTCGTTCCCCTTCTTTTTTATAAGCCCTCTTTAAGTTCTGGAAGGTCACACAGCTGCAGATCCAAACTGGACTCCTATCCCTGTTGTTGATTCAGCCCAACACAAAGGATTACTCCTGGATAAGGCTTTAAGTAGTTGTCTCATAAAGAAGGGGGAAAAAAAATCATCTGCACAGATCCATGGCAGCAGCCCAAAGCTGTAAAGCAGCTCCCAGGGAAATGAAAAGCCACCACAATCCTCTCCCTGCTGCTGAAAGAACCCCAAACATTTCCTCAGCCACACAGCACTTGCACAAACACAATCCATGCATCCTCTGTGCTCTTGCTAAAAGACAGAAAAATAAAAATAATCACATACATCAGTCACTGAACTGCTGGCTTGTATGTAGCTGATGAAATGCACACAAAGATGATTTTCTGGTGGCAAGAAGCAAGAATGAGATCATCTGGAAAAGAGAACATGAATATTCTCACAAAAATCCTCACGTTTCAGCACAGAAGCAGTTTGAAAAGGTTTATCCTTGGGTAACAGAAGTGTAGTATTGCCATCAGGGTAACAGATGTCATCAAAACAAGACAACTGAGCCCCAGAAGAAAAAGTAATTTAAAAAAAATATCTTCTTTTCATTCCCCTTTCTAACAGTGAAGACACTGAAAACACAGCTCAACCACACAGGCTACATATAGCTGATCCAAATTAATCCTCAGCCTCACCACATCTGTAGCCAGTTCAATTCTGCCCTTTTAGAAGGGCCTGATGCCAGCAGCAAACAGAAGAGTGCCCCTGGATGTGTGGCTCTGAACATGCTCCCAAACATAGAGAACAGCAAGACACCCTGTGCACAGGAACGAGCTCTGTGTGCATCCTCCAGCCCCAGCACTGCTTTCAGCTGCTCCTTTTCATTCGTTAGTGCTTCAATCTTTTAGTTTGGTGACTTCCACACAAAAGCGAGCGTCCCCTGTGGGTCACCTGAGCACAGATTGCTCTGTGGCCTCCAGTGCATCTGCTGGCCCGGTTCTATGGGAAATGGGATCTCTGTCTCACAGGCAGCTCTCCCAAAGCCACCTCTCCGGGGTGACAGGGACACACCAGCATGGGATGGCTCAGAGACAGCAGCGGGGACAGGTGTGGGACACTGGGAGTGGCCACTGCCACTCTGCACCTGTGGCCTTTCCTCAGAAATTTTTAGCTTCACTTACAAGCACTGAGCATCCAACCCAAAGCACTGTCACACAGACACTGCCCAATGCCTGCTCTGAATGTCATCCAACTGCTCAGAACCTCCTTTTCCTTCCCAAGGGAGACTCCCTACCCAGACAGTCCTTCCAAAACTGTTCACTCTTTGTGCAGTCACCCCAGCAGCCTTAATTCCCCAGGGAACTTTCTGCCCTGTTTTTATTTATAGTCTGGACCACATGTGACACACTGAATTTACAACATGCAAACAAAACAGAACCAGCTGTGCCAGAGAATTTCAGAGCAAGCAAACCCTTGTACAGAGAGCTGCTGATCAGGAGGCACCTGGAATGTAGAGGTGCATTTCTTGTTCGCTTATGAACTGGAAACAACTGACTCTAGGAAGTTGATTTCAAGGCAAATTCATCCAACATGTTATTTAACAGCTCTTGTTCCCTCATGTTAGGAGCTGTTCCCCATCCCTCTGGGGTTTAGATTTGAACCTCTCAGACAGGTTTCTGACCTTATATCTTATAATTTGTCAGTGCCAAAAAGCCATTTGATTACTACTGAGTGATGCTCAAAGGAGGCTTTGCCCCATGATACTGCAGTGGCCAGGCTGTTCCCGTTTTCTGTAAGCCTCAACCATTTCAGCTCCTTAATTCTAATGACAGCTTGTTCTTTTCCCATCTGCCACCTCCCTCCCCCTGTGCTAGGGGAGAAATCAGACACCAATAGCAAAGCATACTCTGCTCTTTGGTTTTCAGTATCCCCTAAAATATATATAGATATATAGATATATAGATATATATGCAGTCAACTGGGACATCACTTATTCCCAAGCTACAGATTTTATGTGTATTTATACTCACATACACTTACACATTTACGCTTACACATTCGAATGGAAAAGGTATAAATATTGAAGAACATATTTCTGGAAAGACAAGTACTAAATGATGTTTTAAAGAGGAAAATTACTCCTGAATAAAAATACATAAAACTCTTTTTAAAAGAGAAGCAATATTCCTGCTATTTGGTGGTCAACTGGGGACAGCCTTCACCTCGAGGTTCTGAAGTGGAAGTGCCTATGTCAGCTATGTCAGTGTTTTCATTTACACAGGGATTGTACCAAGTACTTCAACACAATTCCTTCTGATCCCCAGGCTCGGTTCAGATTCAGGCCTTGTCACAATGCTCCACACCATGGGGATGAACAGGCAGTCGGTTTTGACTCCCTCATGAGCTGCCTTTGCCACACATGATGGCTGTTGGCTCCACAGCGCAGGATTTATCCCTGGAAACCCGAGACAGGGCTGGACAAGACAAAACCAGCCAGGTGGAGAGCTGGGGAAGAGCCCTGGCTTACTTGCCTCGCCCCAAAGCAGTGCAGGTGGTTCCCGCTCACCTTGCTGCTGCAGTTTGTAGTCCGTGGAGTAGGCCTTGCCTATGATGTTCCACACGGGCCGCAGGCACCCGAAGAGCCCCTCGAGGAAGCCGCCGCTGCCGCTGCCCGTCCGGTTGAACTGGACCTTCACATCGTCGGCGGCGCCGTTGGTGTCGCCGTCGCCGGGGCTGCGGGTGCCCTGCGGGAGCCCCGGCTCGGGCTCGTCCTGCTCCCGCAGCTGCAGCACGCTGTTCTCGAAGTGGTCGCGGGCGTCCTCGCTGATGCTGGTCAGCACGGCCGCCGTGCCCGGGCTGCTCACGCCCTCCAGCAGCTCGGCCGGCAGCGAGCCCCGCTCCCGCACGTCCTCCAGCAGCTCAGGGGACGGCTGGTTCCCAGCACCCGGGTGCTCCTCGGGGAACCTCCCCAAGTCTTTGTCCTCACAGAACGCTTTGCCGATGGAGTTGGGAGAGGAAGACAGGCTCAGGCGCTCCTGAGTGCTGGCCATGACGCCGTGAGTGTGCATCAAGGAGACGGCCCGAGGGGGTGCTCAGAGCATTTGTAGGACGCAACTCACATGTGACATGCGGGCCCAGTACCTGAAACAAGAGGAAAAAGAACAACTTTCAATTTTTTATTGAAGTATTTTCACTACGTGCAGTTTCACTGAGGTGAGCTGATAATTAACTAGACTTTCCAGACAGCCCCTGATACTTGGTAAATAATTACTGCCCTAAAAGAAACAAATAAATGGTTCCAACAGAAACTCCACTCAGGCAATACTCTCAGTAACATACTGCAGGAATTGCCCAGGAAACAAACACAACAATTTTAAACAACAGCCTAAAGGTCAAAATCGTAAAAGATTTTTTGCAGAGTTCCCATAGCATTATCAGAGCCCCAGCTCAGCTGTGGTTTGAGTCCCACCACTGTTCCTGGGTCTGGCACAGCCCAAAAGCTCAGGATCCCTCTGCAAATCCTCAAGACAAGGTGTTAGAGAAACAATGCCCGGTAATACAGGTACCTTGATTCCACCATGGGATGCTTTGTGGCTGCTCCCTCAGAGCCCCACCTAGTTATTACCATCCTGGACCTTTGATTGACCCTCCATGTCCATTGTGGCAAGATATATTCAATTCTCTATCCACATCCATGCCACCCTCATAAGCAAGTAAAACTTTGAGTTTCACAGAACAGCACACCCTCCGTGCTGATCTCCCACCACTGCTCTCCACTCCTCCCCTGCACAAGCTTCTGGGAGGGTGCACATTAAACAAAAGCTGGGATCCCTTTTAGAAAGCGCACCCATCTCCTGTTCCATGCTCCGCTGAGAGGTCTTTTTTCCACACCCCACGGTGGTGCCACCTTCTCACCGAGCCAGGTTGATGGCTGAGGGTCACACTGCCAATGCTGCCCACTGCAAAAACAGTTTTGAGATAGTCCCTTCTCAAACAAGAACCTCTAACACTGGGCAACAAGTAATTACAGGAATTCAGCCTGCACTATGGAACAAAGCCCAGTTTTTAAATTCCATAAGAAGCTGAGAGTGGGGTAAAAACAATGGCCTTAACAGAAAGTACTTTGTTAAAAATTAAGATCAGTTATAGTGGGTGCAAATTTGCAGGCTCTGCAAACAGCCATTGGAAGGGAGAAAGAGGTGGCCAGGTAGGGCACAGCCAATGGGAAGGGAACAGCTCAGTGCCATAACTCCTCAGGATGAGGTCACTGCAGAGAGGGGAGATAAGCCCTTCAGCCCACAGGATGAAACGCCCCGGGCTTCAGCCCCTCTCCAGCAGCAAACAGGAACAGCCAGGAACCTGGATTATCTTCCTGGATCCTGTCTGATCACATGGGGCTGCATAAAAGCTTTGTTTAGGTTATAAAATTTCTTCTTTAAAAGAAAGCAAACCGGCAAGTGAGGCAGGGGTTGCAGCACAGTCCAAACCAGTAGAGGAGCTGAATCAGGCCCATATGGGAAGCTGGCTATCCTGACCTGCTGATAGCCAGCACTACAATGACCAATTCAGCAGCATGGGAAGCTGCAATGTGACTTCAGAGTACAATTACTACTAGCAGCAGTTGTTCTATTATTGCAGATTTTGTTATTGATAAGAAGATGCTTCAGACCTGAACAGAATTTCAGAAAAACACCAGGCCAGGCCCAACTCAGTGCTCCTGGGCACAACCCCCGCTCATCACCTAAAGTCATGGAGTGGCAAGTGATTGTTTAAACAAGAGCAAAATGCTCTGTTCCTACAGAGAAATGTGCTTTTTGCGACACAGAATATTAAGCAATGAAAATAAAATATCAGCCAGGTATCCTGCAAGAAACTCCAATGTAAAGGCTAGAATTTGAGGTAACAGTATCCCTAAATACCTCAAATTTAAGCCTTGGGAAATGCATTAAGGATTAAATCAGACTTGGAGGATAAAATAACTTTGCTGTTATGTGACTCTCAAGAGTACACTACTACAGTGTAAGGTTTTGCTTTTACATTTTTACAGTTTTCTGCCTCTGGAATGTTTGATTGTGGAGGTTTAACAGGGAATGAACAGATTTTCACTACACAGCTCAGCCAAGAACAAAGCCCCAGACTCAGGAATATGAGGTCTGTTTTCCCAGATCAAATTGCCTTCTCCAACACTGAGATGTTTCAAATAAAAAAAGCCTTTAGGTACAGTGTCCTGCCACTTCACATGCCCCTTTATGTGCTTCATGGGAAGAGAAGGCATATAAAAGTTATGGAATTATTTTCAAACTGCCATGATACAGGCTTATCTAGGCCTTTACATAAGCAGCCTGATTTTCAGAGGTGTAGCAAACTCATTGTTTGGAGAGCATGAAACAGCAGCACTTCTTTTAAAACAACTTCCTGTCAAGCCAACTTGAAGCAAAATGGTGCAGAAACCCTGGGAGGGGGAGAAGGTGGTTTCTGCCACACCACATGAGTGCTGATTTGTTGGAGGAAATTATTTTTTTTTTATTAATTCTCTTCTATTGCAGTAAATTCTGCTATGTGCAACCTCTTGCCTTAGCAAAATGTGATTTAATCCAATGAAATTATGCTGGTTTAGACCTCAAACAAGGGAAGAAGAGCATTTTCCAAGTCTTATTGTCATGCCATTGCTATTCTTCCAGTCATAGTACCAAAAGGCTGAGGTTTTTCATGTTGACCTCTTCCCAATAAAAGAAAAGGCAAAGAAAAACATTTTCTTGAAATACTCAGGTTTCATTATATCATTCAGGATGTATTCATAAGGGCATGTAGTGACAGAACAAGGTGGAATGGCCTTCAGCTGAAGTAGGGCAGGTTTAGTTTAGATTATCAGGAAGAAATTGTTCCCTGTGAGGGTGGGGAGACCCTGGCACAAGCAGTGTCCAAGGCCAGGCTGGACAAGGCTTGGAGCCACCTGGGATTGTGGAAAGTGTGCCTGCCCATGGCAGGGGGTGGAACTGGATGATTTTTCAAGTCCCTTCCAACTCAGACCAGCCTGGGATCCCATGTCTGTGATCTGCACGTGCATTAGCTTTTCCAGGGAAAGGCACGGCCAAGGCTGTGCTATTTCTATCTGGGCGATGCTCCTGCTGCAGCAGCCTCCCAGTCAAAAGCTGGATGCTCCATGTGTGGGAGGACTGTGCATATTTAAGAGATTGAGATTTCACAAAGTGCTGCTGCACACAGATTTGAAGGCAGACCCTCAGATTTGAACTGCTTTGATGAGTTCATGCACTCTGCACTAACAAATTTTTCTTCTGTCTGGAAGGAGATTCAAGGCTCGGTGTAATTTTGTATGATCACAACTTCTCATAAATTACTCCATTTCCATGCAAAGTATTTTTTCCAGCCAAAATCCCACCACCCTCAGACAAGAAGAGCATGAAATGCTCCTCTTCTTGGAAGAGTGAGGCTGCATCTCAACATGTCAGACAGCCCAAAATTCAGTTTGAAACTAGAGAAAAGTGAGAGTTTACCTGAATCACCAAGTGGGTGAATCAGCTACCAAGGCACATTCTCACCTTGCCTGACATTGTGCCTGTCCCTGAAAACAGCCATCCAGGAAGTGTCCTCACACTCCCCCAGAGCCACCAAAGCACATGGCTGCCTATACAAGCTCAATGTTCATAACAGTGTTAACACAATGGTCAATGTGCAGCTGACTTAAGCCAATGCCTTCAGTGAACCATTACTGAAGTTTCTCCTTTAAAGTTTCTCCTTTAAAGACCTATGCTAAAAATTGAGTGGCAAATCAGACACAGCATACAAACCAAACCAAAAGTCAGTGTGCTAGAAAGGTAATGTAAGCACAGAAGCCACCACTCAGTCTTGTGACAGCCCAAGTCTCCAGTAACATTTAAGTTTGCTTCCTTGAATGCTATTTCTATCTTAGTCAGTGAAGCATAATCTCTGCTTGCACTTCCAACATGCCACAGGAATAAAAGCAATTGTCTGACCCATGTTTAGGGGCTGAAACAGAGCTACTAGAAATTATCCAGCTGGTACATGGAACTACCACGGACAGAGGAGATTCCTGCCCAGATCACTACTTACAGCCAAGTCTTGTAGTCTCCTTGCTTTTTCCTGGTACTCAGTGTGATTTCCTCCTGGCTGCAGTGGGCACAAGGTAACTACACATTTCCTCATTGATAACACAACTGGAATTTATGGGTGCATCATCTCAACTAGTGGCTTGTGACAAAGCCTTAAAAATGTTCTAATACCTAACAAAACCACAAAAAAAGTGTGTCTATAAAGTACAAAATCATGTTCTCCTGCCCCTTGTGACTCACTCTCAGATTCTACAGGGAATTTTTACAACAGGTTGATGCACAGTCCTCTCCCACTGCTGCACAACTCCAGCACAGGAACAACTGAGAGCTGCTGAATTGGCAAGTCCCAGAGCTTTTGTTATCACTTCTGACCTTGGGGTTTGAACCGTGTGGTTTTACTATACAGGATTTCAACAGACTTTCTTTTCCTGGTCTCCTGATGAAGAACATATTACATGAGTGGATGAGATACTCCTCTTCTGCCACACTTTTTACATTATGTTTTGCATGGTTGCTTTGAAAACAAGAAGTAAAAGCAGATTATTAATAGAGAATGAGTTACACATCACCAAAAATGCAAATTCTGTTTTCAGGAGGGTTGATTTTTTTAAGTTACAGTATTACATTAATTAATTATATTACATTTTCATAAGTTACATAATCTGTTTTCGTAGGTTGTAAAAAAAGAAATTACACTACGAAGCTTGCCCACATTAATTTGGTATAACCCAGCCCAGGCTATAGGCAAACCTTTAAGCTAACTATGGACTAGCCCAAGGCAAAAGCTTGGGTGTTTTTAAGCTATCAATCTCCTTCTCAAGACACGCTGCTCCTTTAAGCAAGAACATTTCTTCCCATCTCATGCCCACACGAAGCCAGCCCTATCTTTAAATAGTACAATTACATAGCCAAAACATCATCAATTGCTGATAAAACAAGTGAAAATTGTTCATCTGACCCAGCTGAGATTTTCTGTCACTGCAATACCTCTGTTTATATTTCCACATATAAACATTTCTCTACAACAAAGACCATATTTACCTGGGAAAGTGAAGTCTTGTCACACTGGCTTTATTGTGCTTTACACTGCTCCTTCAGTTTGTCAGATAAACACCACAGTACTTCTGTACCTCCTGCAGAACCCTGACTTGAACACACACTTTTACTTCCTCTCTCCAATAAATATTTGGATGCCACCTCAACCTAAGATAACTTTCCTCTGCAGCTGAGTGATGCAGCTGAATACTCACCTAAGTGATGTGGTAGCAACTGCTTAGGGCTCACAACTATCATAAACATAATAATTTAAAAACATTAATAGAATACTAACATAGCCATGAGCATTAAGCACATGAGACCACAGACATGTAACTGTTATGTGTAGTCTGTGTTATCACAACAAAAGCCTGACTTTGTGATTATTTCATTTAGCTTTTGTTCAATATATTCCATCCATCCGAAAACAGGGACACATCATTTTTGGAAAGGTGATTTTAGTTGTGATATCCTTTTGTCTGTGACTGTACCAGTGAGAAAGAGAACCCTGTCTAGCTCTGTGGCCTGAACCCTTTTTGACAATGACAAAAATAGCACCATGCACCAGCCAAGAAACAGCCATCAGGGCTGAACTCTGGCGCTGTGCAGAGCCAGCTGCAGATTTGCTTGGCACTTTGCACATCCCAGGCAAGCCTGGCTGAGGAGAAAGAAGTGGCACCAAGGCTGCAGCAATGGGATAAAGGCACAGAAGCTCAGGAGGTTCATCCAGCCCCCTTTGCTGCTGCAAAGCCAAGGGAAGGGTGTGCAGGCAGGCAGAGCTCCCCCAGCAGTGCCACCAGCTGCCCTGCTCACAGCTCAGCACACAGAGGACTGGGCCTGTGCAAATGGGTCAGGGAACTTTTTAACCAGAACACTTCAGCCAACACTGGGCTGTGGCAGGGAGTTTTGTAGCTTAAAACCAGCTGCTCTTCACTTTGCATGCCTCTAATTCCTTTCTTTCTTGGAACAGCCAGTTGTTCACTGCTTCGGTGGTACCTGAACATATTACCTCTTTAATTCCAGCTGTGATTTAAAAAATGATCCCATCCTTCATTCCAACATTTTTTTCTCAAGTCTAACAATTCTCACTTGACCTTCTTACTCTCCATATGAAACCTGCTCTGAGTCTCTTTTCCATTTCTCCTGCATCACCTTAGAGTTATAGAATGCAAAATCACAGAATAGTTTGGGTTGAAATAAGCTATTAAAACCTTAAAATTCATGGGCAGGGACACCTTCCACTAACCTAAGTTGTTCCAAGTCCCACCCAACCTGGCCTTGAACACTTCCAGGGATGGGGCAGCTCCTCTGGGTAGTTGAGGAAGTCAGACCACAGCCAGGATTCCCAAAAAGGACGGAATGCCACAGAAATGAACAAAGGCACAATGATCATTTTGGCTTTTCAGGATGCTGAGCTAATTTCCATAGGTCTCTTACAACCTAAGATCTCATTATTGTGCAGAAAAAGCTATGTCAGAGCCTAATTCTGACTGGATGTTAAGACTGAACTGTGTTTAATCAACACTAAATTGAAAGGCATTTTATCACCCAAGTTCAGTGGAGCCTTCCAGAACTTCCTGCAGGTGGCCTCCATAGGCATTACCCTCAACACCTTCTTTGTGAAGTCTCACACCTTAAACAGAATATTCCTAAAATATCTGGATAAGGGAAGAAAAGGTGGGAAGAGTATGAGTAGTGCCATCTCCAAAGCAGAGAAAAATGTTTCAACATTACTATCCTTTTATCTCTACTCTTATTCCATATCATTTAACCAGTAATCTGTCTGCCAGCCTGGTGTCTCAGCTATTTAATAACTGTTTAGCCTCTTTAAGAGTCTCTGGTAAGTATTCCTGCCAAAATCCCAACAGATTGTATCAGTCAGAGCTCCCTTCCTACCATGCTCCTGTCTCCTACAAAGATTTTTAATAGATTTCCAAGGCAGACTTCACCTTAAAAGAACTGGTGGCTCTTATCCCCACATGCAATGTGTGCATCTGCCCTGGCTCTCAGCATAGGAATTAATTTCTACCTCCAGCACCATGCAACAAATGTTTCACTAGAACCTCCTTCAGCATAAGGTCACAAATATGTGGGGGGTGGTGAAGCAGTGCTTGATTTGGAAAGAGAAATCAAGCATCCACTTCTTCTATTTTTTCAAAAGGAATTTTAAAAAAAAGCAATAAAAATTCATCTTGGTGAAGAAGAGACACAAAGAGCCCATCCAGCCTCCCGTGAGTGCAGGGAGACCTCTCCAGTGGCAGGGAGAGCACGTCCTGCTCCACCTGGCAGCCCTGCCAAGCGCCGGCTGGGAAATAAGCGCCTTACGTAACAGCGTATTTTCAGCACTACACACAGAAATGCTGCCTCTACCCTGCAGAAGGTATTTTTGGATCTGCTAAAATGCTCCTGTGTTCTTCCAGGGCTTTGCATTCTTCTGCTCAGAAATTGCATAATCTGATGCCATAGGAAATAAGTGGCGTTGCATAATGACCCTCGTATTGGCTGCAGGGCCCAGGGACTGCACGTTCCTGCTGGAGAGCAGCCCTGCTCCGAGCCCAGGTGCTTGGGGAGAAAGGGGAACCCACAGCCACGTGCCTCTGGGGAGCAGGGGAACAAACCAACCATGCAGTTAGCTCACAAAAAATCAGTGTACTTAAGTCACCCATTTGCTCTTTCTTCCTCCCTGTGGCTGCTGCGTGTCGTGAGCTGTGTGCACACGGGGAACACCAGCAGCTCCACAAACCATCTCACCACTGACACTCTCCACCACAGGCCCATCAATACACTGGAAAACTTTCAGCTGGGATAAAGACAGACTAAATGCTGATCAGACTTTTATACTACAGAATTACTACTGAAATCTGTCTCAGACTAAAGTGCAGAAATTACCTTAAGTTGCACTCTTCTCTTTCACCTTTCTAGCTGTCTCCATAGCAGGAAACAACTTTTCAAACCCAGTCACAGGCTTCAGGCTCTGTTCTTTTCTCTCTATCATTTCCAGTTCTGTACTTTTACCTCATTGACAATCCCCATGTTATTATTGATCCATATGTCATATTACTATATAATTACTATATGTTATTATATTACTATTACTGTACAACAACAACAGATTTAAGGATTCAAACTGAAATATTTTACAACAAGAAACACCAGTAAAATTTCCAGTTTAGTTCACAGAGGCCTTACAGCCCCATATTTCCATATGAAGGCACTAAGTGTTCCAGTCCTACCAACAAACACTATCTTGGAATTTCCCCCCCCCCTCCACAGAACTGAAACACTCTATTTTCCTCCAAAGAGTAGCATTAAAATTAATTAATGTCTGAAAGATCTTTGAGGATGAAGATCAATATCACAGTGCTGCTTTCAGGAATCCAGTGAATGAATCAAAGTCTCACTTTAATTCACGTGAGGTGTCAGACTGGTCTCAGGTAAACTCGCTCACTCCCACGCTTGTTTTTATTTTTATAGTAGATATGAATTATTCAACATTTGCAAAGCACATTCAACATGTAAATGCTACTCACACAAACTTTGCAGCACTAAGAGCTTATGTGCTTCACACCCAGTATTAAATAACTCAACAGCTCTCCATGGAAGTGCAACAATTCCTGGGGCAGGTGCAGTGCTCTGGCTCCATCACCCCATACCAGGTCCATGCCTGGGTGTACCTGCTGGGAAGGGGAAGGACACTCGAAATCCAGCTGGCAGGTCTGGGATGGGAAATGACAGTAGTTCTAAGTTGTATTTAGCAAGCACCATACACGAGCAAAGAGGATTACTCCTCAACAGAGGCAGCACAATGCCCACTCAGGAGCCTCTCGTAAGCCTGTATTAGTGACAGCACAGGGTTAGAGGTGCGAGCTGCTCCACTACAGCTTCACGTGCTGGTAACACACAGACAACACAGACCTGGGGGTGTAGCCCAGGGGAGCTCCTGAGGCCTGGTGTTGCAGCCTGACCCTATTCCCTGACTGGCCCTTATCTTTGTACTGCCCCAAGAGCAGGGTCACACCCAGCCCCTCAGTAGAGACAAACCTGGACCCTCCATGTGTGTGTGCCCAGGGTCCCTGAACAGTCATAGAAACAGGGGAAGGAGCCACTGGGTGTTAACAGCTTTTCGAGGGAAGCTTGTTGTGTTTCCCCAACCCAGGGGATGCCCCCCAGGGTCTCCACAGCTTATGCCACCTAACCCTGCAGAGACCAGCACTCAGCACACCCTAACTGAACCACTCTTGGGCAGCAGCTGATGGCTCAACACCTGAGGATCTCCTCAGCCCAGAAGGATGGTGAGGCTGGACTTCCCATATTTTAGCAGGAGAGTCACATCTGTACAGCCACATTACTGATTTTGGTGTCCTCCAGAAGGTAACAGAGATGGGGGACAGGACAAGCATTCCTGGAATGAATAGAATGTCTGCAGAGAGACCTCCATTCCTCCAGTCCACCATGCTGGAAAGATCCATCCTCTCATCCCTGCCAGGATTTTCTCCTTCCTTCCCTCACAGCACCTCGGTGCTAGGTGACCAACAGTTCCAGAGGGAAGTGCACCAACAATCACTACTTCACCAGAGGGTTATAAATCACAGACAAATCTGCTCTTCCTCCTGGCCTACACCCAACTGTTGCCAAAGCCTTTGAACACCCTCCAACCACCAACTTCTCAGTTGAAGCTGTAGCAGGGAGAGAGCACAAAGGTCAAAGCACACACTGAGTATTTACAGGGGTGGGAGTAACTACACACAGAGCTGCTGCTCCCAGCCCAGCCACAGCTGCCAACTTGGTATTTAGTCCTAAGTAGTCTGTGTTTTGGGTGAACTATTTAACCCCCACTACCCAGGAGATGAGACTGATTTGCTGCAATGACACAAAACATGAGCCTACCAAAGCCTCTGCATGGGATGTGTTTTTGCCAAGGAGGGATAAAAAACAAAGTCCCATAAGCTGAACAGAGCTTGGTGAAATGCCAAACTCCTGAGAGCTTTGGAGGTAACATTTGCCTCAGTTGACTCATCTGGATTCAGTTAAGGTTGAGAACTCACCGGAACTTGTACAAGCAGTGAACCTGCTGCTGCCTTCCTCCACTGAGATCTCAGGTCAGAGCTTGGCTAAAAGGCTTAATGCACCTTTCCCTGCCTGCCCTCACACTAAGCACCAGAGCTGAAGGGCCACCAGCAATGATTTAAAATCTGTTCACACAAGCCATGCCAGATTTCTTTTATTTTTATATTTTAAAAAAAAGTTTTATTTTATAACTGTCATTTTGAGAAGCCCTACTCTCAAAGACCCATTCCCCACATCTCAACTACAGACAGCCAGGAACAGGTACCAGGCAGGAAGAACTCAAGCCTAATCAGCCACCATCTCATATTTGCTATAAAAGAAGTCCTGAGACAACAAGAAATACTTAAAACTTTTCTTATCCTGCCACTGTTTAGAGCAGACCCATGTTTAAATAACTCCTGATTGTGAAAGGTCTTACCTAGGGATAGATTTGCAAATAAACCATTACTCAATTTTCTGATCCACTGGAGATAAGCAACTTACCTAGTCTTTACAATAGGACATGAAAAAGGGAGGTTAAAAATGCAACCAAAAAACCTCCAAACATTATTAAACCCAAGGGTACCTATAGCTGGGGAACAGTGGGAGCCCCTACCATTTATTCTGTGCTAGAAGTTACTTGTTAATTCCAGGCACAAGGGTCAAAATGAATGCCAGCTATAAATTTAACTATCGGGCAGCAGGGGACAAAGACAAATCTGAATGACAGGACTGTTCCAGATCAAAGACTCAGACTGGAGCTCCCAAAGACAGGAAACAAAACTGGTGTTACAGCAAAACAAACAAACCAACCCCCCACTACATCAAAATCTGGATTTATTTGTGTTTCTCAGTGGAAACTGTCACAGACAGAGGGTTCAAAGGGCTGCCTCTCTCTAGAAACAAAACCCGTATACAGTCATTCAGGAGCACAACAAAAAGGACAGTGACAAAAACTTTTAAACCCATGACAACTCTACCCTCCTCATTCTAGGGTATCCCAAGGTGTCTGTGGCTACCCACACAGCAGGTACTGTGGAAATTGCCCACGTATCCCAGCCAGACTGACTGCATCTCTCTCCTTTCAAACATTTTCATGTTATCTCCCTCAAAATTATTGATCCAAATACATTCCTTCATCTTCTTCACTTGAACAGATTGCCTACT
Organism: Taeniopygia guttata; assembly: GCF_048771995.1. Taxonomy (NCBI): domain Eukaryota; kingdom Metazoa; phylum Chordata; class Aves; order Passeriformes; family Estrildidae; genus Taeniopygia; species Taeniopygia guttata. The sequence continues at coordinate 6,399,492 of NC_133034.1, forward strand.
GCTAAAATCAGTATATCCAAACACATGGGCCTGATGTCATCTTTCTCCAGATCTACTTAAAATATCCCATTTTTCATTTACTTAAGGGAGACATGTGGTTTGATATGATTAAGCTACTGCAGCACCTAAACCACCCCCCAAACAAAAATAAAGAGGAGCACTTCTTTTCATTGGGAGAAAACATGACATCATGCCCATTCAGGTGAGCAGGAATATGACAAATCTTGCCCCAGTGAACAGTATTGTTAACTGCAAAGGTACTCCCAGTTCCCTCATTTATTAGGAAAATGAGGGTGAGAATTGTGTTCAGCACATCAGAGACAGCTCAAACTGCTATTTTCAATAATACAGGAGCAAATTCCTACCCGACCGATTGAAAGAAAAACACACCTCCTTCATCTCAGAAATAAAATTATTTAACACAGTAACAGACAAGAGAAATTATTTGATTAGCCCACAAGGAAAAAAAAAACTACAATTCCCCAAAAAGCAAAAATTACAATTCTGCCTCTTTACACTGCCTAGTAATTCTTAAGTCATTGCCTGTATATTCCATTTATATCCATTCTCCATTACCATTCCCTTCCCCTTTAAAAGGGGGGCACAAGAAGATAACGTGCAAAATTGCAAGTGAAAAATGTCCAGCACACCGACAGGCAAAGGCCAGGCCAGCTCTCAGATTCATATGCAGTGATGGATAAATTAAGGTCTCATGTTTCCTTTTCCCTTTCTCAGCATCATTTTTTCAGCCCTTTCCCATCACAAATGCAACATCCATCTGTCCTTCCGAAATAAATGGCGAGAGGGGAATGCTGACCATGAAACACCACACACAAACACACATCCCTCACAGAAACACACTTCCTCCCAAATACTCACAAGGATGAAGATTTCCTATGTGATGCTCCATTTTCTTGTTTTAAAAAGATGGAAGGAAAAAAAAAAAAAAAAAAAAAAGGGAAAAAAAGAGGGAAAAAAAGAGAAAAAAAGGAAGTGTTGCAAAATAAAAGGAAATTCCACCCACACAATCCTGCAGCCTGCTGCAAAGAAGCACCGAGCGTGCTGACGTCACGGATTCATGAATGGATGGAAGCGGGATGGATGGATGGATGGAGCCCGGCGGGGCTGCGCACCGGGAGCGCGGCCGCCAGTCCCCGCCCGCCCCGCACCGGCACCGGCAGCCGGAGCCCCCCGAGCCGGGCACCGCTCCCGGGACCGCGGCGGATCGAATAACAGCCATCTGCCACGGGAACCGAGCGCGCTCGGCCCTCAGAAAAGGAGCCCATCGCCGCCACGGCTTCTTGCGGGATTACAAACGCTGCGTATTATTATTAAAATAACTAAATATAAACGTGTATCGGGAGGAAGAAGCGCGGAGAACAATAGGAGGTTTGGGTTTGATTAGCGATGCGAAAGTACCAGTAAAATAAAAATAGGAGCATTAATAAAATCCCACATTCAGCCCCAGCCAAACCTCCCCGGCAGCGGGCGGACAAGCTCACAGCCCCAGTAAGGTCCGGGAACAAAGATCAGAGCAGTTTCACACTCGGGGCTAGGCTGGGCACATCACCCATTCCCATTCCCGCACCAATCCCAAACCAATTGAACACACTTCCCTGTGCAGACCAGAGGCAAAGACACCCAAATCTTTGGCAGAGTCCTGGTGGCCACCTGCAAGAGCAGCTGTGCTTCACCTGGATATGAAGCACAGGGAAGAAGCACAAGTTCTGCCTTCTTTTTATCTTCTGCCTTTTTTTTTATCTTTGAAACATCAGGGAAGGAATGGAGGGATGAGCATGACCAGGAATGAAGGTCAAAGTTTGAAGGATAACCTGAGCTGCAAGCTCTGCAATTACACCATCTCTGTGTTGACCAGAATTCATCAATTTGGCCTCAAATTCCTTTTGAACAATTTGCAGCCTCAAAATTATTAAGAGACAGAATTTCCATGTTTTCACCACACCTTTTTCTAGCCAGTAGGAAGCAATTATGTCAAAACAGGGTGTCCCAAAACTTACTCTGGTGGGGCATGTCTGAAAAGAATATCCTACCTTTCCTTATGGAAAGCGGGTAACATCCCAAAATAAACCAGGACTGGATGTAACAACAACACAGATCAGGGATGAAAAAACAAGGATTTTGTGCCCACTAGATCTCATGTGAGCAGCACCACTAATACCAGCTTCTGCAGAGGGAGGAGGAGGGCATGTATTTTAGACTGTGGTTTCTGAATTGAGACTTATAAATCTGGCTAGGGAAAATAAAAAGGAATGCAAATGTCTTATTACCTACTTCCAGGATCAAAGAAACCACACATTTAATTTTGCTTTAGAAATATCTCTTCTTTAAGAACTAAAAGTCACCAAAGCACAGATTTCTGCCCAGACAACACCACTGCTGCAGCCTGAGCACTCCTGTACCCAAGGGGATGCAGGAGTGGAGGGACAGAGAGAGATACCTCTTCTCCAAAGGGATCACTTTGTGCCCCCATTTCAAATCCCAGCTGCACCTGCTTTGACTCCCTGCCTTGCCCTCCAGAGCCCAGCACTCGGCTTTACACCACCAAGAGATGGAGACAGCTTCCAGATTTCCCTGGCATTTTCAAAACAGACAAAGATGCTAATTTACTGTCTTACCCTAAAGGGATCCATTCAGGAACTAGAAGGGGGAGTACAGTAGCAGTTGCAAGAAACAGAAGAAAAGGAAAAATATTGCTATAGAATAAGAAAAGTCAGAATAAAAATAAGAGGAAAATAATTTTCAGAGGTTTCCAAGGGTTAATTGCAGTGACATTTATAAAAAAATATACCCATCAGAGAAAATAAATGGGAACAAAACCCCAGGAGGACTCCAGGAGAAGAAAAGAGCTTGTGCATAGAATTTCAGATTTTTTGTCCATGGTACTTTGGTTCAGTATCCCAACACTTGATTTCATCTATGCCTCAATGTCTCAGGTTAAAATTTTTAAACACAAAGGTCCTGAATTTAATACAAAGTAATATCTTAAATCATTGTGAAACAAAAAATCAACCCACATTGTACTAAAATTGACGGCTGCTACACAATTATGTTGTGGTACAACCAGGTAAGTATTTTCATAATACACATTACACAGCTCCTTTGATCAGTAGCTAAGTTGATCAATATTAAGAAAGAGAAATTATTCTCCTCCCTCTCACTCAGACAAAACTACTGGTAAAAGCAGGGAACTCGATTATCAGATGCCAAATATCATTTCGCTCAGTATTAATGTGAAAACAGAGGAAAAAATGTACTACATACAACAAGGGTATAAGATACTAAAAATCTAAAGTTCTTAGGGAAGCACAAAAGTGCAAGTGAAAAGCTGAAGAGCAGCAGGATTTCTGAAAGAAATTATGGTCAACCAAGTAACTAGAGCAGTAGGAGAAATAACTAGCCTAACTGATGGCAATGGGTGCAAAAAGAAAGCTAAAAGTATTTTTTAAAACTAACTAGTTCACCATATTTGGAAAATACTAGATAATTAAGTATTTCCAAGCTAATTAATAACTAATAGGAATGTTATACAGCATCTGCTAGGCATAACATTTCTAGTTGGCACATCCTATTGATTTGAGCCCAGTCCTAAAATAATCATTTAACAAGTTCTCCAATCCTGTGACCTTCCATTTTAATAAACTGGTGAACAACTAAAATTGCAGAAGACTGAGAATACCAATATTATGCCAATATTCAAAAATAGCATACGTTGTTATTTGTAGGCCTTGGCAACTTGGGAAGAAATCCTGGCAATTTGGTAAGAAATCCTAAGCCAACCTTTGACAAGGAAGGATGGTTCTGCTGCCCTGGACCAAAGGCTGAGTTATCCCAGGATCCTGCCTCTGCCAGTGGCCCAAAACAGCCACACAGGGAAGCACAAACCCAAAACAAACCCTTTAATGCTTCCCGTGGCATATTCCACTGACAACAGTAGAAAATTAGAAAAGAGATAGGAGTGACTCAAAGGTTAATTTCATAATTATGCAGCACTAAGGCTGTTAATAAACCTACTCAGCACACACTTGGATGTACAAGAGGGACTGCTCTGTGAAAACTTCCTACCTGGATGAATAAATAAATGAAACAAGACAGCAAATGATTCTCTACCAGGCAAATGTTTGGGTAAATATTTGCATAGGTAAGGTGGCATTTCATTGTCAAGTTCTAAACACCTGTGAAAACTTGAATCCACTCTTCCCAGCCCTAGACACACATCCCTCCTGTGAATGTCCAGGAAGGAAGGAATCAGAATCACAGAATCAGATTCTTGTTCGTGCTGTCATTAAGTCCAGATCTGACCTGGTGCAATTCACCTTTCTCTTCAATTTCACATCCTTCCAAACTTGCTATTTACAGAAATTTATGGCTAGAACCTATCTGATGTCCCACATATTCCAGAAATAACAGTTACAAGAGACTGGAATATTGTAAAAAAAAATTAAAAATTGAACATGTAATAGTAGTATAGGCCAATTTTTTTTCTTTTTTTTTTTTTTTTTTTTTTTTTTTTTTTTTTGTGATTTTTTTATCTCTCTTACACACTCAATAGGGAAAATACAACACAATTTTAAATCAATTGTCTCAATGGCACTTTACTGAGACCAGAAATGAAATTTATGTATTTATCATATAGGATTTTATCCAGAATGTGCCCAGACCTGGGACTTTGATAAGTCCTACCTGCAGAGGCAGGTGAACAAAACTGTAATTTGACAAGACCATCTTTGAGACCTGAGAAGCGTGACCAGAGGAAAAGAGAAAAAGCTCCAAAATGGGACACGTGCAATGTCCAGAGAAAGGTGAGCAGCAATTCCAGTCAGGAGCCCAGTTTGCAAAGGGAGTCTGTTTATAACAGGACAGCAGCCTGGTGACTTCAGACCTCGTTCCTGAGTCACCATAGCTCAGAGCCCGTACCTGGGGGAGGAGTCCCACACAAATTAAGCAGTAAAACAAAGCTGGGGATATGTTTTAGTGGCCAATTGTTCCTCCACAGGCAAAAGAGTTGTGCCCAGAACATGGCTCAGAGCCTCTCAGATCAGAAACTTGAGATCTGCCTCTGCTCTCTGAACAGCAGCTTCAGTGAGCCACCAAGAGATCTCTGGGTCTGCTCAAACACAAAGCAGGGAGCTGGAAACAGACACAGACTCACAGATCCAAAATACCCCAAGGGAAAGCTCCCCTCCTCATAAGTGTATCCTTAAAAGCTACTCAAGAAAACTCAGAGACACTTGAACAGCCCGCACAGCCCCCAGATCCAAGTAACTGATGTTACCCAAGAGTGAAGTTACCTACACAAAGCCACCTTCCAGGCTGTTGCCTGGTGTGTTTTTGAGTGTGCTCATGATGGGTATGAGCACACAACAATTACAAGGACTTCCTTTAACCTTGTATTGCCTTCAGCAATACTCCAAAATCTAAGAGTAAAGTAAAATAAAGACACTAAAGGCAGTAAAAGACAAGGACAAGCCAAAAAGCACTATTTGTTTAGGCATGGGGTTAGTAAGGATTCCTTTTGTAAGGAGTTTCTGAGCGGCTTCCCCTCCTCTTTCCAGGTGAGCCCTGCTTTGCAGTTCCAGTCTGTGTAGTTTTAGGAGGAGACATAACACTGCAATGTTAAGAACATGCACTGATGAGGCTGGGAAAGTTCAAAAAACTACATTTGTAGACTACCTTCTTCTGAAGGATGGCAGCCCAGCTCCTGGGACATAAAGAGAACCTCTGGAATTCCATCAGGGAGGAAAATGGTGCTACATAAGAGACATTATAGCTGCTGGAAGGGCAGCTAATGCAGCAAGTGAACAACAGCCTCCCGAGATTGGCAGTGATAGTGGCCAGCTGAGCAGAGGCCATGAGATAAAACCAGATCTATTTGTTCAGGGAGACAGGCACAAAATATTCCTCCCAGAGAACAGGCTGAAATCAAGTATTCCATAACAATAATTAACTCTAATAGGGTTCCCAGCAGTGAGAAATACTGAAGAAAATAATTTTAAAAATAAGTATTCATCAATAGCAGTTATAAGGGCCACTTGTAAGTCAGCTGAGCCACTGTCACTATTCCTCTGCCAGGTGAGGAACCTGCAAAAACCAATGAGAAAACTGACAATGAAGCCTCAGTATTAGTGCCATGTGGAAAGAAAAGTCCCATAATTTATGTTATTGCCTCAAAAATACATGCATAAATGGGAAGCTGTTGCAGGGAGGAATTAATGAAACCAAAGAAGTGATTAAAAAATGCAGTCCAATTCCCCAAGGTCAAGTGCTGTTCAGAGAAAAAAAATCACCTGCATAAATATAGAAACAACTGCTGAGCAGCTGCACTGTAGATAAAGATTGGGGATGGAGAGGATCAGAGACTGAGCACGAATTATAAATATCCAGTTGTCAAAAACAAGGCAACTTCTATCCATTGACAGAAATACAAATTCCTGATCCTCTCAGTTTTGATGAAGCCTTTGGGAAAGACCACATTTGGGAAAGGCTTGCTGGGAATGTGAGAATCCACCTCAGAACAACAAGAAAAGGAAGATAGGCCATCAGGTTAGCTCTGAGGGATGGGGGAGGTAACTCAGTGGGGTGGCTCAGTCTGGACAGAGTGAAATGAGAAGCTAAGAATGATACATGATATATTTCTACTAAACACACAAATGGTTTCTTCAAAGAAAGAGGGAAATCCTGCTCCATGTCTGCAGTGACCGGAAAAGCAATGGACTCAAAGTGCAAGAAGAAAAAACTTTTAGGTTGTGATAAGTTTTCTAAATGGTAAACAGTGAAGCACCAGCCTAAGGAACTTACGTTGTTTCCTCTATTAGGAAGGAAACAAATAATTTGACAAAAGCTCTGCAGCAATAGTGATATTGCTTTGATGCAAAAAATTAAGATGAACTATTGGAACCTTTGAGGGATCTTCTGTGAAGATATCAAGGAACTGATATTGCAGCAACAGCAGAAGCTGAAAAATTCCACTGACCTTTTGCAGTGCAAGGTCTCACCAAATTAAATCTTTCTGTCCTTGCTACTGTTACACAACCCCTTTAAGGAGTAATATTCAGATTTTCTACCAAAAAACCTATAAAAACTGCTGAAAGCCCATTAAGATAGCAGAACTCTAGTCATGAGACTGACAGAGTAAGGCTCTATATTTAGTACCAACAGATTTCTCTGTAGTACTGTGATAAAGTTCCTTCAAGAAGAGTGGATCAGCTCTATGTAAATATTCCCAAGGCAAACCAAACCTGCTCAGCATCTTCCTCCTAGACCCATGTCACTCATGAAGATTTCAGTAGAATTTGCTTCAGAGCTCACTGCTTTTTTTTAACTCCCTCCCAAGAGACTTCTGCTCCCCAGCGCTCACTGCAGACCCCAGAAGAGTCCTCTTGATCTGTGTGAGGTATCACGACGCAGAATTACTCAGTTCATGAGTTGTGACAGCACTTTAAATAGCAGAATATTGGAGCTTAGAACACTGAATTTGTCAGCAGTGGGGTTTGGTCCTTGTTTTCAAGCACCATGTTAGACACTGCAGCATGAGAGGGAAAGCACCCCAAAGGGTCACTGCACAGCACCCCAAATATTTTCTGAATTAAATCACAGAACTGATCTTAAGGGACAGCCAAAAGTTAAACAGACTTCACCCAAGGGGCACATCATACGTCACCAGCATCCTTATACTCCAGCTCAAACCACCAGCTTTGTATTGCTTTGCCCATCCCAGAAAAAACCAGCACCACATCTGTAAATTCAAGTCATGGCTAAGAGAGGCTGACTGAGAGCCATGTTCAAAAGCACATCAGCTGAAGCATTAACCCTGGGACCTTCCAGAGCTTTGCAGAGTGTTTTATAACCTCCAGTCCTCTATAAATGTCACAGTCTCCCTTAGGGCCAGACCTTCCATCCTCAAGCCTCCTCTAGTCACCACTATCATACAGAGCACTCCCATATCAAGTGCCTTGCCTATCAACCACAAAGAATCAGATAAATTAGAAGCAACAATGTCGATGAAGCAACTGATGAATTGTCACTGATGAAGCAAGGACAGGGTGGTTCAAGCAACTAATTGCTTTCACAGAGATGGAACCAGGTTCAAATCAAGGGAGAATTCAATTCTTCAGCAAAATACTTCACCTTAATTATAGCTCGTAACAAGAGACAGCCAGAATCTAAATATATGGATGCTCTGCCTCTACAGCACCCACCACTCCTCACAGAATGGGTAAAAATTGACAGCTTTTATATTAAGAAACAAATCCCAAAATGTAGCTCCATCTCACATCTTCCTGCAATCCCACTCAGAGGTGGCTCAGGCACATCCTAAAATTATGTATCTGTAGCTTTCTCTGCATGAAGCATCTCTGTACAACAAAGATCACACAAATGTAGAGAAGATGTGTAGAACAAACCCATTTTCAGTCTCCTCGAGTGAAATACCTATTTTTTCTTGCATTACACAGATACCCAGCCACTAACTGAATTTTATAGACAAGAAAAAACGATTTTTCAAGCAGCACCCACAAAGAAACAAGCAACTATTTTTTACATATTCTTCTAAACTTAATTCCACAAAGCTTACAAATCTTTTATAGAATTATCTCCTTTTCAGCTGTTCATACAGATATATGTTGTTTGCTAACAAACAAGTTTTATGACTTAATTTTTAATACATAAAATAGATGTAATTAAACTAAAAAAATTGCATATATGACACAGAATCAAGAGATGATATATTCCTAGGAACGGCAATATCCAAAACAAATGGTCAATTTCTGCATTTCTGGAACTCTGCTGGTGTCTCTACTTCAGCTACAACAGCCTGGATTCCTCTGAGAATCACCAGGGAAATACCATGCAAAAGTACTCATAACAATGGAAATAATATGCTAAATCTGAATTAACAGATTCAAATGCTTTCAGACTCCAAGTTATACTGGAAAAATGTAAACACTAACTTCACCTCCATCTATGCACCCACCCCTTTGGCACTTATCCTTTCCTGTTATTCCCGTGGGAGCCAGACCCCATCAGGTCTCTGCAGGTTCAGCAGGGAAATGGCTTTGGACACAACATAAAACAAGAAGGTGAACTCAGCTCATCCCTACCTTAGAAAGGCAAGTGTATTAAGAATTTAAGGACCACTGCAGAAGTGAGCACATTTGTATCTTTTTGAGCTTCTGACTAGTTACTACAGCTTGAATATCAACAACTGCTGGTACCTGATCATTGTTCCAGATGCACTGGAAGCCCATGTCCTCTTGACTCACTGCACATGTGCCTCCTCTTCAAGTCACAGAAATCAAGCTGTCCTCGGAAGCTGCACCATGGGTAATGTTTAGGCCAGTCCAGCACTGAATTCTTCTCTCTAGAAATAACAAGGAAGCTCAGAATCCTGCTGAAGTGTATTGAAAAAAATGCTCCCGAGATCAACCCAACACATCCCCTCAGTACATCGTGATGTTACGTGGCACATTCAAAGGCAGCAGAGAACATCCAAAATTAAGTATGCACTTTCAAAAAGGAGCTGGGAGTAGAAAAATACCTCAACATATTTAGTACATCCTTTCTTAGCACAGGCACACACTCTATAATCCTTTTATGGTACAATTTTAATCTAAATTAAGCAAGCAGCTCCAGTAAAAGAGCTCAGAGCTTTCCACATTACAAAATTACATCAGGATTGGATTAGCCTGTAAAATAACATACTTCAAGGTAATCTATTAATGATATTTTACACTTAACTTTATACTCAAATGCCAAGCTATTTGTTTTCCTAATTTTAAGCAAATTTTAGGAAAAGCATAACTTGCTTCAGTCCTCCTACATACATACAACTCAAAATATCATTATTCCTGTTACTACAGAACCATGCAAGGAGAAAGACAACTACTGAGACTCCCAGTCCTGAGCCCACTGCACTTTTCCCACCCCCACACCCTTTTCCCCCCAAAATTTAACAGGCTGCAAGACTTAGCCCAGCTCTACATAAAATTAACGATAAAGCAACACCCTGAAATTACAGAACTTTAACGCAAACATGAAACAACCTGGTTTTAAAAGAGTTTCTCTCTACCCACACATATGTTTTTCCTCATATCCTTCAGACACAACTAAACTACCACAACACTGAAGAAGAGAGTTAGAAATACCAGCAGTGTCCTGACAGAATTAAGAGACCTTAGACAAAAAAAACATGTGGCACCACCTGCCTCATGTTCTGCACCACAATTCAGCTGCTCTCAAGGCCACTCCCAATGTTTGGGAAGTTCAGCATATTCCTAATTTTTTGCTGAAGGGCCAACTGTATTTGAGAAAAATACTAAGTTTTGTCACCACTGTCATTTCATTTTATATCTCTCCTTATCCTTGCTGGTTTGCCACAAAAGCAGGACAGGTAATTCCACATTCCCAATAAGGAAAAGCTTGTGAGGTCTGGGTCAGGCTACATTCAGAGGCTCTATCTGGGCAACAGGAGGATGATGATATAAATATATTCTTGCACAGGAAAGTACCAGTTTGCAGCCTCTGCGGCCCCATACCAGGCCTGCATTAACTATTTTAATTACAGAACAATTTCAAAATAAAATCTAAAGTAAACACACATGTATCTCAACAGTTTTATTAGACAAACTTTAGACTTTATGTATTAAAAATGTAAATATTTGCCTTTGTTAACAAGAAAATTACATGGTTCTACTAAATCAATGAATAAAGCCTCAAAAGCCAGTAATTATAATTTTTCCCATTATTTTAAGACAGGAAATGGTACATGTAAACACAAGGCTTATTTTCTTGCTTAAGAAAACATATACTGTAAGCAATACTACAGATGAAACAATAGTATGATTGAAAGAATCAAAACCACACAAAATAGGAAAAAACACACTGGAATACCTTATCCTTGTAAACACAAATCATATACACGTATAGGAGACAGCAGAGAAAATTGGAGAGATGTTCATAAAGAACATGAGACACCAGATGCCCAAAGTTGGCCAAATGCCACTGGAATAAATTACCATGTTTCACATGAAAAAGAAATACAGGTTTTAAGGACAGGTTTGAAACCACCATTTATGACTGGCAGCCAAGGTGGGAATGGTCAGTGCCTAAATGGGAAGGGACTTGTGGGGCTGGAGGACTTTCAGCACCAGACAAGTTCAGTTCTTCCTGCAGTTCCATTTACCACCACCTTTTATAGCCTCAATTGGTTTTAGCACTTGCTTCCCACATGCAACCTGAAAGATTTCATGCCTCTATAATCCAGTCCAGAAGCCAGCATGGTGTGTGGCAGCTTCAAGCTCTTAAGGATGCATAAAAGCACTTACTCACTGGGTAAAAATTGCCAATGTGAACAGGACAGACCCAAAAGCCAAACAAATACAGAAATCACTCCTGCTGGGAACAGGGGTACAAACACACCTCCTGATTGAATTTTCTTTTTCTTCCTTAACATAAACACCGTGAACCCAAATAATTCTTTCAATCTAGTATTTCTCATCCTACCAAAATACCAGCAGAATTCTGAATATTTGGATTCAAGTGCAAACCCCTGCAGATGGATTTTTGCTAAACAAACTGAACAAATACAACATTATTTGCTTCAAAATTCTTCTACTTGTGGTGAAAGCCAAGCTGTGCTGAAATCAATAGGACTGTTGGCATTGTTTTCCACTGAGCTGGAATTTCATTTCCTGTACCCCACTTCAGCTCTGCTGAAAAGCACTAGAACAGAGTTTTGACCTTTCACAACAACATCTACAGCTCAAAATAAAGCGTTTTGTGCAAAATAAATACTTACAGGGCAGGTTATGTAAACAGCATGAAAGCAGCAGCTGTGACTGGTTTCTTCAGAGAGAAAACTTTGCCCCCAGCCTGGCTGCTCTGGATTAATGATGTTCCTGTTCCATACCATGGCTCCAAAGCCTTGGGAAGTCCCTGTCCCAACCCAGCAAGGTGGAAAGGTTTATTATGTTAACTGCTGGTTGATAACAGCTTATCAGCAAATTTTCAAAGGTTAAGCTCAACACACATGCATGGCAAAAGTGCAAGGAAAGGACAAGGAAAATGTTGAATTAGCGTTCCCTGTCCTCCTGCAGCAAGAGACAGAACTCTCTCATACTCCATGTCCTGCAGCAGTGCCAGCAAAGAAACTTGAACCAAACCTTCTGTTTGAACTGAAAACGTCTGAGAACCCAACAATAGTGCCTTCTTTCAAAGGAGGAGCTTGCTTTGCCTGCTGCATTCCCACTGGCTGCCACACGGGATGGAAAAGCTAACCAAAATCTTTTAAGTTTGGTCCTTAAATACAAGGCAGTTTTATTACTGCTGCCAAATTTATCACTGACATCAAGCTCCATGACAACTCACTGGAAAACAAAAACAAAATGAAATCTTCAATTTAGGGCATGCTATGATTTTTATTTCTATCCCAATCATGTTACTGAACTATAAAGGGCTGATGCAACCTTAAACCAGAAAAAAAAAGCACCCAGTTACAGACTCATTACTAATTCATCCTGGCTGAAGCTGCATACCAGCAGCTGCTGCCTCTCTCAATTAACAGCAAATATTGAACAGTATTGTCATTTAACGGTGTTTACTGCCTGCTGCCCTGTCCACTGCCGCATTTTCAAATGCTCTGGCACAATTTAAAGCATCAACACTAATAAACAGAGCTTAGTTTAACTCCTTATGTATCACAGCAGAAGTGTTTTACTTGTTCCTACATTCATTAGGTGCTTGGCAGAAGCTGAAGGCCAAGGATGCAAGGTGCCACCAAAATGGGATTTGTAATTCAGAGGTCCACAAGGTGCTTGGCTTCTGCAGAGAGCTGAACACAAGTGTGAAAAGTGAGGGAGCAACTCCAGCAGAGCAGCTCTTTAGGAATTATTGCCAAAAAGTTGAAACAAAAGACAAAAAAAGGAGGAGACCACACATTCAGCCTCTGCCGTTGAAAATCTAGAACTATAAAAACCCAAAACAAATGTGGTAAAAAACTAAAAACAAAGCCATTCTTCAGGGAGAGCATATCAAAGTTGTGATTCCTGACAACCCCCATCTCTGTATAGGGGAGTAAAAAGAGCCCAAATTTGGACCTCCCTTCTCTCTACTGTGCCCATAGCTGGGTCAGAAGTAAATGATTATACAAACAGTGCAGCCAGAGCAAGCACACTGCCTCCACAGGCACCTCCATGCCCTACTTGCTCCATGGTGTCACGTTTGCTGGAAGCCACTGCTGTGTAAGGGACTGCACAGATTCTACATTTCATTTCCACACCGTGTTCCCAGCACATCAGCAGGAGGAAGCATCTCCAGGCTCTCCTAGGAGCCCACTGCCAGCTGGGCCAGGGCCAACACATGGATACCAAAGACCTGGAGAAGGGAGGGGATGCTGGGCCAGACCAGCTCAACAGCAAGGTGCACATGGCAATTTAGATACTACAGCAAAAGATCAAACAGCTTCTGTACTGCATTTATTAGAGTAGAAGCTAGGATAATGTCATTCCAGCTGATCCTGAAATTGGGAGAATTCAGATATTTCTACCCTTTCTGCAGAGGGAACAAAGCATGGGAACTCCAAAGAGTGATGCTCTGAGGACTTATCAAATACATGAGGGAATGGCTTGGAAAACTGGGCAGATAAATGTAGGCCCAGGCTCTGGCCAGGGCTCTCTGTGAACATACTTTCCTCAGGTTAGCATCTGGCTGCAAGTCCCCTCATTTTCTCAGGTCCCTCTGCCTGTATCCTGTGCAACTCCAACAGCCAGCCTGGTTTGCTGGGAGGATTCCTTCCCTCTAGGTTCCCCCAGCACCTTTGTGTCCATGGGTTCTGAGGTCTCATATATCAGGTGATATGACTAATACCTGCCATCTGCTCATTGATACCTTCCCTCTCCTTTCCTGAAGAGGAGTCAGCACTAAAGTGCTCGTTCTACTCAATCTATTTTAGGAGCGTGGGCTTTCACCATCCATGCAGCACTGCTTTAAGCTAGCAAACTTAAATCAAAGAAGTAGACCATGCTCTGGAAGAGAAAATTGAGCACTGGTTCTGTAAAAGTCTCTGGCAAGGCTCAGGAACAACACTTTTTTTGCAAAAGTTATCTGCACTCCAGCATGCCCAGGGAACAGAGCTATTGCCCAGGTTTCACTCCAGGCCACAAAGCAGGGGCAGATGAGATGCAGGCTTTGGGAAGCATCCCACTGCTCTCCATGGAGACCAAGTCAGCCAACACAGCTTGGAGCATCAACAGGCAATGTGCTGCAGCACTGGGTTATTCCCTGCTTCCAGCAGTGAGGAGCTCCTACACAATCACACCACTTTGGAACAGACCAGGGAACAGAAACAGGTACCAATAACTCAGGGCACATCTCTGCCCATCAGACTGGAGGGAAACCTCAACTCAAGCTCAATAAAAGCATTGAGTCTACCAACAGCTGCTCCCCATATATCATGGTCAAGGGAAAAAAGCAAACTGGGGACACAAAGGAAAGATGGGGAGACAGGCCAGTGGAGAAGAATTTGATTTCACTGTATTTCTTAGAGGAGCTGTGTCAAAATGCAAAGAGAAAAATCATCATAGTGTAGGAGGCTGAAAGATTTGCAATGGAGCAGTGAGGAGTCTCTGGCCCCATATGTGTTTAATTTGAGCAAAGCAGCAGATAAGTAGTAAGCACAGTTTTGCTGCTGTTGCTGAACTGCACACTCCTGCTTTGATTTTTAGATGACACACAGTGAGAACACAAGTATAAAAATAAAATAGCAGAAAAGCACCAGGAAGTTTTTCATACCTGACACTATGGACAGTGCTGCACAAGCCAGCCCCACACTCAGCTCCCTTCCTTCTCTCTGCTCAGGGCAGAAGCACCAGGGTCAGCGGCACACAGGGAGCTCTGGAGTGTTCCCAACTCTCAATTTCACAGCTCTGCCAGCCCAACACTGTGCAGGGGATAACAAGAGCTACTGCACCACACCTGAGGAAGCAGCCAGGGCTGCAGATCACTGATAAAAAGGGACCATGCTGCCTGCTAAGAACACTGTGAAACTGGAGAACTACAGAAGGAAGATGCAGATGGAAACACAGAAGAAAATGGATCCCCAGAGCCTTAGGAGCAGAAAAAGGACCCACCTGGAGCTGTTCCTCTTGCAGAACTATCCCTACAAGGACTGAGTTTCTCCCTGTGCTCCTTTCCTAACAAATTAAATTTATCGTAAGGATCATTCTTTCCCCACCACTTCCTTGAGTTACTCCCATCCCACTCAAAACAGTAAGCTCAAATTGGTTAGATAAATCCTGAAGAAAAGTGGCTAATTAGTGTTTCTTCCTGCCTAAAATGCAAGGAGAGTCTGAAAAAGAAATTAATGCATTCCATGACCCTTCTGAGATCTCCAGCTCCACTCTTCTTCCCTTTCCTGTTCTTTACTTCCCTTAGATTGACACCTGGTCACCATTATCTGCTTCTTTCCCCTTCACCATCAGAGAGAAGCCTATTTCCTTTCCCTACTTAAATCTTTCTCATCTCAAACTTCGCTCTTTTTCCTGTGTTTATATCCACTTGCTGAAATTCAGACAACTCCTCTGCTGCCTCCACCAGCATATCTAGTCTTCCTCCCAGTCTGAAATCTTAAAGAGAAATGTAGCTTCACTAAAACCAAGCATGAAGGTTCCATTAGACCCAGATTTTACCCCAGCAGCATAACTGTTTTATTGGAATCATGTCACTTATCCCACAGCCAGCTATGCCCAAGAACTGCCTGGACAAGCTCAGAATGAGAGCAGGAAACCCTTTGGCTTAGTCTTCCTCACTGCCAGTAGGACAGCCTCATCCAGCTGCACACACTGGTAAGACAGGGGAATAGTGCATGACAAATGCTACTGAAATCCGTCCAGCCTCTGGAAAACCTCCACACAACAAGTGAAGGTCATCCAGGAGTACAGATTTTCTCTTTCAAAAGCACGAACAGATTTAAAAACACATACACTATATACACTGGTATTCATATATTTCAGCCTCTCCTCAAGGTTGGGAGTGTATTTGAGGAAGTGACCATGAGATGCAATTCCAACAAGTAGTTTTCTGCTTGTGAAAAAAATTAGGAAGAAACAGAAACCACAGCACAGCTCTGATTAACCTCCAAGGATACAACTATTCATTGCAGGTACCGACTCATTGGAAGTCTCTTTTTCATTGCATTTAGCTGCTGGGGAAAACCTTGTAATGCCAGGACAGCACCCTGGACTCTTCCACACACACCTGACACAGGAAGATATCACCTCTGATACAGCAGGACCTCACTGCTGGCTGCTCTGGATTTTCAGCTTCCCAAAAGCTGATGTCATGGCATTTCTCCTTGCAAAACACTGACCTTTGCAGGTCTCTGGAGAAAGAAGCCAAATCCAACACAAAGAAGATACAGATGACAAGGAAAATGCCGGTGTGTGCTGCTACTCAAATGACAGAAAGCATTAAACACTTACACTGACACATTATGATATGATTCTACTGTAACTGAAATCTCCTGTGACACAACCATGTCATTTTTTCTTCTGAGAAACTCACTCTGAATATACAAGGTAGATGGCACTGAGAAAGGGAAGCAGCTCCATCTCTAACCAAACACTGACCTCACCTTGGTATGGTACCAAGGCTGCAGAAGGGACAACACTCCAAGGAAGCAGCTCTAGGACAAACTCACAGAACAGCTCAGGAGACTCACCCAGTCATGCTTTATGCCAGGGAGGCTCTCTCCTTACCAGGACCGAGGTGACACAGATACTCCCCAACCAGGACCCTCTCCCTCAGAGGAAAGCACAGACACATTAAATAGCTTAAGCCATAAAAAAACCATCAAAACCTTCTTCCAGCCTCACCAGAGCTGCATTTTACATCTTGCTTCTCACTGGAGAGCCAAAAGGAAACTTTCCACACCTCCACTGACAGCAGCAGCTCCATCCCCCCAGGACAGAACCAGCTGTAAATATTGGCTGGAAATACCTATTCCCACTGAGGACTGGCACCTGTCTCTAATTGCTGGCAGCAGGGGGGCCAGGGGAGTCTCTCTTGTGCCAAACAGCAGACAAAACAAACCAAAGAAAAAAATAATTCCACGTGCATATACTGCAATCCATGAACCTACACAGCATTGACGGGGCCACTACATCTGTGTTTAGGCTGAAATTAAAAAATTTTAGAACACCTATACTAAACTAAACTGCAAAAGCTGCTTACAAGCAAAATGACTGAAAAGATGCTGTGTCCTTTATGTGGTAGATCCAAGGTGAGGAAAGACCACAAGGGTATGTGACCAGACCATCAGAGATGGATCACAGGCCTGCAGACTTGGACGTGAACAGTGGTCCTAGCAGAGATTTTTCCATGAGTATTGTAACACTAACAAAGTTCATTCCATAAATACCTCAGCTTGCTAGAAATGCTTTTCTGACTGAGCGCAGTAAAGAAAACACACACTGTGAGTAGAAGACCCAGGTTAATCAATGTTCTCTGTGTATGTATAGTTCAGCCACATCAATAGAGACTGTAAGATATCTTTCTCCATTTTCTTCAATCAGAAAATGTTCAGGAGTTCATTTAAGTTTTTCACAAGAAATTCTTTACACAAGCTGATCAATAAACCAAAGAAAAAACAGACAACTATTAGAATTTTACTGTGGGACAGTATTTTCTACTTCTACCACATGGCTGTGTAAGCTGGGTTGCAAACCTGAAGGTCAAAGCTACATGCTGACATGGATTTGTTGACTGACACCAGGAAAACCAAGAAAATAGTAAAAGGAGCACACAGGAAGAAGGCCAAAATACAACTCAGTACGTCTTGTGAAGACTAGACAAAAGTTTATGCAGGAGGAAATTTCTGCCTGCGATACAAATGTGAACTATTCCCTGAGGAACAGCCCAGTTCACCTGCTGAGTACCTGCCAGCCATTCTGTAGGAAGACAGAATGAATTTAAAACCTGGCAACTTAAGGCTGAAGAGATGGAGAGCAATAGCAGGTGGCCTTTGATATCAAGGTCTTTGCTATTGCAGCTCCAGTACCTTCTCTTGCTCCAGGCAATCACTTGATTTCACATGATTCCCAGAAAGACCAAATTCTACTTAAGAGGTTGCAACAAAGCTCAGGAAACATTTTCTCTCAAAAGACATCTTGGGAAACTGAAGCAATCAGAATGATGAGGCTTTTTGCTCCTGCCAAGTGCCCGAGGTAGCAAAGGTAATCAAAATAAAGGGACCAAAAAAGATTCTGACTGTAGATGGTCAGTATCTAATACAGGGATGATATTTCAGGGTCGGATTTTGTGAATATAATCATCTGAGATAGCAAGAAAAATAATTTCCTTTAGCACATGAAAGGAGCTTGCAGAGAAGAAAAGAACACTTAAAGGTCTCTTCTGCCTCCCCTCTGGGTTTGCCTTTACTCTCCTCTGTAACAAACAGGTTGATCAAACTTTTTCCTTCCCACATGCTCTGTGGGGAGGGAAGCACTGCAGACACAGGCACGTTGCTCTCAGCAGTTTAAAAGCAAATGTGTTGCACAGATAATGAGTCTCAGCTACTCAGGAAGATATGTATTTCAACCTGAAAACCATAGAAACTAATCCTGATGGTGCAAAATATCAGCCAGGGAGAGTGACAGAAGGGACTGTATTTTTACCCAAGTGTGAGAACAGTTTCTCGTGCTCCAGACACATCACGAGTTCAGAATGGGTAGAAGTCTGTTCTCTAGGCCCTGCAGTATCTCCTGGAAGCCTGAACACACTGGTCCATCCTCTTGAGGTCACCCCAAAGACAGGCAAAAGGCAGGACAGAACAATCAAATGAACTGCTCAGGAGTATTGCATTCAACACTCTCTTGGCCAAGGGAATAATGGAATGAGGTATGGAGGGTTCTGAAGCCAGACTGCTGAGAGGAAAATAAAGATAAAGCACTATCAGAAATTAGTCCTGAAGATCAATCCTCAAGCACAATGCTGAGTTAGCTCCTTGAAAAGAAGAGCACAGCAGTACATCTTCTCCTTTAGCTAGCAGCCGATTTATTCTCACAGGTCCCTTATTGATGGTCCTCTTAGAAGGCTATCAGCCAGAAAAATAGAAAGGTTCCTGGTTGTGGCTACTGGGCAGACAGCCTGCACAGCTGCATATGGGGCTGTTGGCTAACACCACAATACCTTCTCATTCCTCCCAGTTGTCCTGTTATCTTGTATGTCCAAAAGAGGCTAGAAATTCTGCTTCCCAGTACTTCCCAGTGAACCACCATGGGGTGCTGCAGAGAGATGGTAAAGATTCCTCTCACACAATCCCTGTCAAGGTCCTGGTCCTTCAATATGCTGCTCAGAAATGTTACTTCTACTGCAGTGTCACAATCCAACACCTCAAGACATGACAGGAGAGAAACATACCTAGGAAAAAGTGGGAAAGGTACATTTAAAAAGTACATTATGCCACTCCTCCAAACATTTAAGTATGAGCTAGACAGTGAAAGGGGTTTACTGGAGCTTCTGAGCTGCTGTGCCCTCCCTGCTTCCAGCACCAGGCAAGCAAAGCCATAGGATGAGGGTCAAACTCCTGCATGGCCAGTGTAGCACAGTTTGGTGTGATTTGGTTGGAGACACATGACTCAAAATGGCTCAAACATCAGGTTTGAAAGCAGCGAAAAAGCCTTTCCTGACAAACATTCAGGTCAAAGAAAATCCCATATTCCTTTGACCTCCACATCTTACTGCAAATATTCATCTAGCTTGGGTTTGGTTTTTTTCTTAAAAAAAAAAAAAAAAAAAAGCACCAGAAAGAATGAAAATCATTCCTAATGCACTTATATGCAACATTAGTCTATTTTCACTGGTAACTGCTATTCACCCTTCTTCCATTCCAAATTCTGATACTCTCCCCTCTCACCACCAAGACTGAGAGCTGACACGTCCCTCACCCTTTCTTCCCCTCTTGTTGAAACCTTATTTCCACTGCTCTAATAGTTCTTGACTTAACTGGGACAAGGAAAATTATTCTGGGCTTCTCTGTCCTAGCAGTTAGTCTATTCTGTATTAACCATCCAGAGCACTGCAAAATCATACTGAAGCCCCAGGCAACCATTCTAACGCTTCCTTAAATTCCTGCTTTAATCAAATTGCCCATTTTTACTGGACAGCTCTCTCTCTCTCTCTATGTATATATAGATATGAACTTTTTATATAAAAATCTTTCTGTGTTAAGAAAATTCAGAAAAGCCCATTTAACAGCATTCATTCCAAGAGCTCACAATATGCTCAATTTCTACCCAACCTTAAAACAGAGCTATTCCTTATGCAAGATGGATTTTTTGCCCATCCTTTTAAGCAAGATGCAAAAGCATTTATCACACTTAAGAACAGAAACTTCAGTAAATACTACACATGAATGAAATGTATAATTGCATCCACTAGTTTAGGCATGGAGCTGAAAGGCCTGGCTTTCAAAAGCTGCCTACACAATGGCTCCCTTGGCCTGTTTTAATCTAAACTATCACATTCAGCTACCCAAGCCAAAGGAGAGGAATTTTTAGGTGCACTCATCTCAAACTCTGACCTTTACTTTGTATCACCTGATGTTCAACAGCCACACTATGGCACCATTAATTTCTTTAGGGAATGCAAATTCATTTCTGCACAACCCCATTTTTCACAGCAATGTAATAACAAACTTGGTTTGGCTGATGGCAGCAGCAGTTTTTGAACAACACCAAGTGCACCTCTGAAGGGATGAGCTCTTTTCAGAGTAAAGCAAAATGCAAACTGCAGTGACCAACACCTTACTCCATTAGAGAGCTGTGGCATTTCTGGTGGGGAAACAGCAAAGGGAAATTTTCTGTACAGTACTGTGAGAAAGCAAATCCCTTGCATTTTTCAGATGGCACTTCCCAAAAACTGCCAATCATTTTAACTGCAGGAGACAGCACACTACATAAATGTATTAAGACTTTCTAGAGAAGTGCATCCAATAAACCTTTACTTGGAGACACATAACCTGTCTGGAAACTCTTCTATCAGGAAAAAAATCAGGACTGGTTTCCATTTCCTGGAATCTGTGCCTGAGATAAACAACCACAGCTTGAGCTCACCATCAAGGTGAACAAAGTTTCTCAGTGAACACTCTCTCATCCATGAGCAAGGCATTAAGCACCAGCTCATTCTGGAGCCTCCACTCTGCCCATCCTGGGGCTGGAAATAGAGAGGGCTGGCTGAGGGCTGGTATCAGCACAGGGCAGAGCAAATAAAGATACCAGTGTAATCACCTTTGAGATAAGGCAGCCAGAGCAAGCACAGCTGTCTACAAAATACACAGCAGAGAAGCAGAAATGCAAAGTGTAACCAGGAGTTCTGTTAGACCTGAAATTACCTGGACTGAGATACATCATCTTCTGCTACTGCACATCACAGATGGACAAACCCTTGAAGGTGGGTGAAATAGCAGCTGAGATTGCCTGCACTTGCCTTCATAGGCTGGGACTTTAATTGGAGCATACTAGAGTGCATTAATACCAATTTTAGAAGAAAACAATACCAACTTCATTTACTTTTACACAGCCTTTGCCCTCATCTTCACTGACTAGAAGTGTCAAAGAAAGGTCAAAATAGCCTAATTTTCTTCTGCACTGGACAAAAAGGCATGAAGAACAGACAGTAAATTTAGCTTTCTTCATTTGCACTGGGGCTTAAGGAAGGAGAGAAGGAATTTATTATAATCAAATTGACCCCAGCATAAACTGGTTGCTTTTATCATGGTTGTATAAGCCAAATAAGAGAAGTAAGAGAAAACCAGAGATTAAAGTAGAGCTTAAAAAAGATGCATCACCTCAAAGACAGTGGTTAGATTTCAGTGCAAAAAAAACCTGTGGTAACAGACATCAGAATACAAAAAAATTGAGCAGCTTGCTAAACACAGCTACTCCAAAATAGAAGAATATGCAATGCTCAGGCACCAGAGAATGGAGACCAAGTCAAGTGGTTAATAAATTAAATAAAAGTGCATTGTGGTCCTTATCAGTAATGCTGAATTCTTTACCTGGAAGCACTGAGCAAACATTATTTTAACAGAAATGTAATTCTGCGTCAAGATGGCAAGTGCAATGTGCTTGAGAAACAATATAATCTTATTTGATAAAGGGACTTGCAGACAAGCAATGCTACCTGGCAAATTTACAGTTTCTTTATTGCTGCACCTGTATCTACTAATCAGTATCCAAAAGTTACACATGGCCAGAACATAAACAGTTTTTAAATGCATCCACACAATATTTAAATGTAGGAAAAATATATCTTGGAAAGAGAATTGTTTTACTCACACAGCTGGAAAAACCACTATGGGAATCTGAAACAATGTCCCCTTTTCTCTCCAATGTGATTACAGGTTTTTACAGTTTATTCCCTTCATTAAATGTCAGCCTAAATATCTCTCCTTAGCAAAAATTATTTTCTTAACAACAGATCTTAATAAAAGAAGGATGTGCAGTGGTTTTAGTCTTGATGCTTTCTAAACTAAACTGGGCTGCAGACAACTCCTGGCACAGAAAGGTCCCAGACCAGGAATTCCTGAAGTTTTTTGCTCATGGCAAGTTAATTAAAGTGCAGTGGGCAAACAGCTCACCCCAGGCTGAGGCTGATTGTACACTGTGCCATTAAGGGGATCCATCAGGCCACAGTGGTGATATTTCACATCCAGTTAGAGCAAAACAAATGGTTCCCAACACAGCAGCTGAAACATTCCAGAAAGGCCACATACATCCAGCAGCCAAGTCAAATACACTGCTGTAACACTGGCTGTAAATTCAATGTGAGGATGAATCTTATGGGTCTTCTACAGCAAACTTGGTGCATCTCAGGCTGCTCACATCTGCTTGAGCCACAGCTCAGCAGCACCCACTGGGCTTGCAGTTTATGACGTGGAACCCTTGGGATCCCCAGGAAAGAGAGAGAAGCACACAGTGAGATGGACTTTAAGTGTCTTTGGAGGTAGCTGGAAGGGTTTCCCTTGGCAGAAGGGAATAAGCAAAGCCCTGAAGGAAGCAACAGTAAAATAAAGATGTAAATAAAACTTGATGCAGCTCTGCCTCACAGCTCTGACCTCCAATGGCCTGGTCAGCTCCCCCAGAACAGTCTCAGCCATGCAGCACTAGAAACATTCTCTCTTTTAGAGGAAATAAGGATGGTAACTGATTCTGGCTGAGCAGCAGCACCCAGATTTTGCCCAAGGTTCAAACTGTCCATATATTGTCAAGATGCAGGTTAAACTGATGGCATATTTTTGTCCTAATGAGACAAGAATTTCATCCAGAAACACCAAAGCATTTTCAAATCCCCTAAGGCCTAAGGCCATTAGTGATGACATACTAGGGCAGACAGGCAAGGAAAGATCCTCCCAGGGACCTCTACACCTATTCAGGGTTTATAGTTAGGATAGAAGCCTGATACAGTCAAATCTCCACATGAAAAACAGACACAAATCCAGACTCCAGACAGAACCCAGTGGTTACCCAATATCAGAATATGTGCACACTGCAAGTCACTCTCAGCATGCATGGGTGGGCCAGTGGATAACATGCCCTTGTCCCTTGCTGGTAGAGCCTCCCAGTGAGCACAAACACTTGAAGCACCCTGTCCCCATGGAAGCTGCAAACCTCCTCCAGGAGATGCACCATGTCATCATACATTACCCACAGAGGTTGTGCCTTCCACACCCCTGGAATTGTTCAAGGCCAGGCTGGATGCGGCCTGAGCAACCAGATCTAGTGACTGGCGGGGGTGGAACTGGATGAGCTTTAATGTCCCTTCCAACACAAACCATTTCATGGATCTAGGATTCTACAACCATTCCTGAGCCACCTTCTGGCTGCAGCAGCTGCTGGAGAAGCACAGCTCACAGAGCTCCAGCCCTCCCTGCAGCAGCCCAGCAGGGACAAGCTCTGAACACTCTGTGCTCCAGTGCCCCCATGGGATGCACTTCCTTCCCATGCCCTGTCCTGCAGGAGGGCTGCAGGAGGAGCAGGCACCACATCCAGCCCACAGGCCACCTGGCAGGGTGCCTCTGATCAAGAGCCAAGAACCAGAACTGCTTTACTGGAAATACCTCCAAGTATTTCCCAGCTACTGTTGAAAATCCCTCCTCGAACAAAGCTGGAACAGCTCCTGGCTCCAGTGCAGGTGCCTCTCCCCAGCTGCACACCGTGAGAAGTCCCTGTGCTGACAAAATCTGCTGGGGTTGTGATAGCAGCTAAGAAAACAGCGAGTAAACAACACACAAGAAATAAGAACAAGTACTCAGAGCAGGAATACCAGCACAGTCTGATATTTACTTAATGACTCATCCAGAAGAGGATCTGTCCCTTTAGGCTTATGGCCAGCATGAGAACAGGTAATAGGAGAGTGTATGAAATCACTGGAGCTCAGCTCCTCCTGACCTCTGAGAACAAAGAAGCCTTAGAACAGCAAAAGATATCCTCTTTTCACTCTTCACTCTGTTGCACAATCTTTCTCCACAGAGTGAAGTCACACTTTTTACAGACTGGGAAAGGAGAAAGCAAAAGGCAGAGACAGTGGTTTGCTCATCCACACAACAGCAAAACACAGACTACACCAGAAAAGGTATTTCCCAGTAATAGTCCCTAGCTTTACAGGGTTACAGGCAAAAAGGTTCACAGATAACATCTGAAGAGGACACTTAGAAAACACAAGCACTTAGGAATGACAGGAGAGCTTTCAGAACTCAGTCACACCTTTTGCTTCGGGGCTTTCAGGCTTCCATCCTTTTATGCAGAACTGTGCAGATCATACCAGACACCAAAGAGCACCAATGAATGTGAACAGTGTTTTTCTCTCCAGCTACAAGACTTTTCTTCCTCAACAAGTAAAATCCCTGACACTGCATCCTCTTGTACCTGTCAAGTCCTACATTCCTGACAGGCTCTGCTGCTACCAAATATACAAATGTTCAAGGAACTCACATGGCTAATAAGCTTCAAATCTACAAAAGCACATGAAGAGTTCACTCTAGGCTGAACTTCTACTGGGATTTTTTTCCTCACATGGAAAAGCATTTATGTACAAAAGGCCTGTGACACCAGTGCTGAACATTTTCAAGCAATTTCTGTGCAGGCAGAATGACAACTGACAAGCACTTATTTTTTCACCCTTTACACCCCACTTTGTCTTTGAGTTCAGAGCTGCTAGTTGGCTCATGCCAAAAAAAAAGAAATAAAATATTAACAAAGTAGCCATAAGAAAGGCAAATTTAATTAAAAAAAAAAAGAATTAATACTGCTAAGTGGGCAAACTTAGGCCTATAGAGCTCATGGCTTCTTTTTATATGTTATTTATTAAAGTGAGAGTAAAGTCTAAACCAAAGTATTTGAAACCTTAACTGTCTCAGAAATGCTGGTTTTATTTCAATTTTGAGTGCAGGACTTATGTAACATTTCCCATTTTGATTTCTGTTACTAAAGGATTTTAAAACAAAACTGTACAGTCACTGGCTACAGCCCTAAGGGGTTGAGTACAAAAATAACATAAAAGATACCACAAACTCTACAAAATACAATTCTGATTTAATTTCATTCAAGAATTATGTTCTTTACTTTGGGGAAACTATCATCTTTGATAGCAAGTACTCTTCTTCAGCTCTTCTGAGCACTGAAAATATCATTTGAAGTACAACTGGAACAAAACTTTAAAATGCTTTATGTACTTTAATACCCTTGGCAAACTAAACCAAAGTTTGTCTTACAAGCTTAAATTTCTCATGCTGCAAATAAAACACCTACATTTTCTCCACTCACCAGAAAATATCCGTGTTCCCAATGGCTCACCTCTTTCACTAAGCACTCCAGCTTTTTCAAAGGCTTCAAAATCAATGATAATTCATTAGTGGAAAATATTCCCTGCTTCCTCCCTGTTTCTCCTGGTGATAATATACACATTTTCACAAGCAAGTTTCCATGGGTTGTGCCAGCCCAGAGAGGCAGTGTCAGGCCAAGCTGGAATGAGGGTGGATCTGCTTTTAAGGCCCAAGACATCAGGCAGCTCATCTGCCACATACAAAACCTACTCACCTTCAAGAGATGTTATTTTCCAGTAGGAAAGTGTGAAAAGGCTCATTTCGGAAGATGTAATGGTCCATCAGTTTTTGTCCCTTATTCTCTTTGCTGTTCCCCCCAAACTGGTGTTCTGTAGATATAAAAAGAACTTAAATTTAAAATACAGCTCAGATAAACACTAAATTTTTCCTCCTTTTTGCCAAGCCCACTGAAAGATCACCTGAAACCCATCTGATGATCCAGTCACTGAATTACTGCTGTAATTCTCCTTACAGAGAAGGCTGTAAGGTATTATTTCCTCACCCTTCCTACCCTCACAGCTTACACATCTACCATCCACAGTAGCATGCTGAGAATTCATCCTGAAGATTGGGAATGGGCAAAGGACTTATTTAAAGTCATACTGCTGCCAGAACTGAGAATTACACTGCGTTATCAAAAGTCCCTTTTCACCTTGCCTGCTACATCTGACATACTGACATATATTTACTACACTCAGGTCATCTCAAAAGCATAAACACTGAACAATCTCCTCGATGACAGATTACCTTCCTCCTCCTCACCACAGACACTTGGGTCCAATTGTGCAGCACAACCAGGGCACTTCTTACCCTGCTTGGGACGAGGAGGAGTTGCATATATGTTTGCAAAATTAGGCTGAAAAGGCAAAGCAAAAGCACTGGGAGTGTAAATGAGCAAATGCCACGTTAGAAGCAATTTCCCTGGCAGTCCCATTTCGCAGCCAAAATAATTAGATCACTGGCAAGAAACATCCCAAGTAGCTAAATGGTGTGTAACGAGAATAACCAAGGTCACTTCTCTTACATCCGACATTCAAAAAAGATGCCTCCCCAAAAAACTTAACCCTAGGGCTCCATCCAAATTAAAAATTCACTGTTGATGTACATCAATACAAACCAAATCAAAGTATTCCAGAGCCTGCCAAGTGCTGACTGCCCAAGGAAAGGCCACATGCCTTCTAAGTGAGAGAAATCTCCATCTGAGAGACACCTAAACTCTGAGGCTGCTGCTGCTGCTGGGTGTTCAGAGATAACTGCCAACTCATTAAAATCCCACATTAGAAGTTTATTAAATATGCAAACATTAATGGAATTGGACTAGCAGCTACTTAGGCAGATAAAATTTCAGCGTGGCGCATCCCGCAGTTCCCGTTATCAACGTTATGTCCTTTTGGAAGCATCTGTGACAGAGTCACAAAGTTGCTCAAGGCAGTGAAACCCTTCAACTCTTTCAGATTACTCAGGTCACACTCTGAATGTTCCCACTAGCCTAGAAAAGACTCCTGCTTCCCAATAATTACAGCTCAGTATCTACTGTCCATTTCCACTTTCACCCTTCACTGCTGGAGATGCAAAGTATCCCCAAGAGTTTTTCTGCTTTTGGGAGTATCTGCAGGATAAGTCCCACACCTCTTTGCAAGCTCACAGGTATAGAGATTTTACACATATCCCACATTCACAGTCCTTGTCAACTTGCTGCTGGAAGAACTACAAAGGGAAGAGCAGAGTGTCACACAGACAACAGGGATTAAAGAAAAGTGCTTAAAAAGCAGCTCTCCTGAACTTTAGGTGACTCCACACATGCAGGTGTGTGTAGAGCTCTGCCTGGAGCTCCTTCTTTCAGCTCTCTCAAACACAAGCATCAGTCCCTCCTGCAAACACCATTTTTGCTCCACAAAATGCAGTTTCATTCCTGGGTTACTCTGCAAAGTCCCAGTGCCTGGGGAGTGTCCCAACAAACCTCCAAGGTTTTGCTGTAGAGTGACATCAGACTTGGAATCGTTCTTCACAAATGCTATCAGCATAATCTGAGTTAGCCTGGGAGAAAGGAGGACAAGAAGTATCCACAGAGAATAAGCCCCTGAGAATCCCTAATGCACCTCCAGGTGACTTGCTCTCTCAGTGGCTTCAAAGAATATCTGGAAGATTTAATCCTCTAATTATGGAAAAATAAGTGTGGCCTAGCACCACCTTCTTGGAGATGTGAGGTTTCAGCAAAAAGAAGGAAATGAAATTGTAGGGAATAACCTTAGAAAAAGCATGACTTACAGGGGAAGAAGGGAAATGAAGGAGTATGAAGTGACCTCCAAAGAAAACACTGAGCTCAAAGAGGCTGAGCAGGTTCTTTACCACCACCTTCCTGGTTCCAGTGACAGTCTGGAGAAGCGAGGGCTGTTGTAAATGCGAACAGCTTCCCAAAACCAGCACATGGAATGCAACACTGAAGTTAGTCTTTCTTTCAGTCCTGCAACCATATGGGCTTCTCAGAATAGAAGGTTCAAGGATGTCTTGACCAAGAGGGATCAACAAAATCCCCTATCCATCACCTGATGCAACACCAGGCATCACATGTTGCAGAACCTTGAGCAGCAGCCAGTTTGAGGTCAGGCACACAATAGCCTCCCACTCCATGAACCAGGAAGCCAGGGCTTAGGTTTAGATTTCTTTAAAGGAGAACTGAATTATTTTGGAAATTAAGGCAGAGACTGCAAGGTAATCTGGGTTCTGAAAAGGGTCCTGCTCACATGGATTCTGGGGACTGATCTTTGCTACTTCAGTGTGTTCAGAAACACAGAAAAGCAGCCAGCTCATGGCTGGCCCCAAGGTCAGCTATTCTCTGACAAAGCAAAGGAAAACCCATACAAATCCTTTTACCTCTCAACACACATCATGATGACTTTCTGTTGCAGACAGTACATTGTGGCCCTAGACACAGGGAAAAATGACTGTGCAAACATTCCCTAAGGCTCTGAGCACTAGGAAGCTTCTACACAGGTGTGTGCTCTGTCAACTGCCCATGTGGTCAGTCCACCGAGCTCCTCAACTTCTGCACTACACAGAATGCATCAACAGTTTGGATTATCTCTGCCCAGAGAGGGTCTGCCTGCCAGAACATGCAATGGATGACTGAACACAAAAATAATACTTGCAGGTTACAGCCAGCACCCTTGTTCTGCTCACCAGGCTGCAGGAGGAACCTCTACCCATGAGAACACACTAAATCAATTAACCAGCACCAGTATTTCCTCCCAGTGCAGACAGACAAGCACATTGAAACTGCAGGACACTGTGCCTTAGGGAATGTACATAACCCATTAAGGAAGAGCTCTGTTTGTAAGGGAACCAGGGAGGTCACAGTGCTCTGTGTCAGGTACATGACACACTGTCCTGTGCTCAGGGACACAGAAGTCCTTCCAGCAACCCTACAGCTAAAGCAACTGCTAAACATTCTTATTCCCAAAGTGGTGTCCCAATGCTGCCAAGCAACATGGTGAACTTTAGTGTCCAGGCTGTAAGGAAAACAGGCAGAAAACAAATGGTTCTGTGAAAACTCAGCCATCCATCTGCCACCTGCTGAGGTCCATGGCACAACCAGCATGAGAGCCCAGCACACTCTTTTCTCCACCAACATGGAGGTGTCAGGCTGACCTTAAGGCAGCAGCAGCACTGAGTACACAGCATCACTGGGAAACTCCTCTGTGAGGGATACCTGAGTAGCCCAGACACAGGGAAGGATAACATTGCAAAGAAATTTCATCCCCCTTAGCACAGAGCCATCCCATCACAGGCCAAAGGTCATAACTGTAGTGGCCACCAGCTAAGAGAGTGACAATGCAACCTCACAAGACAAGCTGGCACACTGATCCAGAGATATGGATGCTGGGGACAATGCCCTTTATCCGTGAGTTGTGGGGCAAATCTGTTGAGATAGAAGCAACCAAAATACACAAGCCTCTGAAATGTGGACAAGGTGTTTCCTGGCAACAGTAACAAACCAATGGAGTACAATGAATGTTTTCTCAGCACTTTGCTGTCGGGTGACCTCGCTACCACCCTTCTGCAGGAGACAGGATCCTCTCTGACAGAACCACCACCAGCAGCTGATCCAGCACAGTGACCAAAGCTGACACTGCTGCACTCCCCTCTGCTCGGCTCCAAGGTTGGATTCCTGACCACCTTCTCCCTGAGGGAACTCCAAAAATAGCCTCTGCTCACTCAAGGGAGTCCACACCTGAATAAACCCCAGGCAGAGGCCTTTGCTCACAGCCCACACCACAGCAGCTCACCTGCTCTGGAGGTGGATGCGAGGAGAAATGTAGGCCACACATACAGAGGGAAAAAAGACATCCAGAGTTCAGAGATGCCAGAGATTCCACTGGCAGAGTCAGGAAGTGAATGCCATTAAAACAGCCTGCAAGTGCTGGGGTACAGCTCAACATGAGCCAGGCAGGCTAAGGGCAAAACACACCTCATCAGAAAGTAAAAAACTTGTGGGCTATTTCACCCACTAAACTGCCTGATGGATCATTAAAGAATATCTTTGTGATGTAACTATTCAGACTTACACAAAGAAGCCTTGTAATTAGCTCTCAAAGTAATCCTCTGGCCACCATCTGGAGCTCAGCCTAAACCTTGACCTCAATCACACCAGACAGCCACACATCAGTGACACACACCTGACAGTGAGTCACACTGCTACACGGCATTCACAAAGCACAGAAAGTTGACAGGAATGCTAGAAACTCGAGACACTTTTTACTCTACAGGTTCTTCAGTTCACACCCATCACACTTAAGGAAATGGTTTCAAAAATAAAAAGTTAAAAAGCAGGAGTCATCAACCCAAGGCCGCATCTAAAACAAAATGTTTCCTCCATCGTTTATAGTAAACAAAGTTAACTCATGATATACCCAACCTTCTTCCAATAACACAGGAGAAGAATCTTCCTAGAACCAGATTGTGACAGAAAACAGACTTACCACAGATATAAAATAACTTATTCCTCCAGGTATAAACAGCTCAAAATATTTTACTATTAAAGGATAGCAAAATTCTTTTACCTAAAGTACCATAGATGACTGGATGTTCTTTTTTTTGCTAAAATCTTCTGATTAGTTTGAAATTCCTGTTCCCCACAAGCAATTAAAATCTAAGATGCCTACCACCTCTTGTAAAGCCTCCTAGCTAAAGAAAAATTAGTTTTCTTTAATATACAGCTCTCTGTTGCTTGCTGAGCTCCCCACAGCAAAGCAGTCAAGAATGATACATGCCACATCACCATGAACAAAATTTATCTTGTCAGCCCCAAAGGAACTCTATTTCCAATGAAGTTTAACAAGCAGATTTTAGACTTTTGTAAAAAACCCACAAAACAAGGAAAGATGGATGGAGCAAGCTGAAAGTGCTGAAACAGTTATTGCTTAGTTCATATCTGAGACCAAATCTCTGCAAGAATGAGAAATGTTTATTTTTTTCTAGGGATCACGTGTCTATAAAGCACAAAGAGCCTTCTGTAGTAGGAGCCATGGTCCCAGAGCAGAGACCTCCTACCAGCTGGGCTCCTGGCACACACAATTCCCTCCAGCTCCAGGGACGGTTAAATACAAATAAGAGCAAGATCAGAACAGACCACCAGACGTGGCACCACCAGGGAGACCCCAAATTCCAGTCATTTCACTACAGAGAGACACTGGGGCTGTCACCACTGCCAGGTACAGACCTGGTTGTCTCCTCACATCATACAGCCTCCCAGCCCTGGACATGGGGACACTGTGGGGGTTTCCTGAGCCTCCTCTGGGACCACTCCCCACAGCCAGATTGGCTTCAGTTTGGCAGGGGGTGGTTTAAAGGGATTGTCTTTGCCATAACACCTTTCTCCTGACTGCAGCTTCAGCAGGGATTACTCAAGACCAAAGTTCTACACAAGTCAATATTTAACTTGAGCCCTGCACTGCTGAGACCCACCCGAAATATTGGAGATAGTAATTTATTAAAGCTTATTAAAGCTGCCATTTCTAACCAAAAAAATAATAATAACAGGCAAGTTATCTTCTTCATGAGAACTTGTGAAGAAAAATTCTGCAGGGACAGCAGTTAGAGCCAGCATAAGTAATTTTAATAAGGGAACTA
The DNA here is from genome assembly GCF_048771995.1 of Taeniopygia guttata. NCBI lineage: Eukaryota > Metazoa > Chordata > Aves > Passeriformes > Estrildidae > Taeniopygia > Taeniopygia guttata. The sequence goes on from NC_133034.1 coordinate 6,431,512, forward strand.
AAGGAAAATGCTTCCAGGAAAGGAGATCTAAACAATGGGAGGTGTACACTGCAGGGTAGGTTCAAGGCAGGGGCAAGAGCCACACTGCAAAAAGCATTTAAAACCAAACCTCACCAAGGTCTGGATTCCAGAAGTAGTATTTTAACATTGCAATTAAGCCATTAATCTATGTCACAAAGGCTTATATCTGTCTTGCATTACATTACAAGGAGAAGCATTTATTCTCCACTAATTACCACTAAGTATCACCTGCTGTACTAACACAGACTTTAAAATAACACAATAAACAAAAGTGATTTTTTCCAGGTTAATTGTTCCTAGTCTTAGTGAGGGTAAGAAAGTGCTTATTTTAAAAAAATTCTCTGCATGCACTTGATATAAATTTTTGCCAATAGTTCCACCTTCTATCTTTTTGGAGAGCTTTCTGCTATGAGAAACAGCTGCTAACATATAATTCAGGCCAAAAGTGAGCATCTGAGAGTAATTCCTCCTTTCCTACATCTGTTTCAATTCTTTATCCACCTGTTCTCTGTGATTTCTTTATTTGTTGTTAGCACTCCCACGTTTACATTTAGCAAAAACTGTTTTTGTTCTCTAACCAAGAACATCTGTTGTAGCAACGACTCCTCTGGAGTTATGGGTGAAAATCACCACAGACAACATTCTAAAAATGCCCCAGTTCTGTATTTCTAACCCTTCACAGATACCAGTTTGGTCAGCACCCAAAAGGAAACTTTGTCAGGAAACAAAAATAGTTCTGCTTGGAAAGGAAGAGGTTGAGGATATTAGGAACATCTGGAAATTAAGGAGTAGTGCACAGCTTTCATCCCCAAAAAAAAAAAATCCAAAACAAAACAACAAACACCACCAAAAAGCCAAACCACAAACACCAGGACCGTCCAGCAATGTGTAGCCTCAGGGAACACTTTCAGGAGCAGCTTAACTGGTTTTGGTCCCTGTCACTGCCTATGGGTGGGCCTGCCTCTCCCTGTTGGATGCACAGACACACAGCTCCATGGATTCAATTTCCATATGGTGCTAATTGCCAGTGGGTTTGTCATGTGAATCCAGCCCACCACACCACCACTTACACCTGCACTCGAGGAGCAAGGAAAACAGACAAGCAGAGGGATGGGAAAAAAAAAGGTGCACAGGGCTCCCTTTTCCTGCAGTAATATAATATCAAACCTGTTCCTGAAATTCCATGCTTCCAGACCCATACAGCTACCACAAAAATGCAAGCTTTCACAGCTCATATGCCTCCTTGGAGCAATGAAATCACAACTCCACTCCATCGTGGACTGAATGCAGAAAGTATTTACCTTTACTTTTCTGCTTGAAGAAGGAGTTCAGTGTATTAAGAGCAACCTACCTCTGAAGCAGTAAAACTACACAGGCTTAAAGAATAACTGCAAGTGAAGTCACAGCAAAGTCTCAGCATTTTCCAGCAGCAGAATTCCCACAGAGCTCAAATGAGAGGGGAGGCAGGTTCCTGTCTGCTTTATCTAAAGGTTTTATTTCCATTGCACTACACCTGCAGGTGTTACTTACACCCAATTGCCATCCATTTAGCAAAAATGAGGCACAGTATCAGCTTGTACCCAGGGAAGTGCCCTTCCCTACAAGGAGAAAAGAGGAATGGTTTGGATTGGAAGGGATTTTAAAGCTCAGCTCATTCTAGCCCCTGCCATGGGCAGGGACACATTCCACTATCCCTGGTTGTTCCAAGCCCTATTCAACCTAGCCTTGGACACTTCCAGGGCTGGAGTAGCCACAGCTTCTCTGGGCAACCTGTGCCAGGGCCTCACCACCTTCACAGGGAGGAATTCCTTCCCAATATCCCGTCCATCCCTGCCCTTTGGCAGTGGGAAGCCATTTCCCCTGTCCTGGCACTACAGCTCCTGCCTTCCCTCATAAACTTAAGAGCTGCACTTCTCTGGGCTAAGCCACACAGCCCAAGTGAAGCATCCACTAAACTCATCCCATCCACTCTCCCAAATTTCTGCCAGGTGAGAGAAGCATCAAAACTCCTACATTTCTTTTTTTTTTACTGGAGAGGGCACATAACCATTTCAGCTTGTGCTGGTCTTTGTTGTTATCAACAGCCCCCAGACAAGATTAGGACAGACACCACCGGCTTAGCTCCGGCGGGATTTGCTCCAGGCTGTCTGGCGACTGACCGAAACATTTCCTACTGCCCGATAACAACACCCAGGGACTGCTCACCTGCCTCTCAACAGCCAGCACCTCGGCGGCGCCTCTTAAATGGGAAAAAGTCCCATTTTTTATATCAAATATACAAGCGTGAGAGCTCCGTGCCTGCAAACAGGCGCGCAGTTTCCTGAACACCCTAAAAGGCGAGCACCCCATTCCCGAGCATCCTGTGCCCCTCAGCACCGCGGTTACCTGCACACCGCATTCCCTGAAAACCGCGTATCCCCGAGCACCGCGTTCCTGGGGCTCATCATTCCCTCAGCACTCCGCCACTCGGACACGGCGCTCCCCAAGCATCGCTCTATCTGCGCTCTCCGTTCCCGGTACCCCCCGTTTCCCGATCTCCCCGTTCCCCGCACAGCCCGTACCCCGCGCTCCCCGTTACCGGCACAGTCCATACCCGCTCTCCCTGCGCAGCCCGTACCCCGCGCTGCCTGCGCAGCCCGTTCCCCCACAGCCCGTACCCCGCGCTCCCTGCGCAGCCCGAGCTCCCGCAGCTCCGCGTCCCCGGCCGGCTCCGCCCCGCGCCGGACCCGTAACGTCACCTCCGGCCGCGCTGGGTTTTAAGCCGGGGGCGGGGCCTGGGCGGTGTGGGTGGGGTGAGGGGGCGTGGCCGAGCGCCGCAGGGGCATGGGCGGGGTCTGAGGGGCAGGGCGGGGCTTAAGGCATGTGGGCGGGGCCTGATGGAGCGCGTGGGGTCGGTGTGTGGGCGGGGTCAATGGAGTGGGCGGGGTCTAAGGAGAGTGGGCGGGGTCTAAGTGGAATGGGCGGAGTCTAAGTTGAGTGGGCGTGTCTGTGCGCGCGGGCGCGGTCTGACGCGGCGTGGGCGTGGCCGGCGGCGGCGCGCGGCGGGTTTTGGGCGGGAAGGCGTGAGGCGGCCCCGGGCCGAGCCCGTGAGGGGCCGGAGCTGCCGCTCCTCGGGCCGGAACCGTGAGGGGATGGCTGGTCCAGCCGGCCGCCTCGGACCGTCCTCAGGTGTGCCCGACGAGCCCTGGGCCGGGCGGGGTGTGTGCGGGAATCCAGCTGGCCCGGCCACGGCTGCCGAGAATTAGGACAGCATTTCACCTGTGTGGGCCGGCACACACAGACGAGCACCGGAGTCGCGGCTGAGTGCGATAAGGGCGGCCAACCCACCACTCGGTATCTGAGGTTTAACCCTTTTTTCAAGTACTCGGTCGCAGCAGCCCCAGTATTCTAACATTGCCTGCCCGTTCCCTCAACACCAGGTTACAGCCTTGCATGGCCAAACTAGATATTAAGATGCCAAATTTTGACTGACACTTTTAACACTGTAGTTTACTTCTGGACACAAAAGAGTTTCTTTTGTGCTACATCAACTAATCTGGAATGGAGAACAGAAAAACATATTGATTACATGTATCTTTTGACCCCTTCATTGACAATGTTACTGTGTCCTTCCAGAAATATCCCTCCACAGCCACTTGTGTCAATTTCATTACGAGCACATGGACATTTATGTCACATCTCAGCCTTCTGCAGCCATCACCTACTGTACTTCAGTCCAGCTCCTTGCGTTGTTCCAGGGTGTTGGATTGTTCCACGGGATGCCAGTGCAGCACAACAGCACCTTGAACCACGTGTAATGCTGCAAGTGAGGGCACTGTCACCTTGCTCTTTGTCCTGTGGTGTTCCCAAGTCTTCTGTAGTATTCTTGGTTGCTTGTTGATTTTGATTGGTTCCATGTTGATTTTGTGCTCAGGGAATGGGATCCTTGGAGCACTAAGGAATTTTTCTGAAACTGCTCGGAATTTCCCTTTGTGCCTGTATGTTCTGCTTAAATAGACAGTTTTATGGTGAAATAGGGAAAAGAGAGCAAATTAATAGGGCAAAGATGAGCACTAACATCCATTCACCATTTATAGGCATAAGAGCAAGCATCCTTTGCTGGCTTTGCTCTTTTATGGATAAAGTCCTGCACAGTTTGTGGTGATATTGTCTATTTTAAGCCAGCACCTGTGATATAAACACACACATACACACACACAAAGGAAAAGCACAGCAATACCTGTCAGATAGCACTAAGTGTTTGTGTGCTCGCATGTTAAAAAATTCTGAATTACACTCCGAAATTTTACTTCTCCCCCAGTGGAAGTTGGAACAGCCACATCCAACGCACCCTGATTTTCACACTAAGCAAGGAAAGGTCTTTGCTGCAGGTCACTGATAGTCTGGGAACAGTTTCCCAGAGAAATTGTGGTTGCCCTGGAAATATCCAAGGTTAGGTTGGATGGGGTATGGAGCAACCTGGGATAATGGAAGGTGTCCCTGCCCATGGCAGGAGGCGGGAATGAGATGAGCTTTGAGGTTCCTTCCAGCTCAAACCATCCTGTGATTCTATCACTCCACAGTATTCCTGCATTGTCATGGATCCTCCCACAAAGAAGGTTTCTCCCTGCACAAGCAATACCACGACTTGCCAGGAGGTGTTGCTTTGAAACCACGCAATTATCAGAGCTCAAAATTCATGAGGTAGGCTTGTAATATTAAAAATAACCAACATACTTTGTTCTGGAAGGGAAAAATTGAGGTTCTACCTTTGAAATGACAATTTTTGTTTAAGACAATTTAGATCTAAAATGCCCAGCATGGCACAGAGTGAGATAAATACTGAACAGACAACCCACTAGGTGGGAAATGCTGCTAGGTGAGTTTGAACACTGCTAACATATGTCAGACCAGCTTGATGTGTGCAAAGTTGTCCATAGCTTTGTGTTTGCAGGGTTGGATGCTAAAATATACAGAAGCACAGACCAGGCTTGATGCAGTGGGGAGTTTCAGAGGGGTAATCCTGGGTTTCAAGAAGCCAAGGAGCAGAGTAAAGTCTCAATAAAACAAAAGTCCTTCAAGGCCAGGTCGGACAGGGCTTGAAGCAACCTGGTTGAGTGGAAGGTGTCCCTGGCCATGGCAGGGCATGGAATGAGATGAGCTCTAATGTCCCTTTAACCCCAACCTGTCTGTGATCCCATGCTAACAGCTGTCGTGCTCACAGGGCTGTGTTGCTGCTCTCCACACCTGCACACACACATTTGAAACAAAAATGAGGTGAATGCAGAGTTGGGTATACAACTGTTCAACACCTGCGTACTAGGTTTTAAGTTATTAAATGTAGTAACAGGGGCAAAGTTAATAATGCATTTAATTATGCCCTGCCTTACTTTATAAGACAAAACAGGAAGCAAAGATTCCAAGTCATTTGAAAACCTTTTTTACTACAGGAAAAAAAATCCTCAAAGGATACCCAGTTAAGACAAAAAGGTTTTTAAATATGTCTTTCTCACATCAAACTAAAATAACCTTCATGGCTGACAGAAGCTGTGGCTCTTCAGCAGAAATTTAAACTCTGGAATAGGATGCTATTCCATGGCCCACAGTGTGCCTTGCTGTGTTGTTCTAGTAATCACACCTGCTCCAGCTGTGCCTTTGTAAGAGCTCTCTGTGCCAGCCCTGAGGCACTGAACTCCAGCTCACTGAGGCTCTGGGAGGCTGGGTTTTGGAGACTGTTTGGAAAAGAAACTTAAAATTATCAGAAGACACCTCCTAAGGTGTGATAACCAAAGGAGACAAAAATTACAAAAATTACAAAAATTACAGCTCTTTTTACAGCAGATAATTTTTAAAGGAAAAAAAAAAAAAAAAAAAAAAAAGGCCATAGCTGTAAGAGGGAAAACAGCTGTTGAATTTAGCTGGCCCTGCAGGCTGTCGTTTCAACAGCAAAGTGTAATTCAGGCCTGAAGTTTAGACCAGCTAATGACAAGAACCAGTAAGTTTTTAAGTTTTCAGAGTTCCTGCCCCTCTCAGCACTGTGGCCATGGGCTTTACCACAAATGTCCACTCAGATTGCACAATACAGCTGATAGGAACTTCCATGTTCCCCAGAGGTCGTTCCCACAGAAATACTCTACTCCTCCAGCTGGGACATTACTGCACTCACCTTTTCCAGTCTCTCTGGGTGCAGCTGTCAAAAAAGCATTTTCCAGGAATTTTTGTTCTGTGTGAATAAGGTTAGAGCAAATCAAGGTGCTTCTTCTGGAGTACCTTGCAGCACTGATATACTGGAATAAAAATTAAGCTGAGGCTCCTATAAATAAAGCACTTGTTTTTATCATTCAGCACTTCCTGAACAGGATGATGATCCCGGGGGGTTGTAGGAGACTTGACACATTTGTGCTGCTCCAGCTCAGAAAGAAGCAGATCTCTTTTTTTTTTTTTTTTTTTTTTTTTCTACTATGGCACTTTCTGAGGGGTTCAGAAGACAAAGTACAACATTTCCATCCATTAAAATCTGTTCTTTGGTAAAAAAATACCCTCATCCCCACTATTCCTGTCTTAGAAGCCTTTTTCCAGAGCTGGGTGCTAGGTGTATTTTCTGAGCATTATCCTCTAGTGTGTGGTCAAAAGGCCAGTAATCAGAGGGATCTGGAACAGTGGGATGTCTTTTCTCCTGGCAGGCCTAGGGCTAGAGAAAGCTGCCACCTTGTCCTGTGGCTCCATAGCCCACAGCTTCTTTCCAGGGAAGCACAAACTGCCTGGCAGCCCCTGCACAGCTTTAGAACAGCAGGGCTGACAGAGACTTGCACAAGCTCTTGGGGAGCCACACAAAAGCTGGAGGAACAAACTGGACCATCCTGGTAACATTTTGCCACGGTGAAGTGCACTGACAGGCTCTTCAACCTGCACCCCTCCTTTGTGCAAGGTCAGCTCAGATGTAGCAGAGCTGCAGAGCCTTTGTCTGATTGCAGTGAAAACAGCAATGCTGGAAGAGGAAAACACAGCCAGAAGCATAATTGGGGCCTGTACCACGCACTTCTCTTTCCCCATTGGTTTGGGATCTGGATTTAAGTTCAGGCCTTTGACCTTGGCCATTACACAACTCCAAAGACTTAAAATTTCTCTGCTGTGTACACTGAAATGCATTTCTTCTTCTTCTCACTACCAAACTATATTCATCTTGAAGGAAAAAGGGGAAAAAAAGACAAGCATAAGACCTACAACCTTAAATATTACCTGAACTTTTCCATAACAATGTAGAACTTTCTTCTTTTTTTTCCCTATGAGCTCTCTTTTCCCAAGCACTGCTTTCTTCTGTGTTTGTTTGAGCTTGAAATACGGCTGTTTTATCACAACTACAGCAGTTGTATTATTAAAGGACAAATAGATCAGACCTGTAAATTATAAACACAGAGTACAACTTAGACTGATCTTTGGTTTCATTTTGGTAAATAAAAATTCAACAGACCAGCTAGCCCTCCAAGGCATCATTTACACAATTTTTAAAAACTCCCAGAACATGCTGTTTACAAGCAAATGGCAGAGTATTATCACTAGTTTAGGGGGGTTTGTAACATTATATAATAAATTCCAGAAGAGCTGCAGTGATCCACCACAACAGGTGTAACAATAAAGGTTATATAAAAGCAACAATAAAGCTTGCTTTTAGTGAAGGACCTTTCTGTACATGTAAATCAATTTCTAAAATTGTGTACACCTGTTCCAGGCCAGGGAAAGAGCTGTAGCCATTCTGCCCAGGGACTGACTTTTAAAGGCCAAGAGACATAAAGGGGAGATTATAGAGATATAAATAAGAATATAACAATGTATAGATAAGAATCTTCTCTGTCCTTTAAAAAACATTTTAAAGCAACAAATACATGTTGTAACATTAGAAACTATGTTTCCCCTCCCTACCTCTCAGCTCTTTTTACAGTGGCACTACAGCACTGAGCTGAGGGGCTGGTTTGAAGTGATGCCCGAGAGGACCAGAGGAACAGAGCTTGACTTGGAGCACTCATTAAATCCCAGTGTTGTCCCAGAAAATGTTCTTTCACCCAGTATACAAGATGCCAATCCAACACTAAGTCAAGGTACTTGATTTATTTACATTTGTGCACAGAAAGAAGGCTGGGTGGCAAATCCACAAAGCCAGCATAACAATCAAAAGTTTTCACTATTTATACATTTTAGCAAATGAAGGTATTGATTTTCATTGGCTGCAAGTTACATCATTCTCTTATTTAGTGGTCTGTCTTCTACTGATTAATGATTCTCTCATTTCTCATGCTAATTAGGCCAGCCTTTCTCTTCTTTTGGGTCAGTGGTCTGTGAGTCGCTGGTCATGACCTGCTCCTGCCAGAATTACCTTTTACCCAGCTGGGGCTGATTTCAGCACAGTTGCTGGGTTGGCTTTATCAGTTTCTTACTTATTTTGGGAGTTCTGCATTCTGTATGCCCACTCTCAGTGGCACATCACACACATCCTTCTTCCCAAGCATTGTCAACCTCCCCTAGGACTGAGATCATCGAAACATGTGGAGCCCCAGACCTTAACAAGGCAATTCTACCAAAAAGGATTTCTTCCCAACGCCTGGACAGCACTTAGAGCTTGTGAGCTGCTGTTTCATGAATGAAACCTCCTTTCTTGTTGATTAGGCTTCGAAGTTATAAAGATCAAACATTAATGAACAACCTTTTTTAAGAAAAATGTCCATATTGCGCATTTTGCCACCCCGGCAGAGGCAGCTCTCCGCCGGCCGGGGCGGTGAGGGCGGGCTGCGGGCGGGGCTGGCCCGGGGCCGGCGGGGACACGGGGACACAGCGGGAGCGCTCGGCATGGCGCAGTACGCCAGGAGCTCGGCCGTGGCCGTCATCCGGCTCTGCAACCCGCCGGTCAACGCGCTCAGGTACCGCCGGCACTTCGCGGGGAGCGCGGGCCTGGGGGCCCCTTGTGAGCGGGTGGAGGATTCTCCGATTTCCTTCCTTTTCACCTCGTTCCTTCTCTCCGAGCCCGAGTGAGGCTCCCTCCAGGCCCGGAGGGAGGGTGGCCCCAGTGAGCCTTAGCCGGGACTTCTACACCCCTCAGTACTCGCAGAGGCCCCGGCAGCTCCTTCAGAGGTAGCTTGGATCTCGCTTTGCAAACAACATGATGAACTTTGCCATAACTTCTGCTCTTTGTTATAATTTCTAGTTGGGGAGTTTCACAGGAGAGGTGCCAGGCTCAGCAAACCATACTTTCTGCCATCTTCCCTGGAGGATGTTTAAAAACTTTGCTTATTTCTCATCACTTTCCAGTCTTTAAACATAAAGACACTGCTTCAGCAAGGCATAGCACAGCAGGGCTAGCTCAGCCTGGAGTGCCTTCAGCGCTGTTTGGTGCAAGTCAGTCCTCAGATTTCCTGGTCTGATTGCCTGCCCCACATTGCTCAGTGCTTGCCTGGCGAATCCCTGTGCTATCCAAGAGGGCAAAGGGCTCTATGGGTATCAGGCGTGGTTCAGCAAGCAGAGCTGGCACCAGGATTAAACCCAGCCAGGGCTATCAGAAAACAGTTCATTTGGCCTTTAAAAACAATTAAGGAATTGACCTCTAATTACCAATCTTGGTAAAGAAGGGCCCTGTGCAGTCTCAAACATGAGCCAGTGAAAAACAAAGTCAAACACCAATCCGTAGGAGCCTCTGAAATTTTAGTTTTTCATGTGTCTTGAAAAGGACTTATGTGCTTTTGGCTTTACATTAGTTGTGGGGTTATTTCCTTTAGTTCTGAATAGCACATAAACCCTTTCTAAGCAGCTGTAGTTGTTCAGTAACAGTGACCACAGTGTCTATTCAGTCTGTATTCACAAGCCAAAAATAACCACACTGCAGTTGTGCTTGATTTACAAAAGAGAAAGTTTGTTAAAAAGAAGCTCACGGAGACAAGGAAGAGCATGAAAAGGAGATGAAACATGATGTTCTTCTGCAGAAAAGCTACACTGTAGTTGGCACTGGTCACTCTTCTTTTGCAACTTGTTTGGAAGTGGAATAAGAACATTTTCACATGCTCAGGTAATTACCATGAGAAATTTGGAGTGACTTGATGAGTTTAGATGAACCAGACACGTAATACTCCCAGAACTGTATGGTGTAAGACATCCTTTGGATCTCCTGTGCCCAAGACTAGTCTAAGAAAACTTCCAGGCTGTGCTCACAATAAACTTTCAATCCTTATAATGAAAAATACAAAATACAGACCTAAACAATTATAGACTTGCTGATGTTGAAAAGATCTTTACAATCACTGAGTCCAACCATCAGCAGTAACAGATATGTGTTTAAGGAACCTTAACTCCTCTCTTTTGAGAAGTCCTGGAGAAAACCCTAAGTCACCTCTGCCTTTGAATAGCAACAGCACAACAACTTCTTCACAACAGATCACTGCCTTTGCTGCCCTTTGCTCCTGGCCCTGCAGTGCCCTCACAGCAAGCTGCAGTTCTGGTACACCAAGGGAGATAGGTTTTGTGGTTGTGGTCCTGTCCCTCAGCCCCACAGGGAAGAAGGAATATCCTGGCAGACTTCAGATCCATTAAACTACAACTTGAGACATATCTGTGGTCTTTGGTGCCATACCAGGGCAATACCTGTTTTAAAAGAGATCCATAATTCTCACGCCCTTGCCATCAGGTAGGTGTTAGCTGAGATGTAACTGCAGCTAGGAAAGGTAGAGCACACTCTGATCCCTGGGTGCTCCTCCTGTTCCTGCACATTTCTGTATTGGACCACGAGAAGCAAGTTTCTTAGTGCTGTTGGAAATGTTGGACTGCACAGGTGATAGCAGGCAGTGAAAGTTAAAGACAGGAGCCATGCCCTGCAATCCTGAAAATTTCATTTCACAGCAGGCACAAACTCTTTTTAAGACTGGTGAGTTTTTGCTGCTGTACTCCAGCCTCCCCTACCTGTCTCCATTATCCACTTCCCCCCTCCTGGGCCATCACATTAGCCATTAGCACTTTAGAAGCCACTGGTGGGCAGGAATTTGCTTTCTCCTGTTTGACATCATCCTCTGCTGGTACCTGCAGTGCTTTTCTGAGAAATGTGTGCTGACTTGAGAGTCTGGCAGCAAATTTGCTTCCCACACAGACTCCCCTTTAAGCTCATCACTCTCTCCACCAGCAGAGGTGGCATATGCCAAATTTCATTTGTTTGGAAGTTTTTTTCTTGGTTTGCAGAAGTTTAGTATTCAGAGATCTGCATTTACAAGACCATGGCATTGAGAGAAGGGATCCAGATATGCAAAGAACTGGGAATTTTTTAGTAGCAGAAAGACAAGACTTGGGAAAGGAAGGACTGACTACCCCTTCTCAGCAGAGGCAGGCTGCTGGCACTGGGAATTAGAAGGACTTTAAGGAGTATTTCAACATTTGAGCTGACAAAGACAGAAAAGCTCCAGGGAGGATAGGGGGAGCCATGCAGTAGGGCAGCTTATGTGTGGGATTATATGAAGTGTGACAGCATAAAAGGTTTGATTGGGAAAAGCTCTCCCTGGCTGCCAGGACTGTCCTTCTGACTCTGATCACCTTAAAAATCAGAAAATGTAAAGGAAATGAGAGAAGCTGCAGTTTCAGACAGGTAGCAATGAGGGGAGAATGTGATTACCCACAGATCAGCACTTCACCAGGATGAGATACAGAGAGAAAATTCTGGGATCAATAAGCATCTGCTTACTAAAACAACTGTTCTAAAATTCCACTCAAAACATGCCATTCTGGCTCTGGCCTTAATTTATGTGCAGGACTGTTGAAGCTGTATTAGCAACTTGTCACACAACAGTATGTGACAGTAGCTACTACACAGCTGGATCTGACACTGAAGCAAGGGAGAGCAGAGCAGGTAACTCCAGCACACAAGTCCTCAATTTCAAGTAGGGGATTATGTAACACCCAGCAGTTAGTTCAAAGAAAAACACTGCAGGAAGCTATCCAAAGGAAAAGGAGCTTGTGACAATGGGAGAGCCTGAATTGTTATTGCTTGGGTTTGGGATTTGCAGGTTTTTAAAGTATATTAGAAGCTGAGAAAAATACAAAGGAAAAGTACCAGACCTGCATGCTTTCCATAAACATCATTTTCCACTTTTGGATTTGAGACCCCTGTGACTCTGATCAGATAAGCCTGGTCCCCTCCTTCCTGCCCTGACGGGTTGGCAGAGAGCCAAAGAGCCCTCCCTGTCCAGAGCCTAGATAAGCCCATGGCCTTTCCTGTTTGCTCTCTTTCCCCCCAGATCTCATGGAATAAAGAAGCTGGACAACCACATCAGGGTTAGAGCCTCTTTTGAATCTTTGCCCATCTCCTGATGTTCCTCCCCGCAAGGCCTTATCTCTCTGGGCTGCCCTAATAATTTAGGAGCTGAGAGGGGTAGGAGCATCATTCACATTCACAAACTCCAGCTAAAATGTGAAATAATTAAGGTAAATAGTTAAACCCTGTTACCAATCCAGCACGTCACAGTCACTGCAATGAGTTCCATAAAATAAAAACAACCTGGTATGGTAATCTCCAAGAATATTCTCTTGCTCTGGTGTGGACCTACTCTTTAACAGCACCTGTTTTGAGTTCCTGAAACCTGGAACACTGAATCACCTTGGCAGAATCACTTTTCCTGCAGTCAAAATTGTACCCATGGTGGAACTGACTGCATGGGATGGGATGCAGCCTTGGAAAGCATGGAGGGAATTTTGCATTGTTACTGCTAAATGAATGACAGTGTCACAGTAATGAAATACTTATGAAAATTACAGTGACTTTTTGTTTCTTTAATGCTCTAGCAGTTTGAAGCTGGCATTCTCTTGAGTACTTTTATAATTCTACTGTCATATATTTTACTGTGATGCTTTAATTGAAAATTACATCTTTTAGTGCCAGTTAAAATATATGAGTGACAAAGCAGTGCAGTCTATGTGTTGGACTGTGACATATCCAAGGCAAACTTATCACTCCATCTTAGGAAAACAAGAAACTGCAAAAAGTCTGATTTTTCTTCCTTTTTATCCCACAAAAATTCCAATTGGGAAGAAGTTATATGGAAATAGAAGATATATTTATGCAAATATCAAGTTAAATTATTCACTGCCATGAACAATCCTGTTGTGTTAATAAAGGTGAGGCAAGGATCAAACTGTGATTTTGTGGCAGCCTTGATGACTAATTTTTATTTTGGTAGTAGTATGTTGTTGTAAGTGCTGAGGGCTTGGAACTAATTTCCTCCACAGAGCTCTGAACCTTCCCATGTGCTGCAGACAACCCTTCTAGCTGGACATTTTGCATCTGCCTGGAACAGACTCAGAAATACTGATTGCTTCTTGTCTGCTCCTGATGGAATTTTGCCATTTGTCTATACAATAGCTGCAAATTAGTAACTTCACATTTGTTTGGATCATAGAATATATTTTTTCTCCCTCTTTGCTCCATGGTTTGTAGAGTGTAATGATATTTCCTAATGGCTTTCCTGTAATCTCCCAGTACCCTGGGTGATTTTGATATTGCTGTGGCCTGGCTTTTCACTGATGCTCAAACAGAACTCAAAGAGCAGCAAGCATTGGGTGCAGCCTGTGGGTGCTCCTCAAATAGCAACAACCACAGATATGCCAGCGGGAAGGGAGATAAAATACAATTTTTTAATATATTAAAACACATTTCGTGTATGAAATTTGGAAAGGTTTTCATGTTCTGCTATGTGGACCTACATGCACTGGAGAGACCTTTACTGTCTCACCTCACAGTTTTACTTTGGCATGGCCAAATTATTCTCATTTTAAGTTTCAGCCTTCAGAACCACAACTAAGATCACATTTCAGAGTTGTCTTTGATGTCTGTATTGAGCAATTGGTACATAACTGGCTGTACTCTCTCCAAAAATAACACTTCTCCCAGTTTCTGGATGTCAGGTCTCAGGGCTCCCTCTGAGACTCTCCTGTGTAGCTCAGCCTTATACAGGCAGCAAATGGTCCTGGAGATCCTCTTAGACAGTCCTCCTCAGCTAAGAGCCCTGATTGTTAGATTTTGCCAATGGTTTGTCTTTAATTTTTGATTTTGAAGGAAGAATATGCAGAGCTTGGCTGGGATTCCTTCCCACAGCTGGCTTACAGGGAGCTCCTTGGGCTCACAGGTTTCCCTTTGCAGACCATGGATTCTCACATGAATTCTGCAAGCCTTGCTCTGTAAAAATGTCTGCACACAAGAGTACAGTGGTGTGTTTTTCATTTACTTCATGACTAACTTCCTTTTTAGATGAAATGCCCTCTAACACATAGAGCAACATGCACAAGCTGACTGTGCCTCAAGCCTTTTTATTAGCTCTGTGTAATTAACACTGCTGCTCTCCACTGGGCATCAGCAGAGCTCTGATCCCTTTTCCTCAGCACCAAACTCACGTGTGGAGCTGGGCCCAGGGTTTGCAGAAGGTCAAGAAAGGAAAGCTGGTTTTATAAAGGACTGGGCAAGTGTGGATGATTCTTCTTGGCTATTCCTGCAGCCTTCAACTGCTTGTGGCTCAGATTTTCTGTATCAGAGGCATCTCTACACAGAATAGTCTCTCACAAACAATATCAGTATTTGCGTATATCAGTACATTTTAGTATCTAAATTATATATACATAAAATTTGTATTAATAATTCTATTACTAAAGTGCTAATGCTTCTATTTTTACCTACTATTGCTATGGTTACCACCTTCCAAAACAGACTAGGTTCTCCAAGTCCATCCGTATTAACACATGAATTAGCTTTAAAGAGGTAAATGCAAAGTGGACATTGAGTTGGGTCAGACTTTTTCAATATCTGATTTGAAAAAACACTATGCTTCTACATATCCATTTTGAAATTCTTCATTAATTCTTTGCTGGCCACATCTGCTGCTGGTGTCTGCAGAGCTACTTGTTCAGATGAGTCAAGACATGTTCTGTGTAGTGTTTCATGCCCAAATTCCCTTTGACAGGATCCCACCAATTTAAGTCTGGACCTATGTGCAGATATTCACAAGATGAAAGCATTATTAACATCAGCAGAGCCTGTGTCAGGTGTTTGAAAGATAACTTTTTTATCCCTAGAGCTCCTTTCAAAAAGTTCCTAGATTGTCAGTGGTTTAGCATTAATTATTTCTAAATTATGCTAAACTGTTTTCTTGAAAATGTGAATGTTTAATTCATAAACACATCTTCAAAAGAATATTTCCCTATGCTGCTTGTTGTGGAAACAGCAGTGTCATAGCCTGAAGATGAGTTCTCCAGGCAGTGACTGACAGGTAGCAGCCAGCCTGTTGGGTTTGGGTGCTTGTCCTTGGGGTAAGAGGGAGACTAAGGACAGGATTCACCTGGAGAGGCTGTGGCAGCAGCCAGGCATGGAGACTGCCTGTTGGACATGGTGCTCATTTTCACTGGGCTGCTCAGTGTTCAGAACACAGACTTTTTGGAAGGGGGCTGCATTTGATGGCTACTCACTAAATCTCTATTTTATTTCAGCCTGGCAGTTCTCCAGGCTTTAGAGGATGGGCTGAAGAAAGCAGATGCAGATCCCTCAGTGAAAGCTGTTATGATTTGTGGTGAAAATAGGAAATTCAGTGCAGGTAAGACATCAAACACAGGCTGAACAAAAGATGAAACACTCTCCACCCATCATATCTGAAAATTCTCTGTTTCATAACACTGCTGGCAAAAGTCCTGATTTGACTGGAAATGGCCATAAGAGAGGGTGCTTTGTCTATTTTGCTGTGCCACAATTGACATGGGGCACATGACAAGCTGGATCTTGAAATAGGCCAGAAGTAAGCTGGTCTGCTCATTCTGAAATGAGGGACAGCTGCTCAACTCCATAACATCCTGGTGTTTCCTCAGTCTCTGTAGCTTGATTTATGTAAAATCTCTGGACCATTTACTGGTCTAGTGTATTGAATGTACCTCAGGTGGGGCAGTAGTGAATAACAGATCTCCAGATGAAGAAGCCTGAAAAGCTAGGGAATTTCTGTGGAGTTCTACATTGCTTGTTCGTAGTAACTTGCACTAAACTATTCCAGGCTCAATATCACACCGAGAATGTTTGCAAATTTCTGCAGTGACTGCATGACCCTTACAGTTACTTTGTACTTTTGTACTCAGCCTTCCCCGGAGCTCTGTGAAAAGGATCAAAGATCCAGGGTTCCTTGAAGGTTGTCCCAAAAGGGGTTGGTTCCTGTTAACCATTCTCCTGCCAGCAGCACACTCTGCAAGGGCTTGGGCAGCTGCGAGCAGCTGTGTCCAGTAGCACAGAGGGAAAGATTGTTTCAGTCACCTCCTCGCCTACTAATTCCTCCTAATCTTTTGATACTCTCTCAGGAGCTGACATCCGAGGATTTTCCTCTCCGAAGAGACATGAAGGTGCCCTGGGCCCCATCGTGTCTCTCATCGAAAGCAGCGAGAAGCCGGTGGTGGCGGCCATCGAAGGCGTGGCTTTGGGAGGAGGCCTGGAGGTGGCGCTGGGCTGTCACTACCGCATTGCACACGTGAAGGTAACACACCCTGCGGGCCAGAGGGGCTGCCGGAGGCTGCTGGAGCCAGGTACAGATGGCACCAGCAGAGGGACAGGGTGCCTTTCCCGGGACCCTCTGCCTAGAGGAGAGGGGCTTTACAGCTATAGGACACAAGTCTGTGTGCTCAGACATTCTGCACCTGCACCTGCACCCTTGACGTCTTTCCTAAGCCTTACGAACTAACTAATTTCAAGTCATTTCTAAATATAAAGTAACTAGTAGGATAAGATGGCTGCGTAGAAACTTCAGAAACCAAATGTTAATTTGCCCTAGGTCTCATTATCTATATTCTGATGCAGACAGCTGTATCTTACTGACTCATGCAGCGTGACTTTCTCTTATTTATTTTTTTTTTCCCAGCCCTGTGAATTTTGTACTTCTTTCTGCTTACGGCCTAGTTTCTATAGGGAGTTGAAACTCAGCTAGCATGGAGCACTTATGGTTAGATTCCTCATGAGCTCTGGATCCCCAGGGAGCATTTCAACCAAAAAACAGCTTGAAGAGCCTTCAGGAATGATCTGGGCTTTTTTCTTCAATCCCCTCCTTCAAGGTTCAGGAGTACTGAACCACCTTGAGCAGTACCTGTCTCTGTACAGACTCCTCACTGACAGGGCCATCCCCTCACTTCTGCAGTGAGTCATTTTCTCTGTGGCAGTGTGGGTTGCTGTAACAGCATAAAGAGATACTTCACATCATCCTCAGTGTCACCTAAGGTGAGGGCCATGGAAACACAGAATCATTAAGTTTGGAAAAGATCACTAAGTCCATCCTTTGACCAATTACCACCATGTCCACTAAAATCACATCATGAAGTGCCATGACTACTGGAACTATAAGTAGTGGTTTTAAAGTAATTCAGAATCTCTTAAAAGCTCAATAGAAAATGTGCAAACTATTTTTAAAGGCAACAAAATCTAGATACATTTTTTTACGAGAAGACCTCCATACACTTCCTGCTGCCCCTGGCTTATCTGCTGTGACTCTCCCAGATATCAAATGCACCAAAAGACACTTGAAGGAAGATTAGGTAAGAGTTCAGTGGTGTTCAAAGCAGGTTAAATGGGGCTCTGAGCAATCTGGAGCAGTGGAAGGTGTCCCTGCCCATGACAGGTAGTGAAACAAGACGGTTTTAAGGTTCTTTCCAATTCTTTACTAAACTTGCAAGAATTAGAGTAGGGACATGAAGTTAAGCCAGTGTGCCCTCCAACAGCTGGCAACAACTGTTGAAAGCATAGTTGAAAGCATAATTGACACGTGTGTCAATCTAGGGAATGCTGTTGGCCCTACAGCTGTCCCCTAGTGCTGTACTAACACACAAATCCTCTGAAAGGTCATGTTTTCATTGTGCATTTGTACAAGAATCCTTCAAATGGTCAAGTGGGTTTTTTTCCCTAAATATTTTACATAGCAAAAAGCAAGGATGAAGTTTCTATGTAGAAATTCTGAGGCTTCCTAGGGGAGCAATGAGACTCACATCTGCTTGTCTTTCCTCTATTTTGCTCAGTTTCCAATTACCACTCTTTCTGATCAGATTTCTTGTTTAATTTTACTGCATTTTAGGCTCAGATGGGCTTGCCAGAGGTAACTATAGGGTTACTTCCAGGTGCTGAAGGCACTCAGCGACTCCCCAGACTGATTGGACTACCAGCTGCTCTCGATATGATCACCACAGGTAAGTGCTGTGTCTTTATAGAAGAACATGGCATTCAGTCATACCAGCTTGGTCCAGAAACCAGGAATCTTTTACCTGTGTGGCTGCTTGGGTTGTAATTCTACTTGCTTCCACCCATGAGGGCTAATTACCAGCTGCACAAGTCATTTGATCAGATGGAAAAGAACAAAATTGCCCATCAGGCTCCACTGTAGTCACCTTATTTCTCTTTTTATGGCAGGAAAACACATTCCAGCAACTGAAGCACTGAAGCTGGGCTTGGTTGATGAAATCGTGGAAGAAAACACCATTGAGGCAGCAATCCGTTTGGCAAACAAAGTGATTGGTGAGGAACAAATTGTAGCAGTACCAGGAAATAATTGGTGATGTTTCAGGGCTGAAAAGAATCAGAAAAAAGCCCACCGGTTTGTTCTAATTTATATGTTCCATTCTTGAGTTTTGGCATCCATATAATATAGAATTAATTGCAGAATTTGTTTCCTGTTTTCTGAATTGAAAAAAATCAGATGCTGGAAAGCTGCAGAAATTCAAGTGAGATTGAGAGAACAGATATATATCAAGTCCTCCTGCTTTTTAATTGTATATCCAAACTCACGTGCTCCTCTGGGATGTTGCACTTTACAGGTTTTGGGGAGTAAGTGCTCTATCCATATATAGCTCTGGATGTCAGCTGGCATTGCATGCATTCTGGCTGAGCATAATGGCTGAGCAAAAATAACTTTCTCCCTGTAGTGGAGGGGCTGGCACATCCTGTGCTCAATTTAATGATCCATGGTCTGTAAGTGACACTGTCCCTAATCCTTTGGGTGCTATGTACAAAAAATGGCCTGTGCAGATGGGAGGGATGGGGAGAGATTTTTTTTACCCCATCTTAGAAAAAACAGAATCAAATTTGCTGGAGTTAACTGAAGAAGAGGAACATTCCTTGTGCAGCATAAGGACCATTGCCATAGAGAAAACAGGGCATTTTTCCACTGCCAACCTCCTTGTACCTTTGGAACCTCACCATTGGATTTCATCTGGGGCTCTGTCACAATGAGATGAATGTAGGAAGGTAAAAAAAACCTTCCTGCTTTGATGTCATGGCCTTTACAGGCAATGCTGTCCAAGCTGGGATGCTGGTTTTGCTCCTCCAGTTCTCTTCACTACAGACAAGGCCCCTTCTCTCTGCTAGAAGCTGAGGAAGCCTAAGCTTTGTCCTAGATAACAGTGCACCATATTTTAAGGTTAATCAAATAATTGACTGTTCTTAAATATCAATGTCTTGTATACTTCCCTGTAGCAGCCACACCAGACAGGCACCAAGGTATACTTTGGCTGGGTTTTCTACAGCAGATGCCCATCCCTCTCACTGTATTCATCCTACATCACATCAGGGCTTAATTTTCTAGTACAGAATCAATGACATAAGCAGTCCTCTTTTCTCTTTCCTTTATGTCATCAGACTAAATATAATTCTTTAGCAAGAGATGGGTGATGTACTTCACTGCTGCTTCTAAGAAAAACAAAGGTACTTTGGTTCACTGAGTTTGTCTGTTTTGAATGAGAATTATGTTTCTCCATCTGTTGGGAGAGCAGTGAAATATTATCACTCTTCTAGGCAAATTAACCCAACAAACAGTGCTCCCTGTGATGTACCCTCTGGGCTCCGGATGATGCTTTGCACAAAATCTATGCCAGTACTGATGACAGCAGCAGCAGTGTGTCATGAAATGAGTAATGAATACATTGCTGGAACTGGCAAACCAGAAAACATTCTGGATTTCAACAAATGCTATGTGCAATCAGGTGAAATTTAGATATTTGCATGCTTGTTTCTTCCATGACAGACATTGTGCAGTGGCTGACAGTCATGAAAGCCAGCTTGGCCTTACAGGAGACCCTCAGGAAGGAAGCATTGACCACACTATTTCTTAGGGTAACTTGCTTTCTGGAGCTTATATCCACTACCAATACTGGCAAAATCCTGTTATTTAGCTTCATCTTCTTTGGAAATTGTAGCTACCAATGTGGGTTTGGTTTTTTGGGGATTTTTTGAGTTGTATAAGCATACAAGGATTCTGGCTGAAGATCCTGCAGGTAGCTGTCCCAGTCTTACTCATTATTAGATTTTCACTCTGTTTATTTCTGCTTTGCATTATCCCAGCAAAAATGAGTAATGTCATTGACGGTGTTTCACATCACACTATATATCAACTCCCACAGAACTTTAAAAATGCTTTCAGACTCTTTCCAACAGCTTTACTGGCATTTAAAGTACATTTTAACAGTGAAAACACTGGTGAGCTAGTTCATCTGTTTCTTTCCTGCTTGAAAAATTTCTCATTAGACCCCGCAGAAGACCAAGACAAGTTTTGATGCACCATTTACCCTCAGGTTATCTAATAATTTGAGAGATTGGTGAACCCAGGGCCTGTATGTTTCTTTTGAGTCATTCCTTGCTTTGGCCTTTGCTGAAAGTTAATGAATTTCCTGTCTACAAAGACAAGGCAAAACTTTCATTTTTCTCCATCAAGCACTAACAGGACTGCAGAAGAGATGACAGTCTTGTATAGCTTGTCTGGAGCTTGTTCAGATGGAGTTCTCCCTTCAGCGAATGCTTTTCAGATAATCTTAATAAAACCAAAGAGAATGTACAAAAAAAAAATACCATCACAAAATTCCACTGGCTTTGTGTGGAATGCAGAATTTTGTTTCTGATGAGATTTTTTAAAAACATGAAGCTACAACTGCTGACTTCTTACAGAGCAGTCTGGCTAAATAACTGGTTTTGTCACCACTGGAATTTCTATTCCTGGGAAGGCTGTACTGCAAGATAACTCTCAAAGAATCAATTCAGAAATAATTTTCTTCTAAAGCTTTTTCAGTACTGGAGCTGAAGTATCTCATAGCAAGAGATCAGTCTCAAATGACTGCCTTACTGTATCAGGGGTCCTTGATTACTGTTGTGATACACAGCTGACAGAGCTACTTTGATGGCACGTTGGGAGAGCATCCTCATCTATACATTTTTATGGGTTCTTCCTAATGAAGAACACCTTCAAAAGATGCTCTGAAACAGTAAGTGGGTGTAGGAATACACAGAGGCAATTACTGATTCTGAGTTAGATTTTTCATTGAAAAATTTTCATTGTATTTATATATTGCAGATAGGAAGCAAGAATAATTCCCTGACCTCTCAGGCAAACTGGCTTCTCCAGGCTAAAGGAAATATCTTTGCTTCTGAAGGCATTTTTTAAAAATGTCTGTTTAGACAGGAGCTAAATCCTTGGGGACAAGGAGAACATCCCTTCATTAGATTTGCTTGACAATCACTGCAGTTGCATTTCATATTCCAGAGATGCATTTCAGGCTTTTCCCAGCTGATGGCATCACAAAATTGACAAATGTCTGGAACTGCTGGAGACATGCAGCAGCTTGCATCTCATCCTGCCCACTTCTTGTTGGTCTGCTTTGGTCTTCCTCAGCTGGAGGAAAAATTGGCTCCTGGCCTCCACAGAGCAGACTTTGAAACTCTCCATATATACCCCTTGTTTTTCTGACCCCATCTGCTGATTGACCTCAGAGCAGAGCAGTACCAATTCCTTGCACCAAAGAGCCAAGGAAAACCAGAGCAATTTGGAGTAGCTGAAGTCCCCCAGGTATTAATCTGTGGGGAGAGATGATGAGTTTTTGCCTGTAAGCTACTAGGAGTTTCTGCAGAGGAAGCAGTTGTTCCTTCTGAGGCTCATCAAAGCTAGGGGTGGAACAGATGCTGCCAGTGGGTAATTGCATCTTTGACATGGAGGCTGGAAGAAAGGCCTTCCTTTAGAGCTGCAAGGCCTTTCCATGACCTATCTCTGCCAAGATGCACAATATCAAGACATTTTAATCTCTCCCCAGGGCTCAAGGTTCTGGCTGACACCTTCCTTAGACAGAGGCCTGGCCAAGTGTCCCTTGGACACAAAACAGAGTTTGTGAAAGGTCTGACATGGCCTGGAATTGTCTCTGGCAGCCTGAGGGGCTGGGCTCAGCTTTATTCAGCATAAATCCATAAGCAGTTCCCTGCATGAGGAAGAACATTAGGCACCCTTGCATGTGCCATCTCATAGTGTCCCAAGAGTTTACAACTCTGGGATGATATTTCTTTCTTTAAATAACATAATATTTGATACTACCTGCATACATGGTGCATTTGCTGATAGAAATTTTATAGACTGGATCTGCCCTTTGTGCCCCCTGGACTACAAAACTGGCAAACAAAGCTGGAGCCTGTGTTAGCTCCTGCTGTGTTAGCTCCTGTGTGTGGATGATGCTTTTCCTGCAGCACTCATGTCTGGCACTGTTCATCATCTTCCTGCTGCTTTGCTTTCAGAAACCAACTGCAGGTGTCCCACACTGATGTCCTCTTCCCAGATTTGGATTCTGATAATTCTTCCCTGATCATAAATATGTCCTTTATTCTTATTAGCATTTCAGAAGCTAAGATACTGCACAGAGGTGCTGTAGAAAACCTATTTCATTTGCAGCTAAAATAAGAGGTTTTATTACAGCACCCTGAGTTTATTTTTTTTTTTAGTCTGAGGAACTGCCTCTTGTCCCCCATCACTATTTGTGCTTAGAGTACTGTTTGCTGCCTGAAGAGCAAGCTTAAGGACTCCCAGTGGTATTCCGTTTTTCCAGCCCTTTCCACTGGATGTCATATGAAGTCCCTTGATCTGCCCAATCTTCCAGCCATCAGATCAGCTTTCTGGGACAAGCCTGAGTGTTCCTCGTGTGATGGAATATAACCCACTATTTAAGTCCTAAATAAAGAACTGCATATAAAGAGCATTTCTGGGTTAAAAACTTAGGGGGAAAATTATTCCAAAATAAAAGAACATTATCCTGACTAAATCCTGCAATACTGGCTGATACAAATTATATCCACTGTCAATGTGAAAACATTTTTATGAACTGTGATTACAAGGGAAGCTACTTACACAGTGAGTGTTCATCTTTTTGTGCTCACTAAGAGGCTTAATTAAAAACCTGAGCTCTGAAGACCTTTATTACAATAAATCAGTGAATTAACTCATCCTGGAAACTTGTATTTCAGTTTCTCCTAAGCATTGCTCAGTTTTGGAGGAAGAGCTAGAGTCAGGACATGTATCTCAGGCAGCCATGCCTGCAGTACTGCCATTTTTCCTACTCTTCAGTAGCCCCTGTAGGATTTCCTGGGTATCCTGCTGGTGCACTGGCACTTCCCTAGCTCAGACAACAGGAAGAGAAAGCCAGATGCAATATGCTGCCTTGTAAGGAGTGTGCCCCCATGGCAGAGCTCATCTAAGAGGCCAGAGCAATGAGACACTGTCCCCAGAGAGCTTCAGCATAAGGTTCTCAGCCCACCACCTGACTTTGGTGGCAGTCCTGGCTGCTTCTGGGGACAGCACTAGCAATCCATGCAGTGCCATGCTGCAATTAATGATCTGGATATGGCTGCAGTGACAGCAGGGTCTTTGTGAGAATGCTGCAGTATCAAGGGGATACCTCCTGAATTGCTGATCTTGCTCCTCCCTGGTCTTTACTGAGCAAGCTGACTTCAGAGCAGAGGAACACCTGAATAATGCCAGGTCTGTACTTACAAAGAAGACAGAGAATTTTGGCATCTGAACCATCACTATGCTCTCTCAATTAAAACCCTTTCTAGGTATCACCATAGCAACCTCTCTCTGTAATAAACTTCACATATTTGTGTGGCTGCTTGATTCATCCCTTGCTGACACAAACATGAACTCTCCCATTTGCTGCCCAACTCATGCTGAGTGAGATCTCCTATTGGTTAGTCCCAAAGTGACTTGAGGGGTTCCTCCAGTAAGGGAAGACGTCAGGGTATGTTTTCCACTCTCTTGTCAAGGGTCAGGCCTCTGGCTGGAATGCCTCTGGCTGGTGTCAACTGAGTCCCGAATACTAAACAATACTGGAGGAAAGCTTAATTACTGAAGCCTATGGAAAGATCCATATGAAAGTGGCAGCTATGATTATAGAGAGAGAGAGAGAGAACTGAAAAGTCAGGGCACTCTGAAGCTGAGAAAAGGAAGGAGAGAATTACTTATTTGAAAATAAAGTCTTACTTTTTTTGAGGTCTGAGAAGGGACTTGAAAAATTGTAATTGTCAGAGCAAGCAGAAAAAAGGAGAAATGTCAGAAGCTTTAGTTCTAGACCCCGCTCACTGTGCCATGCAAGCCCTCATGCAGTGGGAGTTGGAGAAGAAGAGGCAGACTGACATCCCAGCCTGTGGAAAAGGGTCTGGAAGTCTGGAAAGGCTACATCTAAAAAGATGTGGATGCTTTGTTCCGTAACTCCATCTCTCTCTCCCCAGGTCAGCCCCTGGGACCCCGCAGGCTCAGCCTTAAGCCAATTCCCCGACTGCCCAACATGGAAGCGTTTCTGCGTGAAGCTCTTGTGAAGGTGAAGAAACAGGCGCAGGGGTGCCTGGCTCCGGAGCTGTGCTTCCAGGCCGTGCGAGCCGCCGCCGAGAGGCCCTTTGCCGAGGGGGTGCGGCGGGAGCGGGAGCTGTTCCAGGTGCTGCTGACCTCGGGGCAGGCCCGGGCGCTGCAGTACGCCTTCTTCGCCGAGAGAGCCGTGCGCAGGTGGGCAACTCCCAGCGGAGCCTCCTGGAGCAGCGCTGCCCCGCAGCCCGTGCGCAAGGCCGCCGTCATAGGTAAGGACAGCGAGCTGCCGGGATGGGCACCGTCCCCAGCTCACACCCTTCACATCCACAGATACTCCACACCCATTGGCGAAGTTGTCACTGCATTGCGAAGCTCCAAATTCAGATGGCAACTCGCATGCCGCTAGATTAGCACCTGATGTGTCCTCTTCCTTTGGAAAAATATCTTTCTCTCGCTTCAGAGACAGCTTCGTGTGGGGACCATAAGCAGCCTGCTCCCTTTAAAACACCAAGACCTGGTTTTTCTTCGTGCTAGAAGCAGGTCTGTAGGAAATTCTCCTCCTCCTGGTCTAGTTCTGCACTGCAAGTGCATGTGCATAGAGTCACTCAGGGATATATTAATACAAAAATGTTTTGACAGCTGTATTTTAAGAAGATTTCATCTCACTGGGATCCACTCCTGCCATTTTGTAGCCCAGCAAGATAATGCCTTCATTAATTTTTTATAAGAGCAATTTAAATAAAACCTTCAATGCACTGCTGAGATTAAAAAAAAATATCTTTCAGCTCTAGCTGTTGATAGTAGCACTCAAAAGTGGTTAGACAAGTAATGGAGCACTTGGAAAATATCCATTCTGTTTCAAGGAAATCTCACCAGATCAACACTACTTTTTTTCTGGGTGCTTCTCAGGACTCTTGAGCTGTCTGACAACTCATTTTAGGCCACAGAGATTTTTTTGGAAGTTCTCTTCATTAGCTGCCATGCCATATTTTTAATAGAAATGGGGTTTTAAACATCAATCCGCAGACCCTGTGAGAAGGATCTGAGTCTATTAAAATATTCAGGTAAAGAGGCATTAATTGTTACCAGATTTGTTCTATGACTTGAAGAGCACAGAAGTTTGGACACATACTTTTGTCATTACCATGGAGGTCAGTCCTGCAGTGAGTGTTTTTACAGGAGGGCCCATGTTGGAGTTTGGGGGAATGACCAGGTGACCAGGGGGAACATTTTGTGCTCTGTGTTGCTAAACCATGCCAGAACAACACACTTGCAAAGATCTAATCACAGTGACAGTTTAGCTAGAAGGGCTGTTAGGGCTGAGCTTCCTATTTTGGGGCTGTAACTGAGCTAGAGGGAATTCTGAGGACAAATGCAACCTCTATTTGAAAGTTTCTAGTAGAAACATCATCTCTACTTTATTTCCAAGCAGAATTGGTTGGGCTGCATGTCTCTTTCATTGGATTAAGTATTTGTCACTCATCTCTGGACAGATTTCTGAATTATGGTCTGAAATTCCCCCAACCTCACCTCCAGGTTTCAGTGTTTTCATAGCTGATTACAGACAATGCCCAAGTTAACTCCTTGTTCTGCAGAAAAAATAAACTAAGTGCTTTGATACTTCTTCTGCAAAGCACAATCTGCCACACTCTGGTCATTTAATTTACCCTGAACTTTCCCAAATTTTTCAACATATCATAAAATGTGCATAGCCAAAATGGGAGCAGTATTCCAGGAGTAATTACACCATAGCCAGGTCCCAACAGGTTTCTTTCTTGCTCCTGCTTAGCATGCCTAGGGTAACAGGCGATCTTTATATTAACCACATTCAACACATCCAGTTAATTATCTACTGGCAGGGAGCAACTGCACCCCAGGGATGGGGAGCCAAGGCAAGAACAGGGGGCAGAACCACAGAATCCTTGCGGCAAGAAGGCACCTCTGAATGTCATCTTGTCCAACATCTCTTCTAACATGGGGTCACCTAGAGCCACTTGCTCAGGACCATGTCCAGACAGCTCTTAAACAGACAGCTCTTCATCCAAGGATGAAGACTCCACAACTTCTCTAGGCAGCCTGTGCTGGTGCTCAGTCAGCCCCACACTAAAATTAATTGTTGGGCAGTAAGAGAAAGATGCTGCTTCAATTTAGGCTCCTCAGAAATCATGCAGACCCCACTTTCCCACAGACAGTGCTGTGCTGTTTCACACACTAAAACCATGTTGCATTATGCTGCTACTTCCATCTCTTATTGCTGCACTGTGAGAAGCAACTTAGAAGACCATGTTGACTTTTTCATGTTGACTTTTTGTTTCCTTTGCTTTTGTTGTTCTGAACTCTTGGCTCCCACATCTTTTCACTTTCTCTGGTTCCTCAACACCCAGGAAGAAGGTTCTTTACTGTCTGTCCCTTGCAGCTGCATCTCCCCACAGCTCCCTGCTTGCCCGGAGTATCACATTATTTCTGCTTGAAACTGATACCCTGAAACAGAGAAAGCAGCAGCCTCAGTCTACAGCAGCCCATTACTGCCAATTGCTTATTGTTGTTTTTATCAGGAAAACCAGAACAGTCCTTGCATATTTTTACCAATCTATAAAGGATTATTTCAATTGCCAGGCATTTTAATGTCCAAATATTCATTGTAGTTCAGAGTGTTTTCCACAGATAGGTATTGCTGTGGTGCGTGACTGTACATGATCTGCCTTGTACATATTTCAAGTTCTTTTGTTTTGAAATTTGTATTTTAAAGTCCTTAAATTAATTTTGTATGATTTTTCATATTCTAAGTTCCTCACGTGACAAATCAATAATTAACCATCATTATTCACTCAGCTTGCCCAGCAAATGGATTTGTCATACCCATATTTGGCCTGAAATTACATATGTACAAGTGTAGTTTTAATTATATGTCAAAGCTTCATTTCACAATAAAAGACCAGGAGTAGGATGGCTGGGCACTGTTCTTGCTCCTGAAGAAGATTTCAGTCTTTTTTGGAAAGATGTGCTTGGACATGAAATTAGTCCCCTGCATGGAAGAAGAGAATATAGGGTTTTTCCTGGTTTGGGGGAAGGGAGAACATTATTGAGTAAGAAAATGCAACATACAGCAGAAATTCTGCAGCAGTTCCTCACCATGTTCAGTCTGTGTGATCTGAGCTGAGCATGAGGCATCTCCCTTCCTCTTTCTTCCACAGCCTGCTACACATGTAAGGCCTAATGATCCCCTGCCATTTTTTTCTGCTCTAATATATTCTTCCCCAAGATCACTTGGCTTTCTGAATTGCAGAAGAGGAATCCTCAGAAATGCCTCTTTTGCTGCTAGATAGCCAAAGCTCTCCTTAGTTTTATAGCCCGAATTTAGGAGATATTTCCAGGGGAATCATGCTGTGCAAGCTCTAATGTAACAAACCCCTTGGGACTTTCATTACTCTCTCTGCCAGCTTCATTAAACATCATTTCATACAGGCCATTGCAGAGTTCTGGAGGAAGTTGAGAGACAGCTTTTTTAGGTCAGAAACAAGCTTGGCAAGCTCATATCTTATCTATAAGATACATATTCCTGTGGCCTAGAAAGTGTAGTACTACAGCATGTGTGCCTGTCTCTCATGGGATGGCTAAAACCTACATGGAGTGCTCATGATGAAAGCAACCAGGGGAATCACCTGCCACCACTGCAGAGATTCCCTGGGAAAGAAGCTTGGGGAACACCTGCTCACAAAAGTGATTTTGATTTAGGAAAAGACAGTGTGTTCATATGGCAAGAGAATCACTAGGATTTCAGTCACAAGACTGAAGCTGGGAGGATCAGGAGTGCATAAGACTCAGGACATGTGGAGAACTTGGAAATTCTAGAGAGAAACCCCAGGCCTCCATGGTGGGAAGGAAGAGACTTCAAGAAGGAGCCATGTGGGACTGCAAACACTTCAGCTTGATATCTAAAGAGAGCCTGACAGATGGGGCTGGGTTTGGGGGGTGAGTTACCCTCCTGCACTGCAAGAAAAAAGCACTTTGTGTGGGTCACCAGGACCAGGGAAAACCTGTCTCTAAACTGGTCCTGTGTCAAAGGCTGAGTCCAGTGGGAGGAGCTACTCACGTTCAGGTTTTTTCAGCCAGCAAACCATAGACACTGAATTACTTAGAGTTGGTTCATGTTATTCTGGATTTATTTTCAAATTAGTTTTCAACAGAACTTGATTATGAAGTAGTGAATCTAATTTCCTAGAAAAGAACTTCAGCATTTGCTCAGGAGCAAATGGTTTGTAAGCAGGCTGCCAGCTAGTGATGCCAGTAAAAACTCTTCTGGTGGCTAAGCAGGGAATGTTTGAACTGTCTTGTGTGCACACAAGCTGAAGGTGGGCAGAACTAAACCAAGAGTGTGTAACTAAACCAAGAGTGTGTAGCATGCAGAAAAACCATTCTACCTTGTCTGACCTTGGTTGCTGGAACTTGTTTAAATGATGACATCATTTCAGCTCTTCTTTACAAAGCTGATTTAGACAAAATTTTTAATCCCCTTGTTTCTGTTTATTTGTTTAGCTGACTTTCATTTGTAAACCTGAGATTAAAAAAATCATTTTTACAGAATTATAACAAACCTATACTTTGCCTGGTTGTTGCTATATTTAGGATATTAATAATCCTTCCATTCAAAGGCACCGCACTTTCAAAGCTGGTAAAATTGTGCTGACCTTCCCTGACTAGTTTGTATTAACTTAGTTGGGAAAGCCTCCACCATGGGAGAGCAGGATCAGTGGTGTGGGTCGTGTGTCACAGGAAAGGACAGGTTCATTTAATGCCACAGAGGACAGAGCTGGTGCAAAGGATCAAGACAGTGATCTCTACACTGGTATTCCCTGGGGGTATGAGCTGGGGGTAACACATTTACAGACCTTGGAGGAAAAAATTGCAGTGTGAATGGATTCTCAGTTACAGGAATTCTGCACAACAGCTTTAACTGTGTGGTTGGACAAGAAAAACCGACTTTGAGAATCTCCAGAAGTTAGGAATGGCCTATGTTGGAGGGCTTGAAGAGTTCCTGGTGGGCA
Organism: Taeniopygia guttata; assembly: GCF_048771995.1. Taxonomy (NCBI): domain Eukaryota; kingdom Metazoa; phylum Chordata; class Aves; order Passeriformes; family Estrildidae; genus Taeniopygia; species Taeniopygia guttata. The sequence continues at coordinate 6,461,180 of NC_133034.1, forward strand.
GAGGTACCTGACAGAAAGTGAACAAAGGCAAAAGGCTACTGATGTGGCAGAGTGATTTAAAAAGAAAGAGAAGATATTGAAATCTAGATTAAGAACACTGCATTAGTTCCATCCCATTTGACCAGGCACTGAGAGACACAGGAGGCCTTAGAGACAAAGTTTAGAGCAGATCAGCATCCAAGTCTTTACAGAAATAGCCACAGAATATTTTTTTTTTTGCTTCAAAGACCACGCAATGAAGCACAGAGGGAGAAAAGGAGGGAGACAAAGAGGAAGCTGGGAAGGACAAGGGAGAAACCAACTCTTTGAACTTTACCAGTGTCAAAATCTCTGGGGAAGTAAATCTGCTCAATGCCCATAACAGACCATCTCACAGGAACAGTGAGGCACTGATATCCTCAGGGTGAAATCTTGCTTTGAACCTGCCTGCAGAAAGTCATAACAGGGTTGAAGATGTAACTCAGAGCTTCTCTCTTTGATCCCCAGGTTCTCACTCCTCAATGATCCTGGTTTCCATAGGTATAAAACTTTGCAGAGATAAGACATGAATCACACAATCTGTGCACACTGGGTGAATCCCACTGACATTTTGTAAGCTTGTGAGAGTACTAACTTGCCTTTGTGCTACCTCTTTTCAAACATTTAGGCTCACTGAAAGAGCAAATTCACCTTCCTTTTTCCCAGTCTTCGGTATCTGTTTTCTATGTGTGCACTACTTGTTTTCAAGAGGCCTCCACTTTTTATCCTGGGGATACAAAGGAAATGCTACTTTCAAGAGATTAATTTTCTATTAATAGTCTTTGATTCTATCTTGCTTTTATCCCTAGGGCTGGGAACGATGGGCCGAGGCATTGTGACTTCTCTGGTTAAGGCCAACATACCTTTGGTAGCCCTGGAACAGGATCTGGAATATCTGAACAAGGGAAGAAAAGCTGTGATGCTCCTTTTGGAACGTGAGGCTATGAAAATGGAGAGGGGTGCCCAGGCCCTGGATTTCCATAACCCTGCACGTCTCCAGTTCACTGTGGACTTTGATCTGTTGCGTGATGTAGACCTAGTCATCGAGGCTGTGTTTGAGAACATGGCACTGAAGAAGGAAATATTCCACAAGCTGTCAAAGATCTGCAAGCCAGGAGCCTTGCTGTGTACAAACACATCAGCCCTGAACATCGACGAAATAGCTTCTGCCACGAGCTGCCCACAGCAAGTCATTGGCACCCACTTCTTCTCCCCTGCCCACGTGATGAGGCTGCTGGAAATCATCTACGGCCGCCACACGTCCCCCACCGCCATCGCCACTGCTATGCAGCTGGCCAAAGCCTTGAAAAAAGTGGGAGTGGTGGTAGGGAATTGTTTTGGGTTTGTTGGGAATCGCATGATGTTTCCGTACGTCCAGCAAGCAGTTTTCCTTTTAGAGGAAGGAAGCAGACCAGAAGCAGTAGATCAGGTTCTTGAAGATTTTGGGTTTAAGCTAGGCCCTTTCCGCATGTCTGACCTGGCTGGGCTGGATGTGGGCTGGAGGTCTCGGAAGGATCAGGGCCTGACTGGGCCATCCCTCCCTGCAGGCACGCCGGCCCGGCAGCGGCACGGCCAGCGCTACAGCCCCCTGCCAGACCTGCTGTGTGAGCAGGGCCGCTTCGGCCAGAAAACCGGCAAGGGCTGGTACCAGTACGAGCAGGCTGGGGGCAGGACAGCCAGGCCAGACCCATGGCTCCACAGCTTCCTGTCCCACTACAGAGACACCCATCACATCAAGAGCCGCTTTATAGACCAGGAGGAAATCCTGGAGCGGTGCTTGTTTTCCCTCATCAACGAGGGGTTTGCCATCCTGGCTGAGGGAATAGCATCAGGCCCAGAGCACCTGGATGTGATTTACATCAATGGCTATGGGTGGCCGAAGCACAGGGGCGGCCCCATGTTCTACGCCTCCACCGTGGGGCTCCCCCGCGTGCTGGCTAAACTGCAGAAATACTCCGAGGTCCACCCTGATGTGCCCGAGCTACGGCCCAGTGCCTTTCTGAAAAAGCTGGTGGCTGCAGGGAACCCCCCCATCAAGGAGTGGATGTCCTACCTCAGCCAGCGGAGCTCCAAGCTGTGATTCCCTTGATGGAGGCTGATCTCCTGAAACCGGTGCTTCAATTGCACTGCCTCTTCCAATAAAATCCAAAGTGCTACAGGCCTGTAAACAAAGCCACAGGCCTTCCAAGACCTTTGCAGGGAATAATTTTGGCTGATAATTGATCTAAGTCCCCTACCTGCTGCAGGTCACCACTGCCTTCATCCAGTCTTCTCTCTCAGCCCCAGCCTCACCCACTGTCTTCACACACTGCTGTGTAAAGGCCTGTCTCATTTTGCACTGCCTGCAGGTCATCACAGCTGTACTCCTCTTCCAGTCTGTCTTTGGGGAAGGCAGGGAGCAGCATTTACAGCCCATAATGCAAGTAATGGCTGGAGCCAAGAAAATTAGGATCACAGTTCAATCATGACCTGCCGGATCTACCAAACCCTGTCTTCAACCTATTTCCCAGTTTGTTTCAGTTCTTTCTTGTGCAGCCACCTCCCCTCAATTCCCTGCTCTTCTGCAGTAGCCAACTGGAATCTGCTCCCTTCCTGCTGCTGGGGGACAGATGGCACAAGGGTGCAGCAGCTTTCAGAGGTAAAGTCAAATGAAGTGGAGAGCAGATCTGGGCAGAGAGCAAGGGGCAGTCCCTTGCTGTCCCCTAGTACTGTTTCTTCTCCCTGCTGCAGAGGAGGCTCTAATAAATGCCAGGAAAGCCACAAATAGGGCACTAACCTGCCCTGTGGTGCTGGCTCACGACTGGCTTTCTGCATCCAGACTCCATCCCCTGTTGCCATTATTCCCACCTGGCTTTGTCCAAGCAGAAACATCTTCTGGCATCCCTTCAGTCTGGAAATGTGTTGCCATCACTCCCTGCATCTTGCTTCACTACAGCTTCCAGGTCTTGGGGCTCAACAGGCTCTAATTGACCAGCTTGAAACATGGCCTGGCACTGACCAGGTTTTCCCATGATCAGAGGGTGTGCTGGGAAGGGCACAGCACAAGAGCTGTACAGGCAGGGACACTGCTTGCAGGCAGGCAGCGAGGTGGCAGATCTCTAGCAAAGGGCAGAGCAGAGTGAGAGGGAGCCAAACTAGCTCCAGGCTTGATGCTTTGGGACAAAGTCTCCCATTTCACATGTCTAGTGAACATATCTTCCAGTCTGGTGTGGGGAATAGGTTGGTCTGTATACCTTTCTCAGGCACACTGAATGTTTAACTTTTGATTTTAATTTAATAAAACTGCTTTGATTATCTCATGACAGATTACATGGTGTCACATGAGATAGTGGGAAAAAGAAGCAAATGTGCTTGGTTTTTGTTTTTCCCCATCCCTTCTTTACATGATGGAATTAGATAAATTTCCTGTTTCTGGAGGAATTTGTGTTTGAAAAGGGTGCATGCCTCTTTTGTCTAAATATGTTTTATTTTGCCCTTTGTCTACTCCTATTCACCCGTGAGGGAGGGAGAAAAACTGAGGGCAGAAAACCCATCAGGAGTTGCAAGCCAACCAAAGTGCCTGGTTCTAGGGAGGACTGCAGAACGAGTCACTCTAGGCCCAGCAAACTGGGGCAGTTTGCCCCTAATCACTCAGTTGCCACAGCTGAGAGCAATTCAGCTTGGCTCAGAGGTGAAGCACTACTTCCACACAAGCGGGCTCTGCGTGACATGTTACACAACAGCCCTGGCTGTGCTGGCGGCTGGTCTGTCATCCCCAGGACAGCTCTGGACACAATGCCCTGCCTGGGCTAACCTCCTTTCTCCTGTGCCTCGTGCCGTGGTGCTCACCCGCACTGGGGATCAGCTGGGAAAGGGCAATTCCCTTGCAGCAGGAGGCTGTGGAGCAGAGGACGTGACCTTCCTCTGGGACTGCAATGTTATCCCAGGATAACACCAGCTTCTATCCTGGATCCGAAATGCTTCTCGTCACCTGCAGCACCTGTGTGCTGGTGCCTTTCATGGGTCCGTTTCCCTCATCAGGAATCGCTGAGAACAGAGGTTGTTCACACCAGTAATGTCTCTCCTGACACAAGTTCATTTATAAATTCGCATCGAGCAAAGCAGCCCAGCATCGATCGTCCTGTCTGCCTGACGTCCCAGCAACCACTGCCGCGAGGTCGCATTCCCAGCGCCGGGAGGGCGGGGCAGTGAGCCCTGGTCCCTGGTCCCTGGTCCCTGGCCTGCTCCGCTCCCGGCAGGGCAGAGCTCGCCCAAGGGCAACCACAGCTCCTCGACCATCAGCCCTGCAGGGCAGCCTGATCCAAAGCCCTTGGTGCCTGCTGACAAGCAGCCCAAGCAGCAACCACCAGCCTGTCCTGTGAGCTTCTTTGGTAAATTGTTAACAGCCTTGCACAGTCCCCATCAGCTCAAATGTGCAGTGATGCCAGAAATATACCCATGAGTGAAATGTTTCTTCCTTTAACAGGAGAGAACACAGCCCCGTGCAGAGGAGAACTTGATAACCACTTGGTACAGGATTAGTTTTCCCACCTGTCTTTTTAAATCACTTAACCATTTTCACTCAGTAGGAAAATATCTGTTAAAAATGTTTTCCAAGTAAAACCATCCCTACAGGTGAGGAATGTCCCCAGCTCTGCACACTTGCTGTATGTCTGATTATTCCAAGCTATACATGAGCTGAGGTTTACAGTTCTCTGGCACGGTGAGGCTGTGGTGACACACAGTGTGAGCTGGCTCCAGTCCATCCTTAATCCTTGGGCCCTGCTTTTGCTTTCATGTGGTGTCTGGCTGCATGTCTGTGCTTTCTGCACAGCAGGGTGCTTGCTTTCAGTCTGAGGAGATGCGGTGTCGGCCCTGTGAGCACCGTGGCCTTTCTCATGCAGCTGCAGGATTGTTAGATATCTTTAATTAAGTCGGTGAACTCTGCCAGTGCAGCAGATGCCTCCATTAACTGCTCAGCCACAGGCATTGTGCAAAACAGTAGCGAATGGGAGTGCACCAAAGGGGGAGGATTGCCTTGGCTTTGATCAGAGTCCCCTGCAGCACTGGCCCTTCAAAGGGAGGCAGAGAGCTCCCTGCCTCAGGCTGCACAGAAGTGCAGTCCTGCAGCACACACCCAAATTGGATGGGGAACTTAGGTCTTGCCAGAAACACCTACTGCTCTTTCTGTAACCCACATTTCACCTTCCTTCTTTATTTCTTTTGAACAGAAAGTGATCTGACAGCTCAGGCTGGTCTGAGAGCAATTCTGGAGGTGAGACAGTGCTGGAGAGGAAGGACTTCGTGCCAGCAGGTAGAAGTACCAGTTCTCCTTGGGCCAGGGTTCTCGTGGGAGCTGAGCTGCATCCCTCGTTTGCTGCTAGCAGGGATGAGCTGCTAGGGAACAGGGGGACATCAGGACAGTGTCAAAGAAACACCTGGATTTGCAATCAGTTTCTCCTCTGCTTGCAAACAGCTGAGCAAGGTCCTAAATGTTTGCAGATTTCAGTGGGATTTCTACAAAACAAAGGCAGCTAAGCCTCCAGAAGTGTCAGAATACTCTCTTTCCAGTGTAATAAACACTGGAGACATTTAAAATGTACAGGCCTGTGAAGGTCTCCCACTAGTGACCAATGCCAAGGCAGGCTCAAAGCCCCTGCTCAGTACAACTGGGCACCCATCTCCTCCCAGATAGACTGAGTTTAATGGTGTAGCTATTCCAGATCTGGGAAGGTGAGGGCACAGCTGAGACACAGTCATGTGGCACTGAGGTGCTGCAGGAATGAGCAGGAAGGGCCAGCAGCACTGCAGAGACTGGGTCTGCACTGCAAGTCAGGGATCACAGTCAGAGGTGGTTCAAAGCCTCAGTGCAACTCTGTGCTCTGCAGTTATGACCCATATCCCTTGGTCGGACACATAAAGTGTGAAGCTGATCACAGCCAGACAACAGCAACTTGGCTGTTCTTAAGCCCTTCTTATTGGTGAGAAGCAAATGGTTCTCTCAGCACACCTTCAGGTGTGTGTACAGGATGGGGACACCTCTGGGATTTCTCCAAGGACAGACCTCATATGAACTGTCTGGGAATATTCTGGAAAACACAGGAAAAAAAAATGTTTTGACTGTTTCTGACATAGAGCTATTGGGTATTGTACAAAGATAAGGGACTATGAAAATGACCATTTGGTTTCTGTTCTAACAGAAAGCTGACTTCAACTCCCAGTGCTGAGCAGAGTAGCAATAAAACTGCAATTTTCTTTCAAACATAGCAGGGAAACAAGTCCACCACCACACTTAGAAAACAAATAATGTCGCCAGGGCTGAAGATAAATCCAAACTTGAATTTCGGCCTAAAGATATAATTGTTGGAAAAGAACAATACACTTTCATATGTTTATCAAACAAAATGATATATACTGATTGTTTTACAAACTGAAAGACAAAGTTTATCAGTTTTCTTTACATCACTGTGTGCTTAGAAAGAAATGGGTTTCTGAATTAGATTAAGTAGCATGATGAAAAAAAACCAACCAAAACCTGTGTGTGCTGCAGGCCACGTGTGCAAACAACTCAGTGTCCTGCTCCATTGGCTCCGGCACTGCAGGGGTGATCTGTGTCCACCTGTCTCACAGACTGGCAAAGCGCTGCACGCGGAGCGCCCCAGATCGCTGCTTGTAATCGGGGCTGCTTGCCTGCTGCCCACGCTCCCTGGAGGCTGCTGTCCAGCGCCAGAGTGCCCGGATCCCATTTATCAAACCCGGTGGTGTCTGGAGAGGAGCTCCACACGGCCGGGGCAGTGCTCGGGGGAGCCTGGCAGCCGGCCCGCAGCCCTGCTGGGAGCCGGGCTCACTCTCCCGGGGCTGGTGGCCGCTCCCACCCGTGCGCTCCGAGCGCCTCGGGAAAGCAGGAAAATCTCACAGCTGCCGGCAGCGCCCTCGGGCACCGTCCCGGGCTCACCCCGCCGCGCAGGGCAGCCCGCGGGTCACCCTCCCACCCAGCCGGGGGACACAGCCATGGGGGCACAGCCATCGAGGGGTACGGCCATCGCGGGACACGGCCGCCAGGGCACATCGCCATCGAGGGCACGACCATCGTGGACACAGCTACGAGGGGCCACGGTCACCGCAGGGCACTGCCATCGTGCAGCACGGTCATCGAGGGACCGAGCCATCGGCAGGTACGGCCATCGGGGGACAGCGCCACCGGGCGCGGCAGCCATCGGGTACCGCGGGCGGTGCTGCGGGCCCGGGGCGGGGCAGGGCGGGGCGAGGCGGGCGGCCGGGCCCTGCCCGCGGCGCTGCCCCCGCGGCGCTGGGCGGGCGGGCGGTCCCCGCTGCGGCTCGGCGCCTTCTCCTCCTCCTTCTCCTCCTCCTCGTCCTCAACCTCCTCCTCCTCCTTCTCCTCCTCCTCTGGCCGCTGCGGCGCGGGGGCTGCGGGCGGAGCGGCGGCGCCATGAGCGGGGCGGCGGCGGCGAAGAGCGAGAAGCTGGACGAGGCTCAGGCGCTCGCCCGCAGCTGCGCGGGCAGACCCGACTTCCAGCCCTGCGACGGGCTCTCGCTCTGCGCCACCCACAGCCACGGCCGCTGCTTCCGCCTGCACTGGTGCTGCCACCTGGGATGGTGCCACTGTGAGTGAGGGGGCGAGGGAGCGGGCGGGGGACGCGCGATCCGAATGTCCTGTCGGTCCCCGCGCACTGCTTCACCGCCCGCCCCGTTCTGTCCGGCCCGTCCCGTCCCGCGGCCAGGAGCAGCCCGCTCCCCGAGCTGTCCGTGCCGAGGCGGCCCCGGTGGGACCCTGACTTCTGATGCTGCTTCCGAAGGAGTGGCAGCGGTGATGCCCGGAGAGTTCTCTCGGGGCCTGGAGTCCCAGTGCCCCTCTCCCCCGTGAGCCGGCCGGAGGGTGGGCTGTGGCATTGGCTGGGCACCGCTGTCCTTCGCACCAGCCACTTCATTCTGGGTGCTAATGGTTTTCTTTTTACAAGCGTAAACCCCTTTGAGCAGAGAGGTAACTGCTTTAGGCTATATATAGCAGATAGCTTCAAAATCCAGTACTGAGCCAACTCTGGTGAAAAGGCGCCCAATGACTTTAATATCAGTATTCAAGATCCTGATGTATCTAATCATGGAGGCTGAGATTGAACTGTGGATGTCCAAACATAGTTTGATGAATAATTAATCACATAGAGCCTTGAACAGCAGGCTTTCCCAGCAGCGTGTTGATGCGAGGTCAGGGAATGGTGATGGAGCAATGTACTTGGGTCTTGTTGTGTTCTAGAGATCTTAAAGCTTGGATGGTCAAGGTTAACACTGGACCCGACTTCCAGTGAGGGTTACTTGGTGCTGCTGAAGGTGTCCCTAGACTCCTGATAACCATTCTCATTTTAAATCCATTGCCATTGCCATCTCTCTTTGCAATTTACTCACCTTCACGGATTCCCCTTTACAGACTTTTTGCAAATTTTGTTTCACAGGGAAAGGGGGCTGCCCCAAAAGCTAGCTTTTGTTTGAATGCAAACTTCTATAGCAATTAAATATGCATTTCGGGAATTTTGCCTTGATTTGGGATTCATTTGAAAGCAGTTCAGGACAAAAGGTTTTCTTCTGTCTGTGCCCTGAGTACTGTGTGGCACAACTGCTGTGTGAGAAGGTGCCACAGTCACCTGTTGCACAGGTACACTGGAGTTTCATCAGTAACACAAAGGTTATGACCTAGATTCTTCCCAACGTTTCCCTGCTCTGAGTTATTTGTGGCCACCATCAAGATGTAAAAGCTTATGAGCACTCTGGATCAGAGCTCAAACTGGTGCTTATAAACTGGAGACATTACCCAAAATCATCTGGGAATGGTCCTGGGATGGGGAAGTCAAACATGGAACTGGGAACACCTGGAGAAGCAATTGCAGAGAGGAATCTGGGGATTAGGATGGATCACAAACTGCCTGTGCGTCAGCAGCGGGAGGGCTGTGTGGTAGAAAAGCCAAACCCAGAACCCCAGCCTTCGCTTTGGGATGCATTACCAGGAGCATGGCAAGTGTGCAATTTAATTAGTCTCTTCAGCTCAGTGATGAGGAAACCAGGCTGATGGGCTGAGCTTTGAGCATTGCACTTTACAGAGCTGTAGGAGAAATGGGGAGGGGATCACAGAGATCGGCTTAGAAAAATATGCTTTACAAAAGGGTGCAAAAGAAAGGGTTGTTGGAGCTGTAAAAGATTGAGGGAGGGAGAAAGGAAGGGAGAAGAAGGAAGGGCTGATAAGCTTTGCAAAGTGTAAGGTAGCCTTGCAGAGCAGCTGTGTTTGAGTCCTCCTCTACACAGATGTCACAGATAACCACAGGGAAGAGATACCTGTGACAAGGAGAGTTCAGGTTTGGATATGGGAAAATATCATAGCTAGGAAGAGAAATGCAGCAGGGGAACAGAGTACTTGAGAAGGTGAAGAGTCATGGTCCTTCAGGGAAGGCTTAGACTGGTGTCTCTTCGACACTACATGGAGCTGCTTCCCTCTTGGAAAGACCACTTGAGATCCCGTCCAACCCTTTGCTTCTGTGTGAAAATTATAAGATTTAAAAATAGTTATAGCATTTGCAAGAAATACAGACTTCCTTCTCAATTCTTCCTTTATGGCTAAGGAAAAGTTAAGATACCTTTGCCTCAAGAAACCAGGATTTTAAATGGAAGATTTTAAAGGAAGTCACACACTTTATTGCCTTGTTTAATTTTCTGAAAGCCATGGCAAAGCGCGCTCCCTTCTTGCCCCTCATTTCCTAATGCAAATTTCAGAGCTAACAATCTCTTTGTATCCTGTTCCTGTGGAATGAGTTGAGTTGGACTTAAAAGGGGTAAGAATGAGGTCTATAATGGGAAATTGTATAGAGGTCAGAGATGTAATTAAACAGCATTGGGAGTTACCTTGCATAAATGCAGTGCTATAATACTGACTTGGGAATCCTCAGAGGGTTCTTGAAAGTGCTTTTCTGCCACTCTTAAGAGCTATATTGGGGAACAGGAAACTCTACATCAATTAAAAGAGCCATTGAAGTATTATTTTCCATCAGTGGCCAAGGTCCTCAAGAATGTCAACTCAGTTAAAGTGCACTTACACTGAGAAATTACAAAAACTCACCATGTCATGATGAGTAGATTGTCTCCTCATGTGTATTCAGAATCACATCTGCTTACTTCAGAGACAGGAGCAATTTAGCGTTGCAGAGCCACTTGGCTATGGAAGGAATAATTGAGAAAGAACCCAGCCTGAATTCCCAAAGCCATTGTGGTTGGCATGCTTGGAAGTGAGCAGTACTGGAGGCCCTCTCTTTACCTCAGATGTTTCTCTGTCCATAAAATGGCAATTATAGCTGGCAGGGAGATCAGAGACTGACTGGTGTATCCAAACAGCTCCGAGATCCTCAGCTGCCATGGATGCCTGTATGACTTGTGTGCCTAAGCCTGGAGTTCATTTTAGGTCCTTTCAGTCTGTTCTGGGCTTGGTGGAGAGCAGATTTCCCAGTGTGGTGTTTCTCTAATGCACTCCCGTGCATGGGGAGCTCTGAATCCAGGTACAGTCTCCATAAGAGGTGCATGAAAAACGTGCAGGATGGGTGTGCCTGGGGTGGGAGGGTGTCACTGGAGCCACAGGGCTCTGCCCAGGAGCACAGGAACACCTCATCCCTGCTGCCATAGCTGTCCTCAACACCCCTCCCCTGGGTGCTGCCAGGAGGCTGTGCCGACTCCAGTCTCCATGTGGAAGCAGGATGAGGGCTCAAGCCTCAAAGTCCTTTTCCCAGCAGGGAAGAAGGTGCTGGCCCAGGAGGTGTTTTTGACTTCAGCCCCTGTGTTTGTCTCACTGCACATTTCTCCTGCTCACTCTGTGCCCTGCATGCATTCCCTTTGCCAGGGTGGCAGCCCCAGTTCACCTTCTTCCCCTCCCCTCTGACAGCCTTGGGAGGTTTTGTTTATTAGATGCAAGCTGAGAGCCTTAAATTACTCTGATCTACTTTCTCCAGAGCCAGAGAATACATGCCAGAGGCAGGTCTGCAGCAAGGTGCCTGCCTCCCTTTCCTCACCTTGGGATTTCCACTGCAGCTGTGATTTGCACTGATGCTGGCTGTGAGGCTGCTGGCTCTGAGGTAGTACCTACTTAACGCAGAAAGGATCAGATCCTCGGGGTTGCATCTGTCCTGACCTGGCAGCAGGACTTCAGCTTTTGCTGATTTTACTTCCTAAGAATTAACTGTGAGAAAAGGCATCATGCTTGATACAATTAAGAGCATTCTCTTACAACTGGGTTCATTTGTAATCTGAATATCTTGCATTCTGTTAAACACCCTGCAAACCCCTCAGTACATTATGCTGCAATTATCAATAATACATGATGAATCGTGGTTCCACAGCAGTTGCATCAATAGACAGTAATTGTGCCACCTTGTATTAGCCTTTCTATGCTTTTTTCCCCCCACCCTGATTCAGCATCAAAAGAGCAAGCTTTTAGCTCCTTAAAGCCTTTTGCATACCTTATATTGAAAAGTAAATGTAGCAAATAAATTTCAGTTCCATCACTTTTACAGGTTCAGCTGTTTGGAACCTTTACAAGAAAACAAACCAAGCATAGGGAAAGTGCAAGAACTCCTTTGGGTGGCCAGGAAGGGAACATATTGCTAGGCTCAGGCAAGGAACAAGATCATGGTGGTAGGAAAGGGTTTTAAAAACACACCTGCTCCCCCTCCCTTCAGTTTGCTGGGTGGTGGATAGCACTAGCTAACTATGGATTAATTTCCCACTCCCTGGCATGCATCACAAATTATGGCACTGCTCAGCTGGAGTTTGCAGCCAGACCTGGCAGGTTCTGCATGTGGTCAGGCAGCCTGGCAAGAGATCCAAAGAACTGTCATTTTTCAGCCAAGAGGAGAAAATGGGTTTATGTGAAGAGTGGCATGCCACAAAGGGCATGTGTTTTCTGTGTAGTTTTGGGGAGAAGGGCTTCTCTAAATTTGACCGTGCTAACAATATTCTGGGAATGTAGAACTAGAGTACATTTACATTTGTTGCTCACCTGAACAGGCAGCCCAGGGCTTGTCTTGGCTCTCAGAGCTCCATTGCTTCGTCTCAGTGTCTGAGCACACTCAGCAGAGACACAGTCCCTGTGACTGGGGTCTCATCAGTCCCAGCTGGCCAGGGGAGGGGGCTATCCCTTATCCATTGCCCACAGCTGCAGCCAGGGAACAAGGCAAATCAGCACAGTCACTGCACCTGGCTGTGCTCTGAGCTGATACTGCTCCTCACATTCTTCTCTGCTTGAATCACTAGTGGTTTTCTTTTATAACATTTTAAAATGAAGGCATTTGTTGTCTGTCACACAAAGCTGGTGAAAGTTCTCTGTCAAGGCCATCCTCGATTAAACCTCTTACAGGGAGAAGATGTGGTGTGTGTCCATAGCAGCTCCTGCCTGCTCTCTGGCAGATACACCTGGCCCAGGTGCAGGCATTTTCCCCTGCCACACAGGGATGTGTGTAGCATTTCAGTATCTCTGTGCACACCAGCAGCATTTCCAAGGTGTCTCTGCCTCTCTCCAGCGACAGAAGCCATCAGCAGGGGCTCTGACAATCTCCCAAGCCCATGTAATTACTCAGACCCCAGTCTGCCTGTGGGAATTAGGAGGAAGGAATCAGTGAGGGAGCCCTGCTGTCCCGTGACAGAGCTGGTAAGTGAGCTGAGATGGCATGGGGAGGAATTCAGGTGCATCCTGATAGGGCTTGGGGGTCTAAAGAGGAGCTGTGCCTGCCTACTGCCAGTGTCTGTTGAACCCTGTGTGTTAGAGGAGCCGCCACAGCCCTGGGGTGCTCTGCAGCACACCATACACTGTACATCTCCAAAAACCTTGCTCTTATTACAGTGGATTTTCCTTCTGTTGCTTTTTGGTGGCTGTAAAACTCTTTTCCACATCCAGGAGGGAGCAGAAGGGCAGCAGTGCTCCGGTGCTCTGTGTGTCCCTGTCTGCAGAAGGTGACATGGACGGGAAGCAGCCAGCCTGGCAGTGGTGGTGGCAACTTGAATTTCCAGCAGTACTGTTCCACAGGGCAAAACTAGATCCTGATGACTGATTTGTTGGATAAACAGGGAAAGGGAGTTGGAATATGCTTGTGTCTGAAATTCATACCTTTTTCTTCATGGAAAACTCTTGTCTAAAGTGGAATGGACTAGTGGGGCTAGAAGCAGTTGGGCTGGGAATTCCCAGAAAACACAGCTTGGTCTAGAGGGAGAATGACACAGATATGCATTTTAAATTTACTTCTGCTGTGAAAAGGATTTGAACATTCATCCTGTTAAGTCCATGTATCCGGACAGAATGTTTGTGCATGGAGGAAGGCATTATGCTGAGTGCTAGGCAGGAGCTGCAGAAAGGTAGATGTTGCAGCTTGTAATGGGAAAAGACTTTTAATGAGGATTTGTTGCCTGTGGCTGTGCAAGATCTTCTCTTCACCTGTATTTTGAAGAGCTATGATATTCCAGCTTCATTTCACTAAGCTGTATACAACCAAGGAAAGAATGTCAGCTTAATATATTCTGAAGTGTTACTCTGAGGGAAAACACTGCCAGTTTTTATGGGTGCACCATTCCAGACCTGGATGGGATTTTGTTCCTCAGGTTTTAGTTATAATCTGGAAATCACAGTATGAATGTATCATTAATAAGAGAACTCACATGTGAGGATTCCTTGTACCCTGTGGGAATATCAGTGCCTCTGGAAGAACTTACTGGCATTCATTTTGAATCCTTACTATAATGCTTAGAGGCAGGCATGTTCTGTTATTATTAACAAAGGTGCAGATACCACTTAACAGAATTAGACCACTGGAAAATCTCTGAATTCAGGCTACTTGCTTAGTGTGTCTCATAGAACTAACTCCTGTACAGCTCGTGCGTGATTGAACAGAAATCACTGTACTTCTTTTTTCAAAAGTCAAAGAAAAATGGACCTGTGTACCAAAACACTTCCTGCCAGCCAAAATCTCTTTGTCATGCATGACTATAAGGCTGTTTTGTAATCTATCTGTCCACCTGAGAGGCATAATTCACAAAGAATTTTATCTGCTTGCCCCATACTCAGTGATCTTCTGGTAAGAGCCTCTGAGAGTGGCAGATAACTGACACCCTTCCTCTGTGGCTGCTTGAAGGGTTAAGTGCTGGTTTTGAGAAGCCTGAAATGACAAGGCTGGGGATGTTTCCTACCAGCAGCAAGTACTTCTGAAGAAAAAGTTCATTAATGGTGTGCCTCGTTAGCTGGTGGGGTTGTCTGTGAATGCAGGGTGTCCTGAGCCCTGCACGGTGAGGGCTGGGCCTGTGCTCCTGCCGGGGAGAGGCTGCTGGCACTTTTGTCACTGCAGAGGAACAGTTTAAAGATAAAATCTGCATGGAGCAGAGTGCCTGTGGCGAGCGTGTGGCTTCCTTCCTGGACTCTGCAGGTGAGGGAATCTGTTTGCCAGCCTGGATCTGCAAGCCTGCCTAATGCCAGTGCCCGATGCAAAAGTGCCTTCTGTCACATCATCCTTCCCCTTGTGGCTCTTGATGGATGTTTCATGGCTCTTAACTGGCAGCAGTGGTCATAGCCTTGCATTGTCCCGTGAGACTGAGTCACAAGGTTGTCGTTGCTGTGACTTCCATCCTGCAGGTCTGCAGAGCTGACACTGCTCAGGTCTGCTGGAAGCACTGAAGAGGCCTCTCGGGTGCTTGGTGCAGGACCTCCAATTTCCTGGCAGCACCTGTGTGCTCATCAAGAACACATTTTGTCACTGCTCATGTTGCTGCAGCCAGCAGAGCTGGGCTTGTAGAGCAGGGGCATCTTGGGGTGTTCTTATGTAATGGCTCTCGATTTAACCAGTGCTGCTGTACACTTCATGACTCACTGCCAGCCTTGGTAACTTATTTCTGCACACTGGTGAGGCTCTACTAGAAACTGGTGTTTCTGTAAAGGATAAAAAGCAAAATGCTTTACTCACAAACAGTGTAAGATGTTCCCAAACTCCCAAGAGCTGTGACAGTGTGGGCTTAGCTGCTGATTGATGGCACAAGCTTACACTAATGCAAAAGCTGGTTGACAGTTGATTGTATTCCAGGTAGATCATCTCCCTCTTGGCATATACAGTGACCCTGGTTTAATGTGTTGTGGTTTTTCTTCCAGCACCTCCATGAATTTATTTGCCCACAAGATACAGAGTATGTTTTCATAATGGCTTTGATTCTTCCACTAATCAATTTTTATGTAGTGACTGATCACAGAACTCAAGAAGTGCAATTCGTGCCATTTGGAGATGTTTTTGCCAATAGTTGAGTATATTCACTTAGAGGGAAGTCAAAAACCTACTGGGAAAGTGAAAACTGATTGCTTGGCAACTGGGTCTTGTTTTTAACATAGCCATACTTTAATTTAGGCCATGTAACAGTTGGAATTTATATGTAACCTACGTTGTAAAACAATTTCAGCAAGAGGCATGCATTTGTATTCCTGTTCTCGCTGGTGGCTGCGGAGCTCGAGAGCCCACACGTCTGCTCTTGAAGCTGCTTGTTTGGCTGTGTACTTGCACCCAGCCCTGAAATGACTCCCTGCTGTGCCCAGCTCTTTGCCAGGCTCTGTCTGTCCCTCTTGCCGCCACACATGATGCTGGTGCACACCTGTAAGTGTTGCAGGCAGGGTGCTTGGCTGCTCCATGCTATGTAGCTGTCTGGTTGGATTTCAGTGCTTTCCCAAACCTGAGCCTCACTCCCTCACTCACACCCCTGGTCCCTGGTGGAAGGCTGGCACAGGATCAGGTGTGCCAGGGTGGACTGACCACCTCTTGCAGCCTTCCCTCAGTCCACCAGCATTAGCCCAGCTGTAGGCAGGGCAGGTGGAAGGACACACTCACCATTTGCTTTGGTTTTCCTCCCTGTGCCACTAGACCTTGATCTGGTGGGCACAGGGGCCATTCTCCAGCTTGTCCTGTGGGATCTTGCCTCTCTGGATGTGAAGCCGAGGGCCAT